>NC_090924.1:1467212560-1467515590 GCF_040938575.1 Ambystoma mexicanum | reverse complement strand
TGATTACAAAATTGTGAGTCTCCTGCCTAAATCGAGAGAGTTGCTATGTCTGGCATACATTTTCAGCCAATGCTATCAATTCCTCTTTTACCTCTCCCATAGCTCTCTACCTTTTCTGTCGCAAAGGCAGGTGAAAACATCCGATTTTGTTTTTGGCGGGTGAGAGCCCATTGTAATGAATGAGCATGTAGGAGGCTTGGCGGGTGAGTCAGCTCTTTGCCAGGCGGGTGACACCCGCCAAAAGCGTGTGAGTTGAGAGCTGTGCCTCTCCTTCCTTCTGTTTGCCTTCTATTCCCTTCTCTCTCCATTGTACAGTTTCTTCCCTTCTTCATACATGCTACAAAATGTTGGCATGTATGCTTCTTTGCCATTCCATCACTTCTCCCCAGCCTCCTTGATCTGTTACCATACATACTAAGCCTCCCAATTTAGGCAGGAGACTCCCGCTTTGAGTAACACAAATGTTGCTATTTTTGACTAACCTCAGCCTAAAATAATTTTAACCTACTGCAATTATGTAGTCAAATCTCCCTGTCGTGTACTCCAGAATGTTGGCATGTCTGTGTTACTCTCCTTATTTACAGAACCACCTGTTATCTGTCACAGAAAAGTGCTGCCCACTATGGCAAGATTGCAGCGACCATGCCCCGGGAATGCTACTTTGTGCTTTTCACGGATCCAATTTTCTGGTGTTTGCAGGGTTACAGATCTGCCTCAATCCATGCATACCTCTCAACTCAAACACTTTTGGGGCGTGTCACCCGTCACTTAGACAGTCTCTCAACCACCAAACTCCCTACACGCCCATAGGAATCAATGGGCTTTCACGCGCCAAATACAAAATTGGGTGTTTTCACCCGCCCAGGGGCCATGAAAGGTAGAGAGCTATGTCCATGGATCTGGATTCTGGTGTTAGCAGTCTTTTCCAGGTCCACAGACTAGCAACCACATGGGAGAAAAGAAAAGGAAAAAAAAAGATGTTCAAAGTAATAAAAAAATACCATTTTTGACAGAGCATGCAGCCTGTGCATGCAGACAGGCAGCCATACTCACCACACAAACAGTGAAAGAAGATTCTAAAATGGCTACCAGCCTCTTTATGGCTTTAGTCTGGACCTCTGATAGCACACGAGAGCTTGAGCACATAATCCAATTAGGAAACGGAAAAGACCTTCAGCCCATTTGAAATCAATGTGTTATAAACACCTCCAAAAAGGAGGGAGCCTGGACTTCAAAATACAACCAAGCCCCAGCAGCATTGTCAGTCCATGGATGAGCTGCCGTGAGGAAGCAGACAGATCCTGGGAGCCCTGAAGCACGGAGGCCTGCAAATGTAGAGGCCAAAAGCAGCGCCTTTGCAACAGGTACTGGTGGGTGTCAAAGTAATAGGGGATTGGAGGAGAATTGGTGGTAGGAAAAATAGAGGAGTTCAAAACTTTGTGAAAGACAAGATCTGATTAGGAAGAAGGTGAGGATGGAAGGACAATTAAAGTTATGATAGAAAGTGAATATGTACAGGCTTTCGAGAATGGCGAAAGCTTCAAGAGAGTACAATAGGTTGGATGGAAGGTACTGGGCCTCATTACGACCCTGGCGGGGTGGGTTTACGCCAGCGTTATTCGCGGCGGACCCGTCCGCCCTACTACGAGTTTCCGTAGCGCCATGGAGCATTTTCCGCCTGGTTTTTCCGGGCGGAGAAATCCATGGCGCTACGGGACCTTGTCGTTAATTACGCCACCGTATTTTGAGGTGGCGTATTTAACGCCTTCCCCACTCCCATTATACCCTATGGGGCAAAAATGGGAATGGGGAAGGGTAAAATGGGGGATGGGGATTTACAGCCCCGCCAAGGTCGGAATGGGGCGGAAAATCCGCCAACCCCCATGGCGCTATCGGCAGCTTTCCGCCGTGCTCCATGGTGCATTTTGCACCGCGATTTCCGCCAGGGTCGTAATGAGGGCCACTGAGTTTTAACAGGAGGACGAGTTAGAATAAAAGATGGAGAGAGAGGTGTGTGTGTGCTGTGACAGAGGGATACCACCTGTGAGAGAGACATGAAGGGTCTCATCTGAAAGAGGAAGAGAAGGCGTTGGTACTGGAGGGAGAGAATATTATAAAGGAGGCAGAATACGGTCGTTGTGAAATAAAGTAACAGTTGCAAGGACGAGAAGAGTGATATTGCTAACGGTTGTCCATGATTAGATCAAATTAGAAATGTCAGAGGGAGAAATAAATGAAAGTCATTTAAACTCAAATGACTTTGGTTGTTTTCTCCCACAGACATTTCTGATAACCCGCACCCTGCCCCTTACCTTATGTCGGCACACAATGCGTATGTGCCGTCGACTCCTCCATTCCTCTGCGAGGCCGGTTCCCTTCACTTACGTGCAATAACTTTATTGTTTAGGTCACGGGGACACCCCTGAAAACTCCAATGCTATTATAGTGAACAAGGGTGCAGGGGACATGCCTGCATCCCCTGCTCCCCTTGGTCACTATAATAGCACCGAATGGGATAGCTAGTCAACATTTTCGGCTGTTCGTAAATTTCGTACAGCTGAAATTTTAATAAATATCCCATTTGTTGTTTTTTTCCTTTCAATTATACGGATTCCATTGCTAAAAGAGGACCATGGCAGACACTAGAGGTGAGAAACACAACGGAAAGTGTAGTGGAGAGACTAGAGACAAGGATACCATCTGGGATAGGCATAAGGTAGAGAGTAATGGGGAGACTAGTGGCCTCATTACACGGAAGGTGGTAACCATGACGCTATTAGCGCCATGGTTGCCGCCGGTAATTTACCGATCCCGCCATGGTGAATGGCAGAATTACCGCCCCATTCCAAGGTTGGCGGGGCGGTAATTCCCCATTCACCATTGGCCCTTCCCCATTCCCATTTGAGCCCCCATAGGGGTCAATGGGAATGGGGAAGGCAGCAATTACGGTACTGCAAATTGGTAAAACCAGTCGTTAAGGTAGGGACCAGCAAAAGGACCTCGTAGTAGGGCGGTAAGGGATTACTGGCACCGGTGCCCTTACCGGTGCCGGTAATCCCTTACCGCCATCCGTGTAATGAGGCCCTAGATATAATGATACTATCTGTGAGAGAGCAGTTGAGAGACTAGAGACAAGGATATCTCTTGGCCTATTTGTTTGTTTGTTTGTTTATTTGATAATGCGCTCCGAACCCTTAGGTAGCTGGGCGCAACAGAGATAAGTAGGCTTCAAGCTTAGTTACAACAAATACACATAAAACAGTGAAGACGGCCAATTTAGTCATCGCGTGCGTGTTTAATGAGGTGCAGCAGTGCTAAGAGAGACAGGGTACAGGGTACAGTTATTGACACACTGGCCACCATGTGTGTGTTACAGGAGTGCAGCGGTGCTAATAGGACAAAGGAACAAAATGATACAAATTGTGGACACATAATACAGGGATTTCATAACTTGGTTGGAATACATGCATTGGGTACAATGATTGTGTCAGTAATGTTTAAGTACGGGTGTTAGGTTTGTGATAAATAGAGATCGAGAGATAGGTCAGAGATGATTCGGTGTTAGTGGTCATTAGATCGTAGCCAGTAGACCATGTTGTGTCTGAATGTCCGATAAGGTTGTTCAGTTCTCAGCTCTAGGGGAAGAGCATTCCAGGATGTGGCCGCTTTGTTTTGTTTAAATCTCAGGAGCTCAAGGCGGTGGGCATTGGCTGATCTAGTTAGACATGGTGAGGTTTTCCTGTTTATTCTTTCTATAAGGTAAGGGGGTGCTGTGTTATTCAGACACTTGGAGGGGAGTGATACAATTTTAAGGAGGATCCTACCTTTTATTTTTAGCCAGTGGAAATTTCTTCTGAAATTAAAAATATGCTCTCTGTTGGGGATATTTAGTGCTGCTTTTAGGGCGTTATTTTGTAGTCTTTGAATTGTATCTAATATGTATTTGTTGGCCCCTGAATATAGTGCATTACAATAGTCCAATTTGGACATTATTAGCGTGTTAGCCAATGTAAGGCAACTGGATTCCAAGAGAAAGGGACGACAGGCTCTAATAACTTTACAAGTATAGGCCATCAGGGATGCAAGAGAGTTGACCTGTTTTTTGAGTGTTAAAGTGGAATCCAAGTAAAAACCTAGGGCCTCATTACGAGTTTGGAGGCAGTCATGCCCTTAATAAGGGCATGACTGCCTCCAAACTCAGGTCCAGGTCCATGGTCCCTGAATGGGGAAATACCGGGCCATTCCGAATTTGGAGGGCCCGGTATTTCCCCATTCAGGGAACCTGGACCTGGACCATCCCCATTTGTGCCCCCATAGGGCTCAATGGGAATGGAGAGAATACTATCAACGGGACCGTTAATGACGGGCCCGTTGTTAGCATGCAGGTCCCCTCGCGGGACCCATAAAGGACGTCTGGTCTAACTAGACGTCCAGAGCGGGTCCAGCGAGGGGACCTCGCAATGAGGCGGTACAGGGTTAAAGGGCCGGCACCTTTACCAGCGCCGCTAACCCCTTACCGCCTCACTTGTAATGAGGCCCCTAGTGTTTTTACTACAGGCATCACCTTAATCATTGCCGTCAATATTGAAAGAGACGTAGCTAGTGCTAAGTTTGTTTATGTTGGACTCTGTGCACAGGATCAGGATCTCAGTTTTATCGATGTTCAGGCTGAGGCCATGGGATGCCACCCATGCCTGAATGAGGAGGTATATTTTGTTTACCAAGGCTGTATCCTCGACAAAGTTGCCAGAACGAGGTATGAGGATCTGAGTGTCGTCTGCATAGTTTGTTTAGGTGACACCCAGTCTGTCCAACTTGTCGAAGAGGGCTTGGTAAAGATATTATACATGGTGGGTGAGACACAGGATCCCTGAGGCACACCCCAAGAGAGTTGGATGGGGTCTGCGGAGGCTGATTGAGAGAAGACTCTCATCGTGCGGTTTGCTAGAAAGGATTGGACCCAAGTTATAGCATCACTTGAGAAATTGGCTGCTGACTCAAGGTGTCTGCACAAGATTTTGTGATCCACCAGGTCGAAGGCCGCCGATAAGTCAAGGAGGAGTGGCATTGCTGTTTTCCTGTTGTCCTTCAGCTCATCAAGTTGGGTCTTAAGGTCTAATAATGCTGTTTCCATGCTGTGTTGGGGATGAAAGCCAGACTGGCGGGATCCTAATAAGTGGTTAACTTCAAGGTAGTCTTGGATTTGAAGATAGGCTACTCTATCAAATATTTTAAGGAGGAAGGGGACTGTGGTGATTGGTTTATAGTTAGTCAGGATGGCAGGGTCTAAGGATTGCTTCTTCAAAAGTGGGAGAACCCAAGATTCTTTAAGGCTATTGAAGGAAGCATGAATGAGCTTGGATATGAAAGGGGCTAGGTCTCTAGCTGCATCCTTTATAATTTGTGCTAGGCAGTTGTCGCCCTAACAACTAGAAGGCTTCAGGGAGAGTATTATTTTCTCACTCTCTAAGAGGGACATTTTGGTGAATCTGAAGGGAATGGTAGGTCTGTCCACTGTAGGAGGAGGGGCAGGTTGTGGATCAGTTTGAAGTAATAAGGATTTTTTATTGGCTATTTTAGTTTGTAGGGATACTATTTTGTTTGACAAGGCATTCTGGATGTCCGTGCACCATTGCTTGTCTTTAGGGACATTGTCTGTGGGGGCGATGGGGGCTTCCATTTCCCGGAGAATAGTAAATAATTCCTTAGTGTTGGAACTAGCTTTTGATATTCTGTCATTGAACGGGTTTTTTTTTTGTAAGGATTATTTCTTTTTTATACACATTGGCGAGGTTAGTTAGCTTTACTTTATTCTCAAGCTTGGGAGAGTGTCACAATGTTGCTTGGAGCTTTCATTTTTGTAGCCTTAGTTCCTTAAGGTGTGGTGTGAACCAAGCATTGAGATGAGATGTCTGCTTACTTTTGCAGAGTTTAACGGGTGCAATGGTGTCAAGGGCCTTTGTCATAGTGTTGTTGAAGACCTCCACTAGGGATTTTGGGTCAGCATTACTGACAAGGGCGTTGATAGATGGGAGGAGGTGAGGTAGACGATTTTCTGCTGTAATATCCTTTTTACTTCTGGTTGGGAGCAGGGTTGCCAAAGCAATAGTTTTAGAGTTATAAAGATCAAGGGTGGAGAAGCTGATGAGGTGGTGGTCGGTCCAGGATTGCGGGTCTATTTTGGTAATGGAGGTGTTGCAATTGAGCTCAGCCACCCACTTGAGGATCCTCTTTTTGATATGGGTGGGGGTGAGGACTTTTGTGTGAGGCCAAGATTCGCCAGTATGGCTGCAACTGATAGAGCATGTTTGTTTTCCTGGTCGTTGAAGCCCAGGTTGAAGTCTCCCATCAGTAGGATCTGAGGGGAGTCTTTCATGTTATTAGTCAAGAGGCTGGATAGGTCCTCCTCAAAGGTTCCCAAAGGGTCAGGGGGTATGTATACCAGGTGAATGGTTAGTGTCCTGTTGCTGGATAAGGGTAATTTGGCTGTGAGCACCTCACATGAAGGATATAATAGTGGGGTGGTGAGTCTGAAGGAGTAGTTATTTTTTAGATATGATAGCAAGGCCACCTCCTCTGGCATTGGGTCTATCTCGTCTAAGTATTTGGTAACTGTCTGGGATAGCTAGCATAAGGGCATGGCCTGCTTCATCGTGAAGCCAGGATTCGGTTATAGCTAGAAAATCCAGGTTCCCATTAGAGGGAGTGTCTGCGATATCAGTGGCGTGTACCACAAGGGATCTGGCGCTAATGAGAGCTCCTGAGACAGTTGCAGTACTACTGAGTTTGTGGGGCCAGATGTGGTTGATTTTGGTGTGAGAGAGAGTGGAGAGGGCGAGCATGGCGATAGGGATTTTATGTCTCAGCTCATGCACACGCTTAGGCATAGGTTGCAGTGTTCGATGGATGTTGTTGGGTTTAGGGTGGTTTCTTTGGATGGGGATACTGTTGGTCTTAGGTTGGTAGGGGCGGGTAAGTCTGGATCTTAGTCTGCAATTTCTATGCTGAGTAGGGCATTGTGTGATCTTAAGGAGGGCCATGGTAATTTAGAGGCAAAGTAAAGATAGGAGTAGTTGATTCAATTGGGTCTTACTTCTATTCATGGTGTAAGATGGGGGAGTTCTTGGAGGAGTGGACTGGTCTGGGGTACACCAGCCGTACACAGCTGCTTAATGTGCTATGTACTTTGCAATGCAATAAGGGCTGGGCTAGCTTACACGGCTGTACAGTATTCAGAAAGATCACTAAGGTCATACAGTGCACAAGTAGGCTAGTCTGACATTTATAGTTCATTAACAGTTGACTAGTCATCTAAGTTAATGCATGGAGATATTGGGAAAATATAGTCAGGAAGTATATAGTTAGACTCATCAGCTGAGGTCATACGATACACAAATGGCTAGTCTGACATTTATAGTTCATTAGCAATTGGTGAATCCTCTAGGGTGATGCATGGATATACTTGGTCACGTGTAGATAGGCAGCTCACAATTTGTCTCATCTATGGAGATGCAGGCCGATGTAGTTCAATCACAATTAAACACAGGGTCAGATAGGAAGTGTTCATGTCTGATTTGGCACAATCACATTCAGGCGGGAAGGCAATACATTAAGGCAAAATAGGGTAGATTTGAATGAGAATTGGCTTGAGTAGCTAAGCGTGGGGCATCACAGTTGAGCAGAGCTAGTACTTAGTGTACAGTGGGCTTTTGCTTTCGCTAGGGGCAACGTAGGCGGTCGGTGTTTAAAGTTCGGGTTGGAACAGTTTGTGCCGATCGGTTCGTAGATGCAGGTTAGGGTCGTGGCGAGGACAAGTTCAGTTCTCTAGAGTGCATGCGGCTAGATAGCTCGAGTTTCATTGAATAGATAGGTCACGTTGCTAATGTAATAGAGTACCAGAGGCTAGTGCGAGAGATGTGGGAGTCGCATGTACTGGTAAAGGAGGCATGCTTAGATCAGTGCATCCGCAGTGCAGAACTATTTATTTTAGTTATATTTAGTGGCAGAGTTAGAAAAAGTTAGTTTGGCAGAAGGACATATTTACTACTTTGGACTGCCTGACACCTGACAAACACCTTTCATTCCTTTAGATAAGTAGGGTATTCCCTTTAGCAATAGGGAGAGGTAGGCATTATTCTTATAATTTACCTTAAATCATGTACAGAATGTCCTCAATGTGTCCGACTCCTTCTTCTGACTCACCACATATGGTGCCAGAGTGGGATGTTAAAGGCCTGATGAAGTGTCTGACATCACAAGGAACAGGATCATGGCAACACCCATTGCAAAGCTCCCACTCATAGAAAGTCTGGACATGAACCCTACTTAGGAAGTAACCTGGCAGTGTGGAAACCTCAAAGGGCACTGCTGTTCATTCCAAACTCTTGTAAGATTCAGATGAGTGGGAGTGTGAAATAGAAAACCCCAGTTCATAAATGTCATCATCTCCAAAACCCCCACCTGGAGATGACTATGCTTGAATCCATCTTCAGGAAGATGGTAGAAAAACCCGATCCAAGAGGATCAATGCACACCAAGGTCTTGCCCACATTTGAATAGGTTCCCCAAACCAGATAGTGAAGATTTGGGGCCATGTAATGTTCATTTTGATGCGACTAACCTCTAAGAAGATATTAGAACACATAGGGAAAGCATAGAATGACTGTAGTGAATACACATGAGACCACAGGCCTCAAATACATGGAGGAAGAAATGCATTCTCTGCAGCACAAAACACAGAGAGAGTGTTTGCAGCCAAGGACAAGGGCGGATGGAAGATTCCTGATTCCCTGGACCATGCCGGTAAATTACCGGCACCGCCTTGGCGGAAAGGGGATTTACCGCCCCATTCCAAGGTTGGTGGGGCGGTAAATCCCCCTTCCGCCATTGCCCTTCCCCATTCCCATTTCTGCCCCATAGGGCTCTATGGGAATGGGGAAGGCGCTAATTACGGCACCGCAATTTTGCGGTGCCGTAATTAGCTCCGAGGTCCCTTAGCGGGTTGGTTTTTAACGCCTGCAAAAAGCAGGCGTTAAAGCACCAACCCACTAAGGGACCTCGTAGTAAGGCGGTAATGGTTAACGGTCACCGTTACCATTAACGGTGGCCGTTAACCATTACCGCCTTCCGTGTAATGAGGCCCAGTGAGTCACCAACAAGAATTCAGAATAAAATCCTCATAATTACAGACAAAAAGGCATTGTTTTGCGGTCCTCCCACATGTGACCCAGCAGAACTGAACAATGGCTATTTGCTCATGGTGAGAAGGGAAGCGGTTCCCAGTGAGGCAGAGAAGACTGATACATAAGTTACCCACTTAAACTTTCAACCTGAAGACACTCTCTCAGGCTAGGTGATCAGACCAGTGGCCACAATGGGGGCACATAGGCCTTCCCATTACCTTGCAAAGGTACACCGATATCTGTGAACAGAATATGGTCCCAGTCCTGGGACGAACCGCTGTAGCCAATACAGATGCTCTGATGTCGCACAGGCCAATAGTCTTCATGCGACCCGGCAACAATGTAATAGATAGTTTTTGGGGAAGTCTCAGGTGAAGCCACCTGGCATACTAGACCAATTAAGAGTCCAACGTATACAGGCTGTATAGCTAGTAGATGCCAGCTAACTAATTGGGGTACCTCTTAGATTTTTTGGGATGGAGTTGATGTTTGTGATGTCACTGGGGTATAAAACCGGATGACACCCACTCAGGAGCTGTGATTGCTGGAGATTTGTGTTTTCCTGTATGATCCCTGTCTATTTGGAGAACAAAGACTGTCCACTTTGCCCCATGGCTGAGTCTCCCGTAATTGCCGGGGAGGTTTTGATGGGCCTTAGATACTCTGATGACTTGTGATATCATTTATGCAAGCCCCCCAGTCACCTGGCCTATTACATAATTGATCCAGAAAATCTCTTAGGTAACCAGGAAATCCGAATTATATGTGTGCATAGAGATGTTGAAACTCATCACAAGGTCCCACAACTATTAAAAGTCAGAGTTCAGCCCACGACTATAAAATCTGCCTCTCGTACCTGGTCTTCCCAAAGACGTAATCATTGGTACTGACATCCTGCCTTTTTTAGAACAGAACCCTTAAATCCTCCTGTAATCCTGAATACTATCCAAAATCACTCTCCTCTAATATCCTGGGGAGCCTCAGTTGACCTTACTGATAATCCCGTCTGGGACTGGGGAAAGACGATTCTGACAGGGAAAAATCCTGAACGTAGATATTCAGACATAAGAAGACTGCTTCCACAACCTAACTTAAAAAACAATGAAAGAAAGAACAAAGGAATGTGGATTTTCCAACTCATTACCCTGTGAATTGAGATGGGGAAGCCACCAATGTAAGGGGAAGGATATGTGAAAAATTACAGGTATTGATGTGTCCCTTCTCCACAAGGAGGAAACTGCCTATGTGATGCTCGGGAGGTAAGCCTGTAAAGATGGTCTTGGAAACCCCAGTTTAATCGAAAATGATAGGTCAAGAAGAACATCACTGTCCCCAAAGTGACCTGACTCATGGTTCAAGTCTGGAAAATAACAGGAATCATCCCAATTGAACAGACCTCGACCTGGCATCTAACCCCTAACATTTAAAATATGTGGTGTCAATAACCTCCCTGTATGACCCCCTTGCCCCTGTCCCCCAAATGAAGTATTAACTGCATACCAAAGCCTAACGATTCACAGAGCTGTTGTGTATATTACACTGCAGATGTTGGGAAAGGGATAAAAGCTTAAAATACTGATTAAGCAAGAATGACCCCAGCCCGTTGTAAGATACCATGTGCCTTGAAGATTCAGTGAAAGGGCTTAATAGAGCCCACCTAGTGCTAACTAACGATTGCTGCTAATGTACAAAGGAAGGTGGAAAAAGCATTACTGAGAGTACTTGTGTGTCATACAATGCGACACGTTTCAGTGTCATGAACAAGAATGCAAATGCCCAAACACATATGAACGTATTGCTTCTATGCTGCTGAGTACACAACCCAACCTGATGCTACCTCATGTGTTATCCATCTGTTACCTTATGTAATTACTAAAATGTATTCAACTAATGTTATGTGATGTATGTGACAATGGCAGACTCTCTTAGTCACACATGAAGCAGTACATGAATGTAACCATCCTAGTATTACTCATTTCATTAACTGTCCTCTCGTATGGTATACTGTGCAGCCCAGGCACCGAGAATCGCGCTGGGCCACAAGGCCATCTCCCCCTCCTCCCGCCAAGGCCTGCCAGGGCTTGCTGGTGCGTGGGCAGCACAGCCTCACCTCCCTCATTCTGCTGGACCCGCTTCAAGTATTCACCTCCCCCATGTCCGAGGCCGCCATGGTCGGCCAAATGAATTATTTACAACCTGGTCCTAAACCCCACTGCCTTCAGGGGCCAGAGGTATACCCTTGCTGATCCAGTGGTACTCCAGCTCACCACACATTAATGGGCCTTGGAGAATAGATATTCAACCCTGGACTAACATATGATAAAGTAATTCTTCATTACATCTAAACAGAACAAAAGGACAAGGCAGCTCACCTTGTGCCCTCAGACCAAACACCCAGGTTTATGACACCCGGTCAACAGGTCAAAAGTAACAGTCCACTGATGTATAGGTGAAGCTTCACATTACATGTTGTTTCTCCGGTCTCCTATTATTTCTTAGAGTAACCTATTGTAGGATTTACAGGACAACTGGAATCGTCTAAAGGATGAGTGCTTGTGGGTGTGTGGCCACAAGGTCAGAATGTTAGTGCAGCCATCAATCAATGACACTGATGGTGCCTGGCCTGGCAGCTCCACCCCAGCAAGCCCTGCTGATCAATCCACCCCACGTTGACACCACGCAGATGTCCACCAATCATGGACCGCCGCACCTACATTGTACATAGTAGCTAGTCTTCATCACCCAATCCCCACAATTATGTGTCCCCTATAGCTTAACTAACTCATGATGTATTTTTGTAATAAATTTGACTGTCTTTGCTATTGTCAGACAGAGTGCTCTCAGAGTTTGCAGAGTCCTTTGCACGATATTGCAAGGACTCTTGATTTA
The DNA here is from genome assembly GCF_040938575.1 of Ambystoma mexicanum. Taxonomy (NCBI): domain Eukaryota; kingdom Metazoa; phylum Chordata; class Amphibia; order Caudata; family Ambystomatidae; genus Ambystoma; species Ambystoma mexicanum. The sequence goes on along the minus strand of NC_090924.1, from coordinate 1,467,503,519 downwards.
GATAAATCCTTTTATATCTCACCCGCACTTGGTCTTGGTCTCATTCCCTTCTGGGGTGTGTCCTTTATTGCCTCTCATTGCGGGGAGGGTACTGCCTTTTGGGGACGCTTGCTTTCACCTACCAAGGTCCTAACTGGTGTGAAACATTTCTCGTTAACCTAAATGTCCGTGTTGCTCTGACGCAACTTCCTTGCTGCAAATCCTGAAGAGGTTATATCTTGAACATGACATACACAACTCATCATGCCCCAGTTATCCCTATTCGCACCTAAATGTCATTAACATCACAGTATGAAAACTTTTATATCCAGTTCCCCTCAATAAGCATTTTAGCATTACCCTCAATGTTGTTCAAACAGCCAACTAAAGTCCCATGTGCAATTGTTTGGACCATATGGTCCATGGCCATGCAGGCTGTCACCTGAAATTCCTCAAAATTAGTTATTACTACAACATGAACTCTTTCTACCATACTGCATATTACCATTAAACATTTTACACATTCGGGCCATAAAAGGCGGGAAATGCAGATGCAGAGTACATTCTCAGAAGCTTCACGTACACGTATACATGAACCCTCCTTAGCAGTGCATTATAAGCCTGCACTGCCAACAGCTCTCCGATGCTCACTCTTTCCCTGCAGGCGGTCCGAGCAGCTTTTGCCTCAGTACCATGTTCCTTTCGTCGAGACGTTGCAGCGCGGCTAGTCACCATTTGGACACCATAACGCTGCACCTTCTCTATAAAACCCATCATCCTGACGATCCTTGTTCATAAGCACAGCGTCGCGCAGTACATTGGAAACTCCATATTCTCCAACTCACATTATGTTCCTTAACTGAAACGTCACTTTTACTTTCACTGTGTTGCACAACTCGTGAACACCCTGAGCATTCCACTCGTTCGCCAACTCCCTCAATGACGTCCTCACTCCTTCTATGAGCGCCGCACCTCACGGAGCTCCGCTGCCTCAACTGCCACATGCCTCTGCCACTGTCCTGCATGCCCCACCCATGGCGGCCATGTTCTTCCAGCATACCTCGAAACGCCACTCGGGGACAATTTTCGAGATACCGCTGCTTTCACACTCCAGCAGGTATGTGCACAAGCAACACATCCTAACCCTTCTTTATTGCTCAGAGACTTCTCTGCGTTGCCCATGAACACACTCCTCCAGGGCCAAGCTTCTTTCTACAACTGGAAAATGCAGCAAAACCCTTTAGCTCACAGCACAGCTGCTCCCTCCTGATGCTGGGACTTCTCTCTTCAGCTCAGGGACACTGTTTGTCCTTTCTGCCCACAGCACAACTCTTCCAGCAGGCCTTTCTATCACATGGGCGCAGCTTCCTCTATGGTGCACAGCTCCTTTCCTCAGCTTGTGCGGACAACTTCCCCTTCCTCCTTATTATGGGCGCAGCTTCCCTTTCTCAATTTATGGGACAGCTTCCCTTTTTCCAGACTATGGGACAGCTTCCCTTTTTCCAGACTATGGGACAGCTTCCCTTCTTCAGCCCCTGGGCACAGCTTCCCTTCCACAGTTTATGGGCAGCTTATCCCTCCAGTCATGGGGCTCTCATCCTACCCCTTTGGTGCCCTGGGTGATGGGTCTTACTTGTTGTAGGGGCAGTGTTGTCCTCCCTCTTCCTGCACCCCCTGCAGCAGGTTCACCAGCTTTCCTTCAGTTTCACGCACGTAGGTTCTTCTTCTTAACACCAGATCGTCGCCAATGTAATAACGCTACTTCCAAGCTTCTTTGTAGGTTACTTAAGCTTTAATTATAACTTCTTAAATTACATTAAGTATAATGCACATAAAAGCTCTGGCACTCATCACCCAGGCAGGGGAGCTCTAACTGCCTGAGTGTGGAACCCTCAACCCTAACATTCTCCCATTCACAAGACAACATTCCACAAGACATCACATGCTCCCTACATACACAGACAAGCACTATACAACAGTTCGATCTAATAATTTGATGCAGCCCCTTCCACAAAACCTTTTTTAATGTTAGCGATGACTACATCAAAAAGGCCTGACTGTGCATGGTGTGTTGAACTTGGCGTTTATGCATCATCGTACGAAGGTTCAGGTGAAATTGGTTAAGTAGAGATTTGACAAAGTCACCATTACAAGTTAAAAAGATTGCTCTATGGATTAACACCAACACTTGGAATATATTAGGGATACTTTTTTGCCTGTGAAAGACTAACGATCAAAACTAAGTATGCATGATCACTAAGATCAGTAAAATGTTCATCAAGCCGCGTAAATATTATGCATATGCCAGGTCCCACAAAAATATAATCAAGTCTTGTGTATACTCTTCCATTAGTCCATGCTAAAAGCGCTCGTTTCCCCAGCCCATTCAACATATTTAAACAAGAAAGGGCAGGAGCATTCAGTCAATCAGTCCAATTATGACCCGTGGCTGACTTGGTATCATAGTCAGGGTCAATATTTTGGTCCTCAACCATATTTTGAGCAGGCTCCTCACTGTCTGGAGAATCACCAACAGGAGAGAGGGCACAATAACAGTTATTAAATCGCCCGCAGTACTAATATTATTTCTTGAGTTGGTACAAGACCAGCTGGTCTTGAGCTCAGTTCTCAGCTTTTGAGATGAATTACTCCTGAGCTCAGCAGTATTTAATCTAAAATGGATGGTATTGCAGTGGTCTGCAAACCTCAATGAGGATCATACAGACTCATTACCAAGAGTTTATATAGGGGAGGAGGGTAATCCCTCCACCTCAGCACATAGACCATAGGGTAAAGATCTATCTTCATAATAGTCACTATTTATTAAGAATATTTTAAAGCCTGTACATCGGCTGTCCCCTTTCCTTTGAGGAGGCTGCTCGTTATATCAAACTGATCAATAAGAAAATCAATCTCAGGACCAAGTCTCCTGTAATAAGAACATGTCATTAGCAGTCACAATAGAAAGGCATGAGGGGTTACATATAAAGGAACAAACATCCTCGGACATTCCAAGAAGAAATGGACACGTCGAAGCTACAGTGTCACATCATGACCTTCTCGGTGCCAATGTCTCTGGGTTCTAATGAGTCTCATCCCTCATTACACTTTTCTTCTCCGTGAGTTCGGGAGCAATGTGTAGTAAAGCTGGTTGTTCTGATACGTGACTTTTCTCAACGTAATTTTCAACGACAAAGATATACCTAGTTTGTATCATCTCTGTGGGTGCTTAGTTGTGGCTTTTATCAGGGGACCATGAACCAAGCCTCGGTGGGAGCAAGTGCTCTGACAGGCTTCTGTAACAATGTATGCATAGGGCCACAAGACTCAGCAACATTGTTTGACCCACTGAGTGCCTCAGTTATGGCGGGTGCTTCCATCAATAGTGATGTCTTTTTTGGTAAAACATTCATATCATATAGAGACCCTTTTGTGTTGCGATTGGTAAGGCATTCTCTTCTTTTAATCTCAGCCTCCTTATATCCCAGTTCTCTGGAGGTTAACTCAGGAAAAACACGCTCACCTTGGAAGCAAGGTGACGCGGAGCAACACAGGTTCGATCCCCAAGTCCATGCTAAGAAACCTCTGGGTACTAAGCATGTTATAAATAACCAATTATAATTATTGGCCTAAAGACTGGGAGTTCAGCACACCTTCCCATCAAATTTTGTGCTCTGGTACCGGACCCATGAGGTGGTCGTGTGGCAGGGTTTGAAATTAAGATTCAATAAGCAGGATCTAAAACCACCTCCTGGTAATTGTTGGTTTTAATCTAACCAGGCTCCGCTAGGGCCGAAGCAGGGGCTAAATAGCCACAGCTCCCATCAATTTCAAACTGTGATGCGATATGATCCTGGACGGCTATTTTAGAGCGCCTATTCCTCATGAACACTGAGGCAGTTGTATGGCTCTCCAAGGGTTCTTCTGAAAAAAGAAAACTCCTGATGAGGCCATTTCTCTGGAAAGGCCAAGGTAAAGGCATGGCACTGTAGTCCAGTCCAATCCTGGATGCACCGAAACCTGTGCCCACATTCATCTTTCTCCTGTGCCTCTTATCCTGCTGCCCACGATGGTTCGTTTCAGCATTGCCCGGTCTTTTGTTCCATAATGTCCTATTGCCATGATGCCTTTTGGATTCTGTATGGATATGTATGCTGTGCAAGTTTAGCCCAATGTATAGTGTATAGGTTGCCAGAAGACATGTGATTGATGCGAAGGAGTTGTTTCTTGAGGAGGAGAAATGTCCTTCGTGTAGTTAGGCCAGTTGGTGTTAATTCACAGAGCTGGAATAGATATTTTCAACATTAAGGTTTTTATGCATCACTTGCTACAGACATACAGTTGGCACAGAAAAAGGGCCGGCTACTTCCGTGTCCATGACCATGTTCTGCTCTTCTCTGATCCCCTTTGTTATTGTTTGCTGCTTCAGTTCTATTTCATTTCTTAATGAAGGGCGGGAGTGGGCGGAGCCTCCACTTCCTTTTGGGAATTCAGGACAAACATACCAAAAATTAGCACTTTATTTCAGTAATATCTGGTGTTCTTTTACTGCGACTTTGTTGGTTTTGTGGTTGCTCTGCAAAACCTTGTAACTTTCTACTTCTTGAAAGTCTTGAAAGTGGTGACATTTTGTCCATACTTGCCAGGAATGACGAGCCATGTTCCGTTATGGGGGAATTTCTTTGTTTCAGATCCTTAAGCTTTCTCAGGACTTTGGTTGTTGTTATTCCTTTAGAGATGCTTCAATTAATTCCATATCTGCTCTTCAAGGGCTATTTCCTTTTTTTCTGCTGTGTTGCGAAGCGATTGAGGTTGGATTATTTGGTTCTAGATTACATTATTATCCTTGGTGTTATTTCCCTATTGAAGTTTTATTTTGCTGTGCCCAGTGTAGAAGCATGTTCATTTTTGCTGGATTGATCCTGTGCTGACGTATCCTGATTGTTGGTTTGATGGTATTTTATTTATTTGATTCTAGCTCTTTTGTGGATCTCAGTATCCGGGACGTATCAGTTTCCCCTCTAGAGTTATATAATGAGTCACCTCTACAGCATTGTTGACTACTTAAAGGTTTCTTGGTGCTAATCACTGACAAGGATAGATCAGACTATCTCCATTTGACAACTATGGGATGGGTGTAGTCTACAAAGACCTCATAAAGCCTTAGTGGTCCTTCAGTCTTTTTAAAGAATGAGTGTTCTGATGCCTGCTCAGACTTGAGGATTCACTGAAGCTTTTCTTGCACTCTGTGCACTCGTAGGGTTTCTCCTGAGTATGGGTCCGCTGGTGGTGTATCAAATGTGAGGATTCACTGAAGCTTTTCTTGCATTCTCTGCACTCGTAGGGTTTCTCCTGAGTATGGGTCTGCTGAAGGCGTATCAAATGTGAGGAGCTACTGAAGCTTTTCTTGCACTCTGTGCACTCGCAGGCCTTCTCCTGAGCATGGGTCTGCTGGTGGTGTATCAAATGTGAGGAGCTACTGAAGCTTTTCTTGCACTCTGTGCACTCGTAGGGCATTTCCTGAGTATGGGTCCGCTGATGGCGTATCAAATGTGAGGAGCTACTGAAGCTTTTCTTGCACACTATGCATGTGTAGGGCTTCCCCCCTGTATGGACCCTCTGGTGGCTTATTAAATGTGAGGAACGACTGAAGTTTTTCTTGCACACTGTGCACTTGTAGGGCTTTACCCCGGAATGTATGCGGAGATGGTTTATCAAATATGAGGTGCAACTGAAGCTTTTCTGGCACTCTGTGCACTTGTAGGGCTTCTCCCCACTATGGATCATGAGATGCCTTTGCATAGTTGACATGTGTCTAAAGCTTTTCTTACACTCTGTGCATGTGTAGGGCGTCTCCACAGTATGGACCTTCTGATTGCTTATTAAATGTAAGGAATGACTTGTCTTGCTCTGCGTGAGCTTGTATGTCTTCACCCCTGTATGGACCCCCTGATGGGTTATAAGATGTGCAAGTTGACTGAAGCTTTTGTTGCACTCCGTGCAATTGTAGGGTTTCCCCCCAGTATGAATCCTCTGATGGCTTTTCAGAACTGAAGAGTGACTGAAGCTTTTTTTGCACTCTGTGCACATGTATGGCTTCTCCCCAGTATGGATTCTTTGATGGTTTAACAAATGCGAGTTGTGACGGAAGCATTTCTGACACTCTGCGCACTTGTAGGGCTTCACACCAGTGTGGACCCTCTGATGGCTTAGCAAAGATGAGGAGTGACTGAAGCTTTTCTTGCACTCTGTGCACTTATATGGTTTCCCTCCAGTATGGATCCTTTGATGGCTTTTCAAGTGTGAGTTGTGACGGAAGCATTGTTGACATTCTTCGCACTTATAGGGCTTTACCCCTGTATGGATCCTAAGATGGCTTATTAAATGTGCTTTGTGACTGAAGCTTTTATTGCATTCTGTGCACGTGTAGGGCTTCTCACCAGTATGAACCCTCTGATGACATCTCAAGTGTGAGGATTGACTGAATCTTTTTTTGCATTCTGTGCATTTGTAGGGCTTTACTCCAGTATGGGTCCTCTGATGGCTTATCAAATCTGAGGACTGACTAAAGCTTTTCTTGCACTCTGTGCACTTGTAGGGCTTCACCCCAGTATGGAACCTCTGATGGCTTATCAGTGCCGAGTTTCGACTGAAGCTTTTCTTGCACTCTGTACACTCATAGGGTTTCTCACCAGTATGGACTCTCTGATGGTTTATCAGTGCTGAGGTGTGACTGAAGCATTTCTTGCATTCTGTGCAAATGTAGGGCTTTCCCCCAGTATGGAACCTCTGATGTTTTATTAAATATGAGGAGCGGCAGAAGCTCTTCTTGCACTCTGTGCACTTAAAGGGTTTCCCCTCAGTATGGGTCCTCTGATGTATGTACAGATTTGAGATTCGAGTGAAGCTTTTCTCACACTCCGTACACCTATAGGGTCTCTCACCCGTGTGACTTTTTATGTGTTTCATTAATGCAGACCTGTGAGATAAGTGCATCCCACAAACACTGCAAGCAAATTCCTCTTTCTTTTTATGGCTGCTCATGGACATGCAGGGCATGTGACCTTCCTGAGAGGATGTCAATTTTGGTACAGGTTCCCTAGAATGACATCCCCCGTCTTCTGTAGTGTTCCTCGTATGTGTCTGTATAGTCAATCTTATCCTCTTCATTTCCAGATTCTTGGTTTCGTTAATGGTTCTGCTCTCTGTTGAAAGAAGCAAATCGATCATATATTATTTCTATGATTACTATTGTGTTTACATTATTTTAGGTTATTTGTCTACTGACAGCCAGTAGACAAATTGGCCTAATGTAGATCTGCTCCATTGCCACTAACACACTGGTTGGAAATGAGTGACTTGGTTTGTCTTTCTGTTCCTCAAAATAAATATAGGATGTAAAAAAAATATGGAAATATTCTAAAAACGTTTGAATGTAGCTTAAGAATTTCTTACAGTTGCTCAGGAATAGATTATATATTTGTTCCTACTTGTTTACTTACTTACTAGATGGTCATGTTTGCATTTTACTCCCAATATGTGCAATCCTACACTCTCCCCATCATCAATTAGGCCGGTTCAAAAAGTATTTACATGTATATTTTTATTTGGGTTTTATATAGGGAACACCTGAATAGGCTGCAACAGAGCACTTTCCATGTAATTGAGCGTATCATATGAGGTAAAGAGTGGTTGTTACAATATGTACTATTGGCTGGCTGGACATACTCTGGACGCCCTCATCCACTCTGACCTTACTCTACCCCCTCTGACCACCCCTCTCTCTTGGTCAGACCACTCTCTCCTTTCTTCCCTCTTGGGTCCCTTTGGCTCTGTGGCCACACCCCCAAAAGCCCTGCCAACCTCGTTCACGAACATCCGCCCGATGAAACGAGTGTCAGCTGCTGGCTTTGATTTTACCTTCATCTCTCCTTGCCCCCTACCTCTGATTCTACCACCAACTCTACCACCTTCCACTTGGCCATCACCAATACTCTTGACATTCTTGCGCCAGTCATGAGGATCGGCCTGAAACCTACCTCTAAGCGTAACACCTGGTATGATTGGAAACTTGCGGCCCTGAAATGAAAGTGCAGAGCGGCCGAACGGAAGTGGCAAACCTCAGGCTAACCCTCTGACAAACTGGCCTGCCGCCTGCTTCAAAGGCAATACAAACTCTCCATCCGTCCCAAGAAAACAGCCCACATTCAGGCACGGGTTTCCGGTGCATCCAACAACACGGCTGAACCTTTCAAGATCTGCAAAGAATTAGCCAACCCTTCCGCAGTCTCCTCTTCCCCTCTTCCTTCCCAGGCCCTCTGCAATGTACTGGCTACTCACTTCACCACCAAAACTCAGGACATCCTGAACACTCTTGTTACTCACCCTCCCAACCCATCTCACACCCCCTTGCCTTCTTTGGCTCCCACCTTCCTCCTTCCATCCTCTCCTCCTTCTCCCCTGTCACACCTGAAGGTGTTACTAGAGTTGCCCACTCCATGAAGGTCTCTTCTAAACAGGTTTCCCGTTGCTCATCCAGAACAACAAGGATAACATTGGCTCTCTTGCCCCCGCACTGATTTCTGTAACCACTCTTTTGCCAATGGATCTTCCCCTCCTCCCTCAAGTACTCCCTTGTGTGCCACCTCCTGAAAAAACCTTCAGCAGACCCTACCTGTACAGCTAAATACCGTCCTATTTCCATCACCCCCTTCCTGGGGAAACTGCTGGAGAAGCTTGCCTTGTCCCAACGCGCACACTGAACTTGTTGGTGGTCTCCACGACCATCAATTTGGATTTTGAGCATCCAGAGGCACGTGTAGAACTGCCCGCATCTCTGAACTCCAACTCCCCAGTTGTACTCTACCTACTCGATCTTTCCTCTGCCTTTGACACGGTCAACCATTCCATCCACATACAAAGGTTACACAATACCCTTGGTATCTCGGAATGGACACTGGACTGGCTAACATCCTTCCTTACTGACCGCTCATCCCAAGTCCTCCTGGGAATCTTCTCCTCTCCTACTTCCTTCTCCACCTGTGGTGTCCCCCAGGCTCTATCCTCTCCCCTTAGGCTATTTAAAACTTACATCGCTCAGCCGACACTACTAATCTCCTTCTTCTCCCCCAACTTCCTGTGTTATGCAGACGACACACAACTCTTTTTCAAACTTCCTTCTGACCATCTTGCACCTTCCATCATCCCTGACTGCCTATCTACCATCCGGGCCTGGCACACTTCCAACAATCTCTGCCTCAATGCCAGTAAAACTGAGATTCTTCCTATTGGGACTCCTGCTCCCTCCTTCTTCCCTTTGCTATGGCCTTCCTCCATGGGCTCTCCCCCTGCTCCTTCTCCTGAAGTCAGAAACCTTGGAGTCATCTTTGACTCCTCTCTCTTCTTCCTCCCTCACACTCAGGACATTGCCAATAAGTCCCACTTTCAGCTCTTCCTTCTCAAAGGAATTCTCCCTTTAGTCACTTTCCCCCAGAAGCTCAATGCTACCCGAGCCCTGGTTCTTTCTAGGCTTGACTATTGCAAGAGCCTCCTTCTAAATCTGACTTCTTCCACTCTGTAACCCCTCCAGCTAATCCAGAATAGGGCAGCAAGACGTATCCTTGGCCTTAAGACCAGGGACCGCATCTCTCCTGCCCTAAAAAGTCTTCACTGGCTCCCAGTTGCTGCATAGATTAAATTCAAATGCCTCTGCATCATTCACAAGGCCGCCTGGGGCTGGGGGACACATTCATTATCTTCAACTCTCTCTTACTAAATACTCTCCCTCTAGGCCACTAAGTTGCTCTGGCACCAACTCTTTGGGTGTAAAGCGTTTTTCTAAAAATAGGGCATGGGATTGATCGCTTTCCTCAGCTGGCTCCCTCCTATGGAACAGCCTCCCCTCCCGCTGCGTCTTGAGCAGGACTTTCTTAAATTCCGGCAGCTCCTCAAGACTTACCTCTTTACATCCTCCTGCCCTTCCTCTCTCCTCTGCTAATCTCATAGTTGCTGTGATTGGTGTCCTGGGCCCTTATGCATCCTCAGGCCCCTGGCCTCCCACACCCAATCGCCCCAGCTTTTGTCTTCCTTCAGCACTTGCCTCGGCACATCCCCCGCCCTGGAGGCTCACACTTCACCCAACGAGGCTACAGGCCGTGTAGTACTTACCATACCTTGCACTTCATCTGTGGCTCACCCACGAGCACGGACACTCTAGCACCTACCCCCACTGCCCTCTTCCTTGCTGCACGTGCACATTCTGAATACTCACAAGGCATAGTAGGTTTGTCTTTTCTTCTTTCTCTCCACTGTTTAATCCATTTAATATTGCTGTGTATTGTATGTGTTTCATTCTCATGTCTCCCTCCCTTTGCCCTGTGGGCGTAGTGAAACAGAATGTACTTGCTCCATAAGCGCCTAACAAGCGAACAATAAAATAAATAAATGTTCCAGCCATGGGAGTGGGATGGGATGTGTGATGTAGGGGGAGCACGGATGTCAATACCTAGATACTGACAGAAGAGTAAGGTTATGAGTACCTTTCTGAACTGCAGATGTATTAGCAGGGTCCGGACTGCCACCAGCATGGTGACCCAGTAGGCAGGGGCATGGCAAGAGGAGGCCTGTTTGCTGTTTTTTCCCTGCAAGCCAGTTTCATTTCAAGCCTAGCAATGGCTTGTCTTATGGAGGAGCACAGCCCACATGAGCTACAGAGCTTTGGCAAGTGTGGGACCTTATATCTAATGCAGGTAGTATTAAAGAGTATTCTGGCTGAGATGGGAATCCAGTGCAGCTCCCTAAGCATGAGGGACATGTGGCCTAATATCTTGTTTCCCATCATGAATCGTGTTCCATCATGTGGGGTGACTCCAAATGCTGCCAGGTGTGTCACTGGAGCGTTGGTGAGAAGGACTGTGGCTTTGAGGTTCTCAGGTGTGGGGAAGGGTTCTATTTTCCAGAGGAGGGTTAGATAGTGCTGGGGGATTGGTCCTTTTTTCTTGATAAGTTGTACGAAGGAGAGAGTGTTGCCTATAGTGAACTCAAGTGAATAGCAGTTGGGGCCAGGTGAGGGATGGAGCCATCAAGGAACAAATGTTTTTGGCATTTGTGAATGGTATCCTGCTTAGATGGGTAAACAGTAGGACACATTCCATCTATGAAGGATTAAGCTTAGGTGTAATTGTGTACTGTCTGCATATTGGTGTAGTAAGATATAGGGGTCAGTGGGAAGTAAGCCTAATGGTTCCATGTATATATTTAATATCACAGTCTTGAGTTAATCTGCATTTGACTAAGCAGCGTTCGGACCTGAAGTTGCCGATCTGGAGTGCTTGGTGCCTGACCAAACACATAGCTATTGGGAAGAGCTGGTGACACCTTATTGGTTGGTGGGCTGCAGGAACCAGTCAATTGATCAGTGAGCCTATTGAAGACCCCTGCTAAGTGTGCAATACATGCAGATGTATACATTAAATTTGATATTTTTCTTAGCTTTGTCTAACGTGCAATTTAAGGGGCAAGATGTGTTTCTTCTCCATATGTGTCATTTTTTGTATCTATGATTTGCATTGCATGGTTATCACCAGATCTTATTAGATACGTTTTAGGCAGAATCACATGCAGTACCCTTTGGGAACACCACACACAATTAAGACTACAAGTGACAGTACAAATTCACCTTTGGTACAAGCCTGTACTACGCAGTAAAGTGGTAGCGATAGCTGAGCAGCCAGACTTATCTCAAGAGCAAGTGAGCAGTATCAATAGTTACACAAAGGACAGCAATTACTATGATTCAAACAAACACTGACTCAAGACTTATGAGTAAAAGAACATACATTTATTTACACAATCATTTGGAAAACATTTCACTAAAGTAAAGCAGTTGAAAAATCACACTCTTAATACACTATACCACACCCGATAGATTCTGGACAAGTTAGGCTCAAAATGAAGTGTGAGCAAAATGGCACTCCAAAAATTTAAAAGGGAGGGAAAGACAAAGCTAGACAAGAATTGAGCAGCACCAACAAGTAAGTAAGCAGGGCAATCTAGAAAAAGGAACTACAGTGAGGAAATCAGATTCAAGGGGCCTGGCCCAAAGCCAATGGACCAAAGTCTTTGCTCAAGATCACACAGTTCAGGGTAGTTTGTGGTTAAGTCTTTGCCAAGAGTTCGAGATGAAGTTGGTCGGCAGAAAAGTTTGTTTAAAGAATGGAGAAGGACAAGCCCTCGGATTGGTGAAAGGTTTCACACACCTTCACCACGGCTGGACGATACGAACAACCGGATTTGAACAGTACCTTAAATGGAGAAGAAGGCTGTAGCTGAGGCAGACGTTCCTGGCAGGTCCTGCAGTCTCACGGTTCCTGAAGTGACTGTCGGACTGACACAAAGTAGGAAGACTGGAGGGTCCTGCACAGCCCAGGGAAGAAACCAGCAGAAGAGCAAAGCAATGAATGAAAGGTGTGCTCCTTAAAACGCAAGCAGGGTCCGTTCCTCGTGGGTATCCGGTTCACTGTAGCTTTGTACAGCAAATTCGACCAGAGAAGGGAGGCCTGGTGAGCAGTTTGGTGAACTGGTTGTTCCCACCAGCTCAAGGGGAGAAGATTCCTTGCAGATCTTCCCTGTCGTTGGAGTATGAAGATTCGGACCCGCAGCAGGGCTTCACCGGGAGGTTCAGTCGTGGTAGAGGTCCTCTTCTGTCAGCTTCTCTTCGGTTCTCTCGTTCCAGTGGCGACTCTGCCTTTCCAGCCCCAGAGACCTGCTTTTTATACAGTTCCCCCCCATTCACACAGCCTGGCTGTCAATCACACAGCAGAGTGGCTGTCCCGCCGGGACAGTCACCACAACCAATCATACAGAGTGCAACATGGGTCTCCAAGGAGACCCTGTGCGGGGTGTCCCAAACCCTTCCCTCACCTCCAGTCCCCCCCTAGACATACAGGTGCCTAAGGAGGGCTTCTGTGCAGAAGCCCGTGAAAGGACAGCGAACAAAGGAACCAAACCTGGTTTGGCGCGCAGAGTAAAACACGAGAAAGACTTTTACAAAAAGAAATGGTGACTAAACCCAGCCGGAACCGTTTAAAAATGTATATGGTCTAGCGGGTTTAAGTTCAAGGCTACCAAGATAGCCTAAATCAATACCATGGCTATTAAAGATAACTTCGGTAGGAAAAATAGTGTAGTTACCACTGCCACCAGCCAAGTCTTAATGAAAAGGGAGAGAAACAATGCTCCAAGAGAAACAGACAAAAAGGGATAAGTATTAACCCTTTCCAGAACTCTATTTAACATAGTTTGTACTGGGTATGTGAGTTTTAAAAGAGACTAATAAAGTCAATGGTAACTTTACATGTTCTGGGAGACAGTAGTCAGTCCCAGAAAATGGAGCCGGGTTGGGAAGTAAAAAAAACAACCCTGTGTCACTGCACTGAAGGTGCTGTGTAACACACAGTAAAAAGACGATGCCTGTGGAGTAGGTGAGGCTTCACAGTCCAAGAACACACAAAAATGTAAAACACACACAGCAAAACACATGTAAGAGTGGGAAAAAAGGCTCACACTCTTACCAGGTGAAAAAAATAAATCCTAGAAATCCAGCAAAGCTGCTGAGGGACTCAGTAGGTAAGAGAAATTTGCCATTCTGGAGAATTCTCTCTAACACTAAGGGCCTCATTACACGGAAGGCGGTAAGGGTTTAACGGTCACCGGTAATGCTACCGGTGACCTTAACCCTTACCGCCTTACTACGAGGTCCCTTTGCGGGACCCGACCTTAATGGCTGGTGTAGACCAGCCGTTAAAGTAGGGACCCGCAAAGGGACCTTGGTGCTAATTACGGTTTTACCGCCTGGTAAAACCAGGCGGCTTTAGCGGGACCCGCAAAGGGACCTCGGAATAAGGCGCAAAGGGATACCGGGCACCGGTGTCCTTACCGGTGCCCGGTGTCCCTTTGCGCCCATCTCGTAATGAGGCCCATTGTGTGTAAGACTTAAAACCATGAGCTTAAAATATGAGCACACGCTAAAAATAAAAATTATAAATAGAATGTAAATGAATCCATCTGGGCCTTCAAATTTGCAGAAGTACAAACTGATGATCTACACTTTCTGGGTAAAATCAATTAAAATGTAAGCATGGCAAAGCCAATGACTTGATTATCACAAGTCAAGGGATGAACGCTCGTGTCAGAGGCTGGGTGAAACGACTGGGCTGAGCTTCAGGGGCCAGGTATACAGAGGATTCCCCACGTTCCCGACTCCATCACCAGCCTGAAGTCCAACTGCGCCACAGAACTTGCGGAATCCTAGATATCTGAGATTGACTGGCCTGAGGAAAAAAGAGAGCTGGAAGTGCTAGAGAGAAGGAAGTTAAGAAGTACAGGGGAAAAATGAAGGAGGAGAAGGAGGAGAAGGGAAGACCACAAGAGAAATGTGGCGGAGAAGAGGTGAGAGAGTTAAAGATGAGCAGTTTGGTGGAGGAGGAGCAAGAACCGAAGAATGTTGAGGAGGTGAAAAGGCATCAGTGGTGCAGAGGAGAGTAGGAGATGGCAAAATACAATACAAGAGAAGATACAGAGACAGAAAAAAAGAATTGGAGGAGCAGATAAGCAGTGCATTTTCAGGGTGGAGGATAAGAGCAAAGAATGAGAAAGGGAGGGAGTGGATGAGGAAAATAGAGAGTTGCATACCACCCATGAGGAGAGGAGGAGAGATGGAGAGACAGAAAGAGGAGCAGGGGTGAATGTTAGAAGGGAGATAAGTAAAAGTGATAAAAGGGTGAGGTTAACAAAGATTGTGATATGCATGTGCTGAAAGAGGGGTGTTTTAGATCACTCTGGGTAGTATTCCAATTGAGGGTCTGTACCTGTGGCTTGTGCTTTGGGAAGGACTGGGACTAGAGTGCTGTCCCTGAGTGCAACTGGGGCTGATGTGGGCTTAGGGGGCTGGACCAAGCTTATAACTGGGCTGTCCACCAAGAATGATTTCCCCCTCTGGCCCTTCCTGGTGATGCCTCGGTTGATCTGAGGCCCCAGGTGTGTCATCATATGGCAAATCACTTGATACGCTCATTAAAAACGTTGTTTAAGTCCACGCGCTTTGCATGCTGTGAGACTGTAACATTGTATTGCTGGAATTGTAAACTCTTGCCAGGGAAGAATGCTTTTGTAGAAATGTCAGCCTTAGCAACATTTGGTGCTTCTCCTCGTCTTTGCAACTTTGTTGTGTTACTGTGCTTGCTGCGAGTAGCTGGTTCTTTTCCTGAGACTGTGCAGGATTCTAACAATGTAAAAACATGTGAGTAGAGTCAGCCTACCTTGCGCACACACTTCCCTGTGGTCCACTCAATGAATGATATGAAGCTTTCTTGCTTTTACTCAGCAAATTTTATTATCACATCATGCACAATTGTTACATGTTATGTTGAATTACCTTCCTTCAACTAATACATTTTATCTTCATTCATCTCATTTTGCTACTTTGCTTTTACTGTGCATACCTTTGACTAGTTTCCCAGATTGCCTGTATTTATTTTTCTATTTTGTAAAGACATGCTCATTGATTAAAGAAAATGGTGCATCTTATGGTCTATGTTCAAACAGGTATGGCATGTATGGTATGGCCAGCCGGCCAATCACCTGGGAGTGTATTCCTGTCTCCTAGGAGACTAAGCACAGGGTGTTTCCCTGTCAGACATCCTGGAGCCAGAGGCGGGCTTCAACAGTGAATCCCGCCAAAGACAAAATGAACAAAAGGACCAAACCTGGTTTGACGTGCAGAGTAAATCTCAAGAAGGACCTTTCCACTAAGAAATGGTGGAAAAAGAGGACCGGGGCCATTTTGACAAAAATGGCACCCTTGGGTGCTTTACTGCAGCTGCAAACGCAGCCCGCGGTAAAAGCACACCACAGTAGTTAAAAGTAAACCACTGCCACCAGCCATTAATCGAGGAAAGGGTAATATAAAATTGTTACATGAGAAGCTAGACAAAGGAGATACTAAGGGCCTCATTACGACTCAGGCGGTAAGGGGTTTACGCCGTCGTAAACAGCGCTGACCCTTACCGCCTGAGTACGAGGTCCCTTAGCGCCATGGAAGTTTTAACACCCAGGTGTTAAAATCCATGGCGCTAAGGGACCATGGAGTTAATTACGCCACCGTAATTTACGGTGGCGTAATTAACGCCTTCCCCACTCCCATTATGCCCTATGGGGCAAAAATGGGAATGGGGAAGGGTAAATCGGGATTGGGGACTTACCGCCCCGCCAACCTCGGAATGGGGCGGTAGGTCCGCCAACCACCATGGCGTAAACGTAGTTTACGCCATGGTGGTAAAGTCACGGCCCAGGCGGTAACTTACCGCCTGGGTCGTAATGAGGCCCTAAGTAACCCTTCCAGCACCCTGTTGTAAGATAGTGGGCCTCATTACGAGTCTGGCGGTACCCAGTACAGGCACGGCTGCCGCCGATATTTGGGCCTCATTACACGGTAGGCGGTAACCATGGCGCTATTAGCGCCGTGGTTGCCGCTGGTATTTTACTGTTTCCGCCTTGATGGATGGCGGAATTACCGCCCTACTCCAAGGTGAGCAGGGGCAGTAATTCCCCATTCACCAAGGCACTTCCCCATTCCCATTTTTGCCCCCATAGGGCATAATGGGAATGGGGAAGGTGCTAATTACGGTACCGCAAATTGCGATACCGTAATTAGCTCCAAGGTCCCTTTGCTGCACCCTACTTTAACGGCTGGTAAAACCAGCCGTTAAGGTCGGGTCCCGCAAAGGGAACTCGTAGTAAGGCGGTAAGGGTTTACCGGTACCGGTGCCCTTACCGGTACCGATAAACCCTTACCGCCTAACGTGTAATGAGGCCCTTCATATTTTTTTCTGGCACCAAGAAAAGGGCAATTACCGGGTCATTACGACCTTGCCGGACCCGGTAATTGCCCTTTTCTGGGCGCCAGAAAACATTCTTCCCCATTCCCATTTCAGCCCCATAGACCTCAATGGGAATGGGGAAGGTGGTAGCACGGGTACCGTTAATAACGGTACCGGTGCTACTGTCATGTTCTGCTCACGGGTGCCGGTACGGCCACCAGGCCAGACCTGTTGGCTGCAAAGGCACCCGCAAGCAGAACTCGTAGTTTGCCATTACGGTAACAACGGTACCGGCAAGCTTACCGGTACCGTTGTTACTGTACCGGCAAACTCGTAATGAGGCCCACTGAGTGTGTGCTGGGTCTAGAAAGTTAAAAGTGTAAGTAAAGTTCCCTTTACTGCTCTGGGAAATAGTAGTTTATCCAAGAGAAGGGGCCTCATTACACGGAAGGCGGTGATCCAGGGTGCTATTAGCACCCTGGACCATGCCGGTAAATTACCGGCACCGCCTTGGCGGAAAGGGGATTTACCGCCCCATTCCAAGGTCGGTGGTGCGGTAAATCCCCCTTCCGCCATTGCCCTTCCCCATTCCCATTTCTGCCCCATAGGGCTCTATGGGAATGGGGAAGGCGCTAATTACGGCACCGCAATTTTGCGGTGCCGTAATTAGCTCCGAGGTCCCTTAGCGGGTTGGTTTTTAACGCCTGCAAAAAGCAGGCGTTAGAGCACCAACCCGCAAAGGGACCTCGTAGTACGGCGGTAAGGGTTAACGGTCCGTGTAATGAGGCCCAAGGTATTTAAACCTTGGGGGAAATCTGAAAGACTTCCCTGTGCCACTGCACTGAAGGTGCTGTGTGACAATGTAAAAGATGATGCCTATGGAGTTTGTCAGACTCCACAACCAAAAGAAACACAGTATTCAAATCACATTAAAAATACATGTGAGAGTGGGAAAAATGGTCTCACTCTCTCCAGGTAAAAAATGTAAGTCCTCAAAATCCAGCAAAGTTGTTGGGGGTCTCTAAGGTAGAGAGGAATTAGCACATTTCTGAAAAGTCTCCCTAACAAAAATGAAACCCACAAATGTAAGATTTCAGTAAATCACAGAAAACGCCTCTTTTCCAATTGTTGGCCAGTTGCTCTCTCTCTTTGGCAATCATATCCTAATGTAGACAACAGGTTGTTCAACCCCTTGTGGGTTTAGCAACACCAAAACTGCTCCAGTGTCAAATTCAAAGGTGTCTGTCTGGTTAATAAAACTGATGTCCATAATCAGTGATCTCTCAAACTGGGGCCCAGCATAAACCATCATTTAGGTTCTGAAAAGCTGTTCGGTAGGCAGAAGTCCAAGTGACATTTTTTGGTATCTTTGGTAAATCTGAAAGGTAGTGAAGCAAATATGTCCCCTAGTAAAAATGACAGACCGGTAATACCCAGTGAGGCCAAAAAAGGCTCTCACCTGAGTGTGAGTGGTAGGAACATTCCAACCCTGAACCATTTGTAGTTTTGCTTGGAGAGGTTGGTTCTTACCATCATCTCCTTTGTGACCTAGGTATGTCACAGTATCCTACGCTATCTAGCCCTTTGAAGCCTTGATAGTAAAGAGAGCACTATGCATGGCTTGTAGCACCTTTTTTTAGGTGGGATAGTTGGTCTTCTTATGTGTGGCGTAATGCCACAATGTCATCTAATTAGGCAAGGCTGAATTCTTCTAAGCCAGATAGGACCTGGTTTGCCATCCTCTGAAAGATGGGAGGTGCATGTTATGACCACAAGGGCAAAACAGTAAACTGGTTGTTCCCAATGGCGTGGGAATTACAGACTTCTCATTTGCCCTGTCCATCAGAACAAACTGCTAGTACCCGCCATGAGCGCAAAGGTGCATATATAATTGCATTGGCTAACTAGTTGATGAGCTAATCTGGACAGGTTATGAATGGGGCGTGCATCAGTCATGCGTACAGAATTAGGATGTGTGCAGTCCACAGAAAAGCAAACTTTAGTTGTCCCATTGCTGGACCTGTTAGGAACCAGCACCACATGGCTAGCCCATGGACTTTGGAAAGGTCCAATGAGTACCAGGGCCAACATCCTGGAGACTTCCTCCTTGATGGTGTCCCTCACCTTGTCAGACATTCAGTGAATTTAGAATTTCACCAGCTATTTCACCAGATTGCTGTCTCCTGAGTCAATACCATGAACACACCAGTCTGTGAGACTTGAGCCAGTGCAGAAAAACCTGCAAACTGGCCCAGAAGCCACAAGGAGGCTCCAATTGCTGTTCTGTCAGGTCAAAGGTGATTTGCACCTCCCCAGGGACCGATCTGTGGTTTATCTGTGCAGCAAGTCTGAGAGGTGATCTCTCTTCTCCTCAGACTCATCAACTGTCACCAGAGACAAGACTGCGTCATCCCTGTCAGATGGTTGACATGAAAAACCCTATGCTTGATATGATATGATGTGGCATTTATAACGCGCCGGTACACAAGTGTTTCTATGATTCTGCCTAGAAGCCTTTGTATCGGAGGTAGTTAAACTCACTGATATTGTGCACACCACGTATTGCCCAGTCTACTTATCCTGAAGCGTGTTGTGTTTAACAGGTCCCATAATCCAGAATATCGCTCATGGCCTCCTTCTGGTCATGCCAGTGTTTCATCAGCTCCTGCCTAGCCTTTAGATTCTTGGTAGACTGTACTAAGCCATTCTCGATCTGAGTTCAAGTACATAATCCACTATGTTGTGGGAAGGACTTCATGGTTACCCTACCATGGTTCTCCCACTAGGTCTAAACAACCCCCTACCAGAGCACCCAAATAAAGCACTAGGGAACTGAGCAGTTTGCTGTATTGTGGCCCTGTGTGCGAACAACAGACACCCCATTTTAACCTCTGGTGCTCTTCCAGCCCTCTATCATGCCTTTAAGGGTCTTGCTGAAGCACTCCACCCGGCCACTGGTTTCACTTGGGCCAACAACTCATGTCTGAAGTTACTGTTCTCGTCATCACAGGTTCCTTTTCTCTGCCAGTAGGCAACCCTGAGATCATTGAATACTGTGCTAAAAAAGTAAGCATATTAATGGCCAGTGGGCCCTCTCCCACAGGAAGAGGCCCCTCGGTGGACTTGGGAGCTGGGGTAGGCACTATTGGGATCTCCGGTCTCTTACTTCCTCCAGCAGAAAGAGCCTTGGGGCCCATGGCCTCAAATGCTGCTTCGATGGCTGCTATAGTGAACTCTGAGATTATCTCTGGGGAAGGAAGGTTGTTACCAAACAGACAGGCTACTGGAATGGAGTACTTAACTGCTACACTGTTCTTAGAAGTTTCTCCCCGACAGCAAAACTCTACCATGGCCATTAGTGGAGGTCATCAAACCCAATGACTAACTCGTTTGGGCAATGGATGAACTGCCCTTCTTGAACCCATTCTCACCTAACAGCTCTGACACTAGCAGCTGTGACAGCCCGGGAGCTGTGTTCCCATTAAAAACGAGATGCTTCAAAGACTTCTGAGAATTCACTGGGAACTGAGGCCCCCTCTGGGTACCGGGTTTACCTTTAAAGGCTCCCTTCCTATGTGTAATGTCCCCACACAGTAAATATCCTTCTGGTGTTAAGGGTGCTGGAGTCCAGTATGAGAGGTCACATCACTCTTCTTCTCTGTGGAAGCTGACGTGCCATGTGGCTGGAATTTTCCATCAGAATATTAGGGTCCTTTCTTGGAAGAAGAGTTAGAGTGTTTGTCTTCGCCCTCCTTAAATTGACTTTTATCAGAAGGCTTTTCTTCTGCTTTTGGTGTGCTCGTAAGAACTGCCATCCCCGTCACCAGCCTATGCAAGCTCCCTAGGCTCTGTGATATTATTGTCCACTAGGTGCCGTGATAACTCTCTCTATACATTCCCTCACAGGTGACAACATTGCTGCCAGACATGCATCCACTCAGATCCTTCAAGGACGAATATGTAAGGGTATCAGAAGTTTCAATGCCCCTTTCATGAGTTTTCTAAAACTACTAAGGTATTGCTCTGGGGTCTTGCAAAATTTCCAGAGGATGCCTCCTTTCATTTTGGAATGATTGGTGCCATGTGAATGGTGACATCAGTGCACTGCGTCGGTAAGCGACTCATCAAGCTGCACCCCACAATCCCGGTTCCAGCTCCTGAAGATGGAAAATGAACTCCAGTGCTTCACACCAGTTAAATGTGTCTTTCACCGCTGTACATGGATAGACTAAGACCTTGGAGATATGGCGCATAGGCTTGAAAATCTTCCCTCCCCTTCAGAAGATTATCTGTGGGTCTCCCTTTTCTCCTCAAGCTCTAACGTGCAAAGTTCTAACATCACAGGTTCCTTCTGTTTCGGGGCTTCATCTCTGTTCTTGTGTTCAGTCTCCAGGACAAGGAATCCACTGACCGGATATTTGGCAGCAGTCCCTGAAGTTCTCATGCTGCAATCTCTTCTTCATTGCCGAGGTACTGTTACACTTACCTTAAGCCTGTTGGGATTTCTGTGTAGTCCTAGGGCGTTTTCTGTGAGTGGGAGGTCCCTTATCCAGTGCACCCAGTCCCACTGCTAGAATCCTGCTGGGGTGTCTTCTATGAAGCCCCTGGACCCTCTTCTTACCCTAGAAGTAAAGTACTCACCTGTTTGCCAGTTTTCCTAAGGAAACTCTGACTTTTCCTACTAAGGAACTTATTCTAACACTGCCTGTTGGTCACTAGTCCTAGTGACCCCCCTTCTGCTACTGAGAATACTCATGCTCTAAGGGAAAGACTTTGAAGGGATTGGGACTTCTGCCTAGAAAAGAAATCAAGTGTTTTACTTACTTGTAAAGAGTTGGTTGGTAACTGCAATTCTAAGAGTGAACGGTTACAAATGTTCTTACTGATCTTGAATGTGTGATGCACTATTCTTAAAAGTATGGTTAACATCTTTTTTTCCTTAGCCACTGTTTTACCGGTCTAAAAGAAAGTAGATGTAAAGGTATTTTACTCTCCTGTGATTAGGTTGCGCCTCTTTACAAAAGTAATGTGTTGGTTTCACCAGATTATTCCTGAAGGGTAATTGTATGAGTGTCCTCCAAATGTTGGTATCACCAGGTTAGTCCTGTTAGGATAACTGTATGAGTGTCCCCCAACTAGGTCTTGCTTCCCCTGACTTGCTGCTAGCCTGTCCTTAATAAGTCGACATTAGGTTGTTGCCTACCTAGAATAACTATTCAGAAAAGTGTGACATTGGGTTTTACTTTCCCCTTCATTGTGAAGTTAAAGTATGTGGGTTTTACTTACCTTGTGTTAGCTGTGTGCCATCCAAAACAAGATACCACAGTTATTGCTTACCTCAATCTGGGGTTCCCTGATTTCCAAAGCATCTGTAATTGTATATTACTTCATTAGGTTTCTACTGCACCTAGAATAAGTATTTCACTATTCACCAAAACATATATTGTCCAGTTGACTGTTTATGTGATTTGTTCCAAGAATCACTGTACGACTGGAAGGGCCTATTGCCCTTGTATTACCAAAAGTAATCTGAAAGTAACCATTGGTCTTGTACTCCCAAAGAATAGGCTTGACCTATATTAAATGTATATAACAAGGTTTTGACTTCCCTAGAACTACTGTTAGGTGTTCCAAATAAGGTTTATACTTGGGTCTGTGTACTTTCAAGTATAGTGTTGTGTTTTATATTTTGATTTTACATAATGTGTTAGTACTTACTCAACTTACAAACCCTACCTGCCCTCTCTCCCTCCTAAGATAAGCCTGGCTGCTCTGCCTACGCTGCCATGTAATCAGGTGGTACAGTCTTATACTAAGAGTGGAGTCTTGTACTGCCTCAGTTGAATGGTTTTGAAGAAGTGGTTATCACTTCAGAAAAACTGTCCTAAAACTCCGAACATAACTGTGTAATGGGTTCTAGGTGAGAGGCTGGACATAACTGGGCACTGGGACCTAAGTGACACTCCAGACATTACTGGGTCCTGCAACCTAGGTAACACTCCAGACATAACTGGGTCCTGCGTCCTAGGTGACACTGCGGAAATAACTGGGCCCGGTGACCTAGGTGACACTCCAGACATAACTGGGCCTGTGACCTAGGTTACACTCTGGACATAACTGGGCCCTGGGACCTAGGTGACACTCCAGACATAACTGGGCCCTGGGACCTAGGTGAAACCGCGTACATAACTGAGCCCTGGAACCTAGGTGACACTCTGGACATAACTAGGCCCTGGGACCTAGGTGCCACTCCGGACATAACTGTGCACTGTGACATAGGTGACACTCTGTACATAACTGGGCCGTGGGGCCTAGGTGACATTCCAGACATAACTGAACCCTGTGACCTAGGTGACACTCTGGTCATAGTTGGGTCCTGTGCCCTAGGTGACACTCCAGACATAACGGGGTCCTGGGGCCTAGGTGACACTCTTGACAAAACTGGGCCTTGGGACCTAGGTGACACTCTGGATATAACTGGGCCCTGTGACCTAGGTGACACTCCAGACATAACTGGGCCCTGGGCCTAGGTGACACTCCGGACATAACTGGGCCCTGGGACCTAAGTGACACTCTGGATATAACTGGGCCTTGGGGCCTAGGTGACACTCCGGACATAACTGGGCCATGGTACCTAGGCGACACTCCGGACATAACTGCTACCCGAGACCTAGGTGACACTCCGGATATAACTGGGCCCTGGGACCTAGGGGATACTCTAGGCATTATTGGGTCCTGGGACCTAGGTGACACTCCGAACATAACTGGGCCTTGGGGCATAGGTGACACTCCAGACATAACTGGGTCCTGAGACCTAGGTGACACTCCAGACATAACTGGGCCCTGGGACCTAGGTGACACTCCAGACATAACTGGGCCCTGGACATGGGTTACACTCCAGACATAACTGGGCCCTGGGACCTAGGTAACACTCCAGACATAACTGGGCCCTGGGACCTAGGTTACACTCCGGATTTAACTAGGCCCGAGACCTAGGTTACACTCCAGACTTAACTAGGCCCTGGGACCTAGGTGCCACTCCGGACATAACTGGGCACTGTGACCTAGGTGACTCTCTGGACATAACTGGGCCCTGGGGCCTAGGTGACACTCCAGACATAACTGAGTCCTGCGGCCTAGGTGACACTCCGGTCATAGCTGGGTCTTGTGCACTAGGTGACACTCTGGACATAACTGTGTCATGGGACCTAGGTGACACTCTTGACATAACTGGGCCTTGGGACCTAGGTGACCCTCCCGACATAACTGGGGCCTGTGACCTAGGTGACACTCCAGACATAACGGGGCCCTGGGGCCTAGGTGGCACTCCAGTCATAACTGGGCCCTGGGACCTAGGTTACACTCTGGATATAACTGGACCTTGCGGCCTAGGTGACACTCCGGACATAACTGGGCCATGGTACCTAGGTGACACTCCAGACATAACTGGTACCCGAGACCTAGGTGACACTCCGGATATAACTGGGCCCTGGGACCTAGGGGACACTCTAGACATTATTGGGTCCTGGGACCTAGGTAACACTTCAGACATAACTGGGTCCTGCAACCTAGGTGACACTCCGGACATAACTGGGCCCTGGGGCATAGGTGACACTCCAGACATAACTGGGCCCTGGGGCCTAGGTGACACTCCGGACATAACTGGGCCCTGGGGCATAGGTGACACTCCAGACATAACTGGGCCCTGGGGCATAGGTGACACTCCAGACATAACTGGGTCCTGAGACCTAGGTGACACTCCAGACATAACTGGGCCCTGGGGCCTAAGTGGCACTCCAGTCATAACTGGGCCCTGGGACCTAGGTTACACTCTGGATATAACTGGGCCTTGGGGCCTAGGTGACACTCCGGATATAACTGGGCCCTGGGACCTAGGGGACACTCTAGACATTATTGGGTCCTGGGACCTAGGTGACACTCCAGACATAACTGGGCCCTGGGGCATAGGTGACACTCCAGCCATAACTGGGTCCTGGGAACTAGTTTACACTCCAGACATAACTTGTCCCTGGGGCCTAGGTGACACTTCAGACATAACTGGGTCCTGCAACCTAGGTGACACTCCAGACATAACTGGGCCCTGTGACCTAGGTGACACTCTGGACATAACTGGGCCCTGGGACTTAGGTTACACGCCAGACATAACTGGGCCCTGGACATGGGTTACAATCCAGAGATAACTGGGCCCTGGGACCTAGGTGACACTCCGGACATAACTGGGCCCTGGGAGCTAGGTGACACTCCGGATATAACTGGGCCCGAGACCTAGGTTACACTCCAGACATAACTGGGCCCTGGACATAGGTTACACTCCAGACATAACTGGGCCCTGGACATAGGTTACACTCCAGACATAACTGGGCCCTGGGAACTAGTTTACACTCCAGACATAACTTGTCCCTGGGGCCTAGGTGACACTCCGGACATAACTGTGCCCTGGGACCTAGGTGACACCCAGACATAACTGTGCATTGTGACCTAGGTGACACTCCAGACATAACTGGGCCCTGGGACCTAGGTTACACTCCAGACATAAGTGGGCTCTGGACATAGGTTACACTCCAGACATAACTGGGCCCTGGGACCTAGGTTACACTCCAGACATAACTGGGCCCTGGGGCCTAGGTGATAGTCCAGACATAACTGTGCCCGAGACCTAGGTGACACTCTGGATATAACTGGGCCCTGGCACCTAGGTGACACTCTGGATGTAAGGGAGACCTGGGACCTAGGTGACACTCCGGACATCACTGGGGCCTGGGACGTAGCTGAAGGTCAGATTCCTTGGGACACAACACTACCCTCCCTTTGAGAAGAATGGCAGGAAGGCCATCGCTGTTACTGTACCCATCCATTACCATACCCCCTGCTGGAATGGGTACCTGGCTAGGCGGCTCTGGATCATTACTCACCCCCTGAATCTCCTAAACCACCCTTGCTTCCTCAAAAAGCTTGGAGGATTTTCAGCATTTCGGGTAGCTTTACTGCCATGTGGTAGTGATCGTTTCTGACAGAATATCTCAAAGGGTGAACGATTTTAGGCCCCCCAAGGAATCCATGTTTAATTCCATAATAAAACAAAAATGACCTGCTAGTGTGTCTGACATTGCCTGATCAGTTCTTTTATTTGGGCTGATGTTAGGCAGAATCCTCTGCAGTACCCTCAGGGAACACTACAGACAATGAAGTCTACATGTGGTAGCACAATTTCACCTTTGGTACAAGCCTGTACTACACAGTTATAGTGGTTGCGATGGATGAGCAGCCAGACTTACCTCAAGAGCAAATGAGCAGTAATAGGGATTACACCAAGGACTACAATTACTGTGACTCAAACAAACACTGACTCAAGGTTTCAGGATAAAAAATATAAGTACATTTATTTTTCAGCAATCTTTTCATAAAACACTTCACTTCTATTAAACAAAACCACACTCTAAATATACCACACACAACCAATTCCTTTGGTTCAGGTCAATTCAAGGTAAGTATATTAGGATTTGACAGACCGGTGTTGTGAAACAAAAGCGGTTACCGGGGTTTAAGCAGTGATGACAGTAATGACATTACCCGCAGGAAGAATTATAACCGTAGCCAAACACATTCAGCAAATTGAATTAAAACCAGGGAATAGTGGATAAAAATCATAGGCAATACTTTTGTCAAAGCACTGGAACCAGAGGACGTGTTCTAAGAGACAGTTAAAGTCAATAGGCCTGCGCCAGTGTCAAAGGGAGCAGGGCTCTGTTGTCGAGGATCACACGATTAGAACAGTTCGAGATTAACTTTGCCAGGAGTACTTGGATATTGTCAAAGTAGGCAAAAGTAAAAGAGGGAAGGAAGAAAGGACAAGCCTTCGGCAAAGAAAAGGGTTCACCCTGATTCCTCAAGGTCGGACGGAGAGAACGACCACATGGACACAGTACCTTATTCAAATGAAGAAAGCTGGTGCCACGGCAGCTGTTCCTGGTAGTTCCCGCAGACTCACGGTTCCTGAAGCTTCAGTCGTGGGGACAAGCAGGAGGACACTACCCAGGGATGAGGCCAGCAGCAGCAAAGCAACAGTGAATAAAAGGTGAGCTCCTTTAAAACAGGAAAAGGCTCTTCTGATGGCTATCCGAACACTACAGTTTTGTGCAGCGATTTTGACCCAGGAGAGGATTCTCTGGCTGTAGGAAGGTGAGCTAGTTGATCCCACCAGGCTCAAGGGAAGAAGACTCTGGACTGGATCTTCTCTGCCGTTGAAGGGTAGCTAGCTCTGGACTGCAGCAGGGCTTCACCAGGACTCGGGAGTTGCAGAAGCCGTCTTCTTCTCCGCTTCTCTTCAGTTCTTGTAGTTCCAGTGGCGACTCTGACATCCAGCCCAAGAGTCCTGCCTTTTATGCGAAAATCCCCCATTCACACAGCCTGGCTGTCAATCACACAGCAGAGGGGTTGTCCAGCCCAGACAACCGCCTCAGCTAATAAAAACAAAGTGCGACTTGGGTCTCCAAGGAGACCCTGTGTAGGGGATTACTAAACCCCTCCCTCACATTCAGCCCACCTAGACACCCAGACGCCAAAGGAGGGCTTCTTCGCAGAAGCCCGCCAAAGGACGGCGAACAAAGAAGGCAGACATGCTTTGCCACGCAAAGTAAAACACAAGAAGGATGTTTACACAAAGAAATGGCGACTAAACCCGACCAGAGCCAAAATAAAATATATTTGTTCAAGCGGGTTTACGTTCGAGGCTAACACAATAGCCTAAAACAGTACCACGTTTATATACTATAATCACGGTAGAAAACTTAGGGTAGATATCACCGCCACCAGCCAATTCTTAGGGCCTCATTACACGGTAGGCGGTAAGGGTTTACTGGTACCGGTATTTTACCGGTATTGGTAAACCCTTACCGCCTTACTACGAGGTCCCTTTGCGGGTTGGGGAATTTAACACCTGCTTTTTGCAGGCGTTAAAAACCAACCCGCAAAGGGACCAGGGAGCTAATTACGGTACCGCAATTTGCGGTAGTGTAAATTAGCGCCTTCCCCATTCCCATAGAGCCCTATGGGGCAAAAATGGGAATGGGGAAGGGCAATGGGGGAAGGGGGAATTACCCCCCCACCAACCTTGGAATAGGGCGGTAATTCCCCTTTACACCAAGGCGGTGCTGGTATTTTACCGGCATGGACCAAGGTGCTAATAGCACCTTGGTCCACTGCCATCCGTGTAATGAGGCCCTTAGTGTTAAGGGAGCGAAACAAGGCTCCAGGAGGTACAGACAAAAAGGTATTAGAGTTAACCCTTTCCAATACTCAATGTAAGATGGGGTGTACTGGGTCTGTAGGTTAAATTACTACATAAAGTAAATGGCAACTTTACCTGTTTCTGGGGGACAGTAGTCAGCCCCAAAAAAATTGAGTCAGTGGGAAGTCTTAGAGACAACCCTGTGTCACTGCACTGAAGGTGCTGTGTAACACACACAAAAAGTTGGGCTCGTGGAGTGGTGTGGCTCCAGAGCCCAAGATCACACAACAAGTAGAAATACACACAGCAAAACACATGTAAGAGGGGGAAAAAGGTTCACACTCTTACCAGGTGGATAAAAATAAACCCCAGAAATCCAGCAAAGCTGCTGAGGGACTCACTAGGTAAGGGAATTTAGCCATAAATAAGAATTCTCCCTAACAACTGACTAAGCTGTAGGTGCAGCGCATGCTACTGCAGTACACGGACAAGTAGTTTCTAAAGCGCCTATTCATCCCCACACTACTACAAAACCAGCAGTGATGCCAGTCATAAAGAGGAAAGAGGCACAACCTGAATGGTGCAACTTTTTGCCTATTAGGCTAGAGCAGGTTGAGGGCAGGTTGAGGGCAGGCTGTAATCTTCAGAAGGGATGTGAGCTGACACAAAAGCAATCCAAACAATTATACTACTGGGATACTATTATGAAAGAAATGAACCGTAAAATTCCATAAAAAGGGGAGACTTTAATTAAACCAAACATGACACAAATTCTATAAATACTGCATACTCACCCCTGTAAGGGAGAACACATAGGGCCTCATTACACGGACGGCGGTAAGGGTTAACGGTCACCGTTAATGGCAACGGTGACCGTTAACCCTTACTGCCGTACTACGAGGTCCCTTAGCGGGTTGGAGTTTTAACGCCTGCTTTTTGCAGGCGTTAAATACCAACCCGCTAAGGGACCTCGGAGCTAATTACGGCACCGCAAAATTGCGGTGCCGCAATTAGCGCCTTCCCCAGTCCCATAGAGCCCTATGGGGCAGAAATGGGAATGGGGAAGGGCAATGGTGGAAAGGGGATTTACCGCCCCTCCAACCTTGGAATGGGGCGGTAAATCCCCTTTCCGCCAAGGCGGTGCCGGTATTTTACCGGCATGGTCCAGGGTGCTAATAGCACCCTGGACCACCGCCTTCCGTGTAATGAGGCCCCTAGAATGCAGACTGTTCAATGAAAGAGGGCACTCTAGGTCTCTAGTAAGGAGCAACAGGCAATTGTGTTAGGCAGCAATGTCAGGTTCAGAGAAATGTCTTTTGAAAGGTAGAGAGTGTTGTCTTACAACCCACTGGGCCCTTTAAGATGGGCAAGTTGGGCAGGACCACTTCATATACCATATAGCCTTGTTTGTGGGGTACTGGTAGTCGTGTTCAATGGGTCGAGCGGTGTTGTGACAGCAGATTGAAGTCATTAGAGTGGCAAAGGCAGCCCTGCGGTCCTGCAGATGTTTAAAGTGAGTCAAGCATGGTCAAGCCAGCTCAAAAGACAACTTTCGGTGTGAGAAGGGCCTTGTGTTGCTTCCTGGCTTCTGAATGGCTGGTATACCCAGACCAGGGTCTCCAGGGGGGCAAGGTAAGTCATTGTTTCTGCACATTCACGCCAGGAATGTTACAACAGAGCACATTCAGTGGGATCCTGGTTACAGTGTCCAGGCAGCAAATAGGCCTTGGCCCACAACATTAACCACAAATGGTCTACTGAGAGGGTTGGGGGAAGAGCTTGCCACTTTCTCATATGCTTGGGTCTTCGCCTATATTGAAGAGGGCTTACACCATGCTCCAAACCCAGTTAGAGACAAATCCCTCTTCTTCAGAAGGCGGTGTGCGGGCAGTGTGTCTAGTGTCCTGCTTACCAGCTGGAGTCTGTCTTCACTACTCAGCCTGCAGGAGCAGAGTCTGACTTCTAGAAATCCCTCCAGAGCGCGGTACACACGCGGTGCGCGGGCAGTGTGTCTGGTGTCTACAGTGTCGACAAGGCTGACGGGCTGTCTCCCCTTGCCGCCTTGGTGCAGACTCGATCTATGCTAACTCAGTCTACAAGTAAGTGAAAGCTGCTGCGTGGCGGCATTGTGCTTGACTCTCAGATTTCTGCAACAGAGGTGTGGCAAGTAACAAACTGTTTGTGCATAGGTAGGTAAAATTCTACAGGCCTAGCTCCTTTCCCGGGAAAGAATAATGGGAAGAAATAAAAACAAAAGCCACAAAAGCAATTAGAACTTACGGAGACCGAAGGAAAAATCAGGCCCTTTGTTCCCAGAGGAAGCCCTGGGCACAGCAGCAGAGTGGCGGAGGAAAAAGGTTCACAGCAACAACCCAAAGGTAACGGCTAATAAGCGTGACCCGGCATCCACAGGGAAAATAACAAAAAGTTCTAGGCCTGGGTCTCCCTGTGAAGTAGACAACATAGTAGTCATGGGAACAGAGGTTGATGTTCATATGTGTACCACAAACAATATTGATTGACAATAAGTCTCACCTGGAGCTCTGCTATTCTCTTCAAAATGCTGTTACCGCAGACTATGAAGTATCGCGTATTGGTCACGCAGCGATGGTAGATGATCAGTTGAACCTATATCTAGGTCTTTGCATTGGCCAGAGATTATCCCCGTCACCCAAACTATATGCTGAAAGTGACCATAATGTGAGCAGTATTGATGAAAGGGATGGCCAGACAGATATTTCTCCTTTCCTAACTACAACACAATTCACACTGCAAATGCTATTATAACTTTGCAGACAGTGGGCCTCATTACGGGTCAGGCGGTCCGGAAATAACAGTGACGGTAAACCCGCTGCCACTGTTAATTCCGGACCACCCAATCTCGAGTCCTGTAGGCGGGAGGTGGTGTTCCCACCCGGTCTGACCTGATGGGTTTAAAGGTGTCCGGTTAAAGGTGCGATTACAAAAGGTTCGAATGCAATAGGTTTGGGTCAATAGGACCGAAAACAAAAGGTTCGATTTTCTTTTTTTTTATTATATTTTTTTTGGGGTTTCCGTATAGGTAAAAAAGTGTTTTTTACCACAAAAGCAGGGGATGGGGGGGGACTACTCCCCCCCAAAGAAAAATATTAAAAAATAATAATTTTTTAGAAACCTTTTGTTTTCGGTCCTATTGTTTCGACCCTATTGTATTTCAAACCTTTTGATTCAAACCTTTAACCTATAACTGGTTTAACACCGCCTTCCTTCAGGCAGACGTGGAAACACCAGCACCATCATGAGATAGTGCCGGTGTTTCCACTTTCCCATTCCCATTGAGTCCTGTGGACTTTACATTCGAGCTTTGAAAGACCCCTTGTGTCCAGTATTGAAAATTCTGGGTGGTATAATACAGCACAATCCTGTAGATCCATAGAGGAAACATGCATAAGAAACGTATGTGAAGATCGAGTGGAGCCCTGATTGTACTGACGAGGCCAGCACGATGATAAAGACGCTTGGGAAATGGGGTTGGTGTAGCAATTACGACCATCTTCCGCCTGTACATTATACAAAAACACCATCTATGTGGTTTGTAGGATTAAACTCTTACAACCATACTTTTCATGCTGTCCGTCCTCTGCGGTGCGCCGATTTCTATTACGTTGGCCCTCAACTAATGGTAAGCAAATTTGTAGGCTATGTAAACTTGAGGGGGTCATGGAAACGAACAGACATGTCTTAACAAGATGTATAACTAAAAGCTCCCTGTATATGTGCTCTGTGGGTAACCTAGTAGGAACATGTGATTATATCAAATCTGACCAGTTCTGGAATACATGTATTAATACCGGGAATATGGGCTCATTACGAGGTGGGCGGTAAGGGATTACCGGCACTGGTAAGGGCACCGGTGCCGGTAATCCCTTACCGTCCTACCACGAGTTCCCTTTGCGGGTCCTTCCTTAATGCCTGTTTTTTTCAGGCATTAAGGATGGGACCCGCAAAGGGACTCTAGAGCTAATAACAGTACCACAATTTGCGACACCGTAATTGCTGCCTTCGCCATTCCCATTGCACTCTCTGAGGGCTCAAATAGGAATGGGGAATGGCCCTGGTGAATGGGGAATTACCGGTCCCGCCAACCTTGGAATGGACCGGTAATTGCTCCATTCACCAGGGTGGAGTCGGAACGAGTTTGGAGGCAGCCATGGTGCTAATAGCGGCATGGCTACCTCCAACCTCGTAATGAGGCCGTATGTCATTAAAACTAGCACTCTACAGGGTTTGGAATACAGTGGCCCTCATTACAACACTGGCGGTAACCCACGGCGCTATTAGCACCATGGTTGCTGCTGGTGTAACGAGTCCGCCAATGTTCAAAGGGGAATCACCACCCCATTCCAAGGTTGGCAGGGCGGTAATTCCCCCATTGAACATTGGCCCTTCCCCATTCCCAAATTGCGGTACCGTAATTACCTCGAAGGTCCCTTTGCGGGTCCCTACTTTAACGGCTGGTCCAGACCAGCCGTTCAGGTCGGGTCCCGCAAAGGGACCTCGTAATTAGGTGCTAAGGGGTTAACGGCGCCGCAGCCTTTTACGGCACCGTTAACCCCTTAGCGCCAGGGTCATAATGACCCCCAGTATTTTTATAACATGAATGTTTTGTGTCATGACATTTTAGATGCAGCAATGAATTGTAAAAATTTAGCTATTTTACTATTTGAATTGATGATATATATTTAATTATGTGATTTTGTAAGTGTAAAGTTTATTTAACTAAGACACATTAAACACAAAAAGAACTTCAAAGATTAATAACGAGGGAGATGGTCTACCTTTCGTATGTAGGCAAAGTTCTACAGCAGAGTGGACCATTCGAAGCCTTCTGTAAAAGGAGCTTCAACAACAGCCTTCTTGCCAACTAATGCCATACCCAGAGTTCTCTGTCTGCTGGCTACTGTGCTTCACCCCCTTTCTGAAACACATTGGGCCTCATTACGACCCAGGCGGTAAGTTACCGCCTGGGTCGTACCTTTACCACCATGGCGTTAAAATCCATGGCGCTAAGGGACCATGATGCTAATTACGCCACCATAATTTACGGTGGCGTAATTAGCGCCTTCCCCACTCCCATTATGCCCTATGGGCAAAAATGGGAATGGGGAAGGGTAAAATGGGAAATGGGGATTTACCGCCCCACTCACCTTGGAATGGGGCGGTAAATCCGCCATCCACCATGGTGTAAACATAGTTTACACCATGGTGGTAAGGGTACGACCCAGGCGGTAACTTACCGCCTGGGTCGTAATGAGGCCCATTATGAGGTTGGTGTTAACCAGCCGGTGCGACCGTCGGTTTGCCGCTGACCTCATAACACTGTTTCTAGCACCTAGCTTCCCGGTGCCACCAGAACATTACAAGTCCCGTCAGCCCAGGAAGTCAGGCAACAGAAAATGTAAATCCCTGTCAGGACCTCGTCCTCTCGTGGGTTTGACCACCCTGATGACACATCACTTGTTCCTAAACAACACCCTACCAATGATAAGACTTCACACTCCAGTTCAAGTAATCTCCCACTAATAAGAAAGCCTCAGCAGCATTTCTATTCCAGTCATTTCCCACGGTATAAGAGATTGCAGTACCTTTCACGCTATAGGTTGCCATGGGAACTAGGGACGTGTTACCGTAGGTTTTGTCACCTGTTTAAAGCAAGGGGAAGAGTCACATGATTTGGGTCAAAGTTAAGGAACACCCTCTGCAGAGGAACGGCGCTTCTGAATTAAGTTGCTGGTTTCGTTCTGTGAGTTCCTGTTCTCGTTTCATGCTCCATTGTTGACAACCTGTTTCTGCTTCGGATTCTGCATTTGCCTGAGCCCTAGTCCTGTACCTTGTTTTCATAATATTCTGACCCTTTCCTGCCATACAGACTGCTTTTGGATTTCCCTGTATACTGTTACGCCCGCCTGCTGCCTAACACCTGACTTGTTACACGGACTGCCTGCTTCCCAACGATTTGTACTAGCTACCGCCTGCACAACGCCAACCTTGCCTGCTTCGACGAGCTGAGACTTTGCAGTTCTACTAGACACCACCCTCAATTCTTCAACCTTTTCACAGACTTCTTTTGAGATTTTGGATCCTCCATACGAACTACAAAAACACTTGGAATTGTATCTAAAAGGACTAGAGACACTGCTGCACTCTACTAGGCATCCTCGTGCCGTCGGGATAGAACTTTTTTCAAGGATTCCTTCCACCCCATTTCTGGATTTTCTACCTCTCTTCACTCCTGGTTCCCCTTCTGTGCCACTCAGGGACTATCAACCGGGTAGGGTGTTTCTATCTGTGCTTATTGCTTTCTGGTCTACGCCAATTCTCCTTACTGATTATTGTAGTGTGTTGCAGGTGTATAATTAACCGAAAACACTGACACAGCGCACTGTACTGTCTCCGACCTGGTATATCAGTCTGCTCTGACTCAGAGGTTAGCCACTTTTTGCTATTCCAATTAAGTCTGTGCTTGTATCTACTGTATTAGTGCTAACCATGTCTTTTCTTCTTTGCAGCCGGTGGGTCGAGGTCGAAATCCCTTTCTTTCAATCAGTAGACACCTTGGATTGGCGCATTCGAACAACCTAGAGGTACATTGGTAGGAAGAACTTGTCTACGAGTTCTGCTGTCTTCTGCTGTCTTCCTCCACATTGACAGAAGAATCTCACGGTTCTGTGAAGGTTCTACTTAGGGGATTGAGCCATAACAGTCCCATTCCCATGGAGTCCAAAAGGACTCCATGGGAATGGGGACTCAGAAGCTCTAGCACCATTGCTGATGGTGTTGATGCTTACATGGCAACTCTGCCTGCCTTGGCTGCTGCGTCTGACAGGGTCAGACCTTTCAGGTGCAGCGGCCCTGGCAGGCAGACTCGCAGTGTAGCGGTCTGGAATTAAAGGTGCCGGTAACCTTACTGCACCCTTGTTTCCGGACCACCACACTTGTAATGAGGCCCACTGTGTTGGCTGGCTTTCGGAAGCTGCGAAAATCTCTGGATGATGGCAGTGACTGTACCCTGTTCCTGTCAGACACGCAGAGGCAGATCAAGTTCATTTCAGAACTTTTTAATGTTGGTGTGTGGGGGACAGCTTTGGCCATGGGAACTCCCATCTCTGGTAGGCGCCATTTGTGTCTTCAGGATTGGAAGGCAGAGGGATCCCAGTTGCCAGCGGCATTGGAGTTTCCCTTTGAGGGTTTGAGGTTGTTTGGGGATACTGTGGAGCCTAACGTTCAACAGGTCTTTAAGGCAGATAAACATGCAACCACGTTGAGGAAGAAGATGGCACCTGCTGTCAAGCTGTGCGAGCCATGGCGCTTATGGGACAGATGGTCTCTCCGCCATTGAAACAGCACATCACGTTTTCAGGAAGCGTGCCGTGCCGGTCTAGTTTTTTACAGCATTGCCACCACCGTACCAGAGAAAAGAAACTCTGATTCCTAACGGTGGCGCGTTGCAACCCCTTCAGCTCGCCTTATGGGTGAGATGCTGTTTACGTCCCCTCAGGTCCTCCCTTGTTCGTTTTGACTTGCCTTCATTTCTGCCGCTCTCTGCCTTTTCCCCGCTTCCCTTGTTTTTTGCCTTCTACTGCTGCTAAGGCAGAGCTCTCTCTTCTGCTCCTACACTACTCTCGGCTGGATTCCGGGCTCACCGCTCCCTTCCCCCGGCTCCCGGTCAGATCTCCGAGTTGCTGTTCTCCCTTTTGCTTGGCTCCCCCTCTCTGGGCTCACCTCCCAGTCCCTTGGTTCTCTTCTTTCTTCGCTCCTCCTCGCTACTTTGGTCTGACAGTGGATTTGCACTTCACAAAGTCTTCCTTCCACGTTTCCTGACTTCTACCAAAAAGAAAATATCCACAGGACAAAAGGAAGGAAGAAATATTAAGTCTTCCAAAAGCCAAGAAGAATCAGGTGAGGAATGAGGATTCCTCTCCGATTTGAGTGACGATTCTGACAGCGTTGATACTTGCATCTGCTGGGCATTTTTTCAGCCTCCATCGCAAATCTCACGTTCCTCGTCCCTGAACTGATCATAAGAAGCACGGTTTCATGAGTCAGTTCCGTCATCCCAGGTGCCCTTCTAAGCCTCAGAAATCCTGACGCTCACAGTTGGCTAGTAGGAGGGCTTTTGTCTCACTTTTCTCAGATCTGGGATGTTGGGAAATTGGAAAAGTTCAAACTTTGTGCGCCATACCACTGACTGGGGAGGTGGACATGTCATCATCGTCATTTCTGTCACTTTCCCAAATTGCTACAAATATTCCAATATTTATGGTAAATGGGATAAGTGTTACAATTTGTGTTATTTTGTGTAAAGACAATACATTTATAGATTTGCATAGGCGCAGAAACATAGCAATGAAACATTGTCACATGGTGGGGCCCTCCACACTCAGGTGAAGCAGGTGATCAATATGTGCATGTGGAGTTTAGCTGCATGTATAGCGGTCATGAGAGGAGATCATTATAGGTATAAAAATGAACACATAATGGTTTACATGCATGGGGAATATTTTTCAAATGTAATAAAAGATATGAAATAAATATATGATGTGTGATTCCACTGTGTATCAAGGGTGTTTGTGTTGTGGATTAATTATTAGGGTGTATTCACAATCATGGCAAAGGATTGCAAAGGCCCCATCAGTAGTCAGGGAACAGGTTTTGTAAATTGGTCATCGGGGTGGCTGCGGTCAGTTTCCAGATGACTCAAGTGCTGGGGGACGAAGCGAGGATACGAGAGCTCATTATTGTAAGGGATAGGCATCTTGTGAACTCACTGGAGTATTTGAAACATGTGGCCTCTCCCAGGGCACTTGCAGAGATAAGTTGTAACACATTTCAGGAGAGTGATTGGGCCTCATTACGACCCAGGCGGTAAGTTACCGCCTGGGTCGTACCCTTACCACCATGGTGTAAACTACGTTTACAGCATGGTGGATGGCGGATTTGCCCATGGGCCAAAGGGGGACGTGTTTCTTCTCCAGGGTGTTTCTGATCCCCAAGCCGGGGGGCTTTCATTCCG
Source organism: Ambystoma mexicanum (assembly GCF_040938575.1). Lineage (NCBI taxonomy): Eukaryota > Metazoa > Chordata > Amphibia > Caudata > Ambystomatidae > Ambystoma > Ambystoma mexicanum. The sequence goes on along the minus strand of NC_090924.1, from coordinate 1,467,466,363 downwards.
GGTCATCCTGTACCAATGGGGCCTAAATGCTTTCATTCAGAGTGCTTGAAGATGGAAACCCTGCAGTCCATCATCCTTGCGGTGCTGCAGAGGGATTGGTTTGTTTCCCTCTATCTGCAGAACGCGTATTACCATTTCCCAATCTTCCGAAGTCATCAGCGCTTACTGTGGTTCACCGTGGGGCAGGAACATTTTCAATTCTGTGTTCTACCCTGCAGTCTCGAATCTGCTCCACAGGTCTTCACAAAGTTGTTGTCTCCCCTAGTGGCATCATTGAGCCTGGCCAGGATTTAGGTGTACCCCTACTTTGACGATTGGTTGATTAAGGCCAGGTTCCGACTATAGGTGGTGGCCAATAGTTGAATTGTCTGCCGAGCCCTGGTCAGTCGTTTTTATTTGCTCAATCTTCCGAAGTCCCACTTGTCCCCCTCTCGGACTCTACAGTTAATCGGTGCCCAGTTCAGCAGTTGAGAGGACCTGGTACGGCTCCTGCTGGACAGGGCCTCCCGGCTTGAGGGGTCTCTTGCATAAGGACTGCGGCGCTACGGCCAGGGAACTGTTGTGTCTCCAGGGTCACATGGCTTCCTGCGTCTTTGTCGTCCCCTGCGTTAGAGACCATTGGTGCGTCACCTGCTGTCCCATTGGCACCCGGTGCCCCTTCAGTATGACTCTTTGAACCTGTCACATCTCCCCTCTGGAAGTCTCTTCGCTGTTGGTTGGTCAGGTCCAATCTCTGGAGGGCTATGCACTTGTCCATGGCCTTGTCGATCATTCTTACCGCTGACGCCAGCAGCCTGGGTTGAGGGGAAACTCTCCAGGACTTGTTTCCTCTGATGAGGTGGTCTCTTCAAGACAATGGGAAATCCTCCAATTGGAAGGATTTGGCTGCCGTTCTGAGGGCTTTGGTGGTTTTTAGGCCTTCGATCTAGGGGATGAATGTTCTAGTTCAGACTGACAATACTGCAGCTCTGTCATATATCAACCATCAGGGGGGTACAGGGCCCTGCTCCCTGGAGGAACTGGCCTTGTCCATCCGGGCCTAGGCTGAGGCTCACCTGGTCTCCTTGTGGGCAGCCTGTCGCCCAGGGAGTGGACAACGTGACAGCTGACCAGCTCAGCAGGTTGTGTCTGGTCTCAGGGGAGATATCCCTTCACCCAAAGGTTTTCAGGAGGTGTGCCAGCAATTAGGGCATCCCTGGATGGACCTCTTCGTCTCCCTCTGCCATGCTCAGCTATCCCGGTTTTGTTCACGGACTCCATCCCACGGGACCTAGAGGGGGGATGCTCTTACCTTAGCATGGAAGCCGGAGCTTATTTATGGCTTTCCTCCGGCTCCACTGATACCGAGGGACATCAGCAAGATCAGAGTGTCTCCAGGGGGTGTTTGTCCTGGTGGTTCCTAACTGACCTCGGAGGGGGTGGTTCCTGAATCTTCTGGCGATGCAGTTGGCTCCTCCGTGAGTGTTTCCCATCTCTGTTGCAGGGGCTTTGTCTCCCCTGCTCCTCTAGCATTTGTTGGGGGTCTGGAAAGAGGGAGGAGAGGTCTGCAGGCTTTAGGACTTTCGGCCTCAGTGTCTGGGGCGGTCCAGAGGGCGTGTCGGTCCTCTACGCTTAAGCCTTATTACCGTCATTGGGCTAATTTCCTGGCTTGGTGTTCCCCAAGGCAGTCCAGGCGCTGGTCTATGGTCCACCAGACATGTTTCAATGTCTCCATGTACGGGCCGAGAAGGGGTTGCAATCTGTACGGGCCATTTCGGCATTTCAGGTTTCCAAGTCCCCTCCGGCAGGGTGGTGGGGAGCTCTGGTCTCATGGCTGTTGAAGAGGGTGGTGATTCTTGCCCTTTGGGCCCAGGTGGGGACCCCCCTTGGGAACTGCCTGTTGTCCTGTCTATGTTGCAGAGGCCTCCCTTTGAGCACCTGGAGGGTGTAGAGCTTAAGTGGTTGACAATGAAGACCACCTTTTTGACGGTTTAGGACTCCATTTATGGTAGTCCGGGTAGAGGCTCTGATCCTGCCGTGTCACTGTTCTTTCTTTCATAAAGTCTCCTCTTGGTTCCATCGGACTCAGAAGGTGGTTCTTCCTTCTTTCTTTCCTGCTCCGTCCTCTGGATGTCAAGCGGGCTGTCTTGCAGTATCTTTCACAGACAGAGGGCCTCATTACGAGGTGAGCGGAATGGGTTTACAGCGACGGTAATGGTGCCGGTAAACCCATTCCGCCCTATTACAAGGTTCCCTTGCGGGGCCTGCTCTGAACGTCTGGTCAGACCACATGTCCTTTGCAGGTCCTGCAAGGGGACCAGGGAGCTAATAATAGTCCTGTTTATAACGGGCCCATTTTTAGCTTCCTTCCCATTCCCATTGATCCCTATGGGGGCTCAAATGGGAGTGGGGCATGGGTTTTTTGAATGAGGAATTACCAGGTCCTCCAAGGTTGGAATGGCCCGGTAATTCCTCATTCAAGGAACCTGGTCCCGGACCTGTGTTTGGAGGCAGCCATGCCCTTATTAAGGGCTTCCTCCAAACTCGTGATGAGTCCCAGAGTCCTTTCGTCTCATTGATCATCTCTTGGTCAGCTTTGGGATAGGGGGCCTGTGGCCGCCGGGCCTCCATTCCTACGGTCAGCCAGTGGATGAAGTCTTTGGGCCTCATTCCGAGTGCAGCGGTAAGGGGTTAAAGGCGCCGGTAAGGATGCCGGTGCCATTAACCCCTTACCGCTGCATTCCGAGGTCCTCTAGCAGGTCCCGCTAAGGGACCAGGGAGCTAATAACGGGCTCCCTCTCCATTCCCATTGAGCCCTATGCGGGCTCGAATGGGAATGGCGATGGCTTCACTGAATGAGGAAATACCGGGTCCTCCAAGGTTGGAATGACCTGGTAAGTCCCCATTCAGGGAAACCAGGCCCGAGTTTTGAGGCAGCCATGCCGCAAATAGCGGCATGGCTACCTCCAAACTTGTAATGAGGGCTTTGATTCTGCAGGCATACGAGTATGTGTACCACTGCCCAGCGGGGCGGATCCAAGGTCAGTCCACGAGACTGGTGGCCGCCTCCTGGGCACGCTTGCAGGCGGTGCCTTTGCTGGGCATGAGCGGGGCTACCATCTAGGCTACTCCTGAAGCCTTCATTAGACATTACAAACTCAATGTGGGGGGTGCCCTGTCTACTTCCTTTATTGTGGGGGTTCTGGGAGTTGTGCCTGGTTAGTGTGAGGGCAGGGGTCTTTGGCCTGTCTCCCTCCTTTTAGCTGTACCTTGACTAAATCAGTGTTGGGTTGGTTCTGCATTACCCTTGGTGTCTGTGGGCCTCATTACGACCCAGGCGCTAATGGGTTAACCTATTAGCGCCTAATTACGAGGTCCCTTTGTGAGACCCGACCTTAACGGCTGGTGTAGACCATCCGTTAAAGTAGGGACCCGCAAAGGGACCTTGGTGCTAATTACGGTGCCACAATTTGTGGCACTGTACTTAGCGCCTTCCCCATTCCCATTTAGCCCTATGGGGCAAAAATGGGAATGGGGAAGGGCCATGGAGGAAGGGGGAATTACCGCCCCACCAACCTTGTAATGGGGTGGTAATTCCCCCTTTCTCCATGGTGGAGTCAGTGGCCCTCATTACAAGTCAGGCGGTGGACCATGGTGCTAATAGCACCATGGTCTTCCGCCAGGGTCATAATGAGGCCCTGGGCCTCATTACGACCCTGGCGCTAAGTGTTTAACGGCGCCGTAAAAGGCTGCAGCGCCGTTAAACACTTAGCGCCTGATTACGAGGTCCTTTGCGGGGACCCGACCTTAATGGCTGGTTTTACCAGCCGTTAAAGTAGGTACCCGCAAAGGGACCTTGGTGCTAAGTACGGTACCGCAATTTGCGGTACCGTACTTAGCGCCTTCCCCATTCCCATTGAGCCCTATGGGATAAAAATGGAAATGGGGAAGGGCCATGGAGGAAGGGGGAATTACCGCCCCGCCAACCTTGTAATGGGGTCGTAATTCCCCCTTTCTCCATGGCGTAGTCAGTGACCCTCATTAGAAGTCAGGCGGTGGACCATGGTGCTATTGGTGGATGGCGGAATTACCGCCCCATTCCAAGGTGAGTGAGGCGGTAATTCCCCATTCACCATTTGCCCTTCCCCATTCCCATTTTTGCCCCATAGGGCATATTGGGGATGGGGAAGGCGCTAATTACGGCACCGTTAATTACGGTGCCGTAATTAGCACCAAAGTCGCTTAGCGCCTTGGACTTTAACGCCTGCAAAAAGCAAACAGCTACTCTTCCCAGGATCACACCGTTTGTTCGAATGAGTGAGACAGAATTAAAACGGATGTTTGGATCCAGAACTGTCCGTTTTAACCACTGACTGTAATATTGGGTTACAAATGGGTTAATACTGGGTATAACTGTTGTTAAAGTCCACGAATTAGCTTTGGGTGGATGAGAGCCCATCGATTGATATGGGCAGGTTAGGTGCTTGGCGGGTGACAGAAATATTTTCAAAGGGGGTTACAACCGTCCAAAGCGTGTGAGTTGAGAGCAATGGCATAACAGTCCTATAGTCTTTCTATTTTTTTGTGGAACGCTTATGTTAAAAGACCTTTTGCAATTGAAGTTACCATTAAAGTGGATGGCATGGAGGAAAAGGTGGGCGCAAATGATGACACCGCACATGCCACACACTACTCCTGATGCACCACTACATCTAAAATGCATACCTCTGAACTCACGGTGTCATCATTGCAGGAATGAGTTCACTCATCTGCCAAGCCATTAACCCATGCATTCAGTTCAATAGGCTATATCACCTAACTAAAAGGAAATCTTGTGTTTTCACCTGCCATGGCTCTCAAAAACGTTCAGGTGTGAAAGTGTCCTGCAAAGCCATTTTGCAAAGTTGGCCACCCTATTTAATAGCACTCACCTCTTTAAATTCCCAAAGGGCTGGTGAAAAAGCAGAATTCCGTTTAGGGCGGGTGAGAGCCCACTGGAGTTAATGTACTGGCAGGAAGCATGGCTTCCAGGGCGGGTAACATGCATAGTGTGTGTGAGTTTAGAGGGGTGCTATTGCCTAGTGACACATTACGTGGAGAGTCGGTGAGAGCCCACTGTTGTTAATGGACTGGCAGGCAGCGTGGCTTTCCAGGGCAGGTAACATGCATTGGCCCTCATTACGACCCTGGCGTTGGACCATGGTGCTGATAGCACCATGGTCTATGCCGGTAACTTACCGACTCCGCCATGGCGGAATGGGGAATTACCGCCCCATTCCGAGGTTGGCGGGGCGGTAATTCCCCATGCCGCCATGGCCCTTCCCCATTCCCATTTTTGCCCCATAGGGCTCAATGGAAATGGGGAAGGCGCTAAGTATGGTGCCGCAAATTGCGGCACCGTACTTAGCACCAAGGTCCCTTTGCGGGTTGGTTTTTAACGCCTGCAAAAAGCAGGCGTTAAAGTCTCCAACCCGCAAAGGGACCTCGTAATCAGGCGTTAAGGGTTTAACGGCGCCGCCACCTTTTACAGCGCCGTTAACCCCTTAACGCCTGGGTTGTAATGAGGGCCATAGTGTGTGTGAGTTTAGAGAGGTGCTATTGCCTAGTGACACATTACTTAGAGAGCGGGTGAGAGCCCACTGGAGTTAATGGACTGGCAGGAAGCGTGGCTTTCCAGGGCGGGTAACATAGTGTGTGTGAGTTTGGAGGGGTGCTATTGCCTAGTGACACATTACATAGCGAGTGGAGGCAGCAGGACAGGAGACATGAAGCTCCACTGGAGCACAGGACATCCTGGCTTCAGGGGAAGCGAGCAGTGTTGCCAGGGCGCAAGGAAAAAATAAGCTGAATGCCCTTCCAAAACAAGCCCAAAACAAGCTGACTCCCTTCCAAATAAGCAGAAAAAACAAGTGCACACCTAAAATGCTGTAGAAAGGTCTCAAAAGTAAGAAACGTAACACAAAAGCATAAACATACATAGAGAGAACACAGCAATAGTGTGTTAAGTTGTGTTAAGTAGAAACAACACCGGTTACACAATATAATGTACACCACCAGAAGGCATGTGTCCAAACTAAACTTCCCTAAATAGTACCCTAGCTCACCACAGATGCACAAACTCAATCCTCCACACTCCTCAAACACCAGTCTGGCATGCACTACAATCAAACAATTTACGTTACCAGCCTGGAGCGCAAATCATCTACTGCTCCTGACAACTCACAAAGGAATACAACTTACACACCAGAGAGAGCCCCATCTTCTCATATCTGCAGTAATAAAACGGTGCTACAAAGCAATCTTGCCTGCTCCTAAATTAGCCCCATATCATGCCTCCTGCAGATCCTGAAATTCCAAGAAACAGTGAAAGTGGTCGACTGTATGCTAGACAAGACATAGCATAATAGGGCATAGCAAAGAGATTCACCCATTCCCTGCTGTGGCAGTACTTTGGAAAGCTCACTGGTGACTGGCAGAAAAAGGGGAGGAAATTAATGTTGGCTCTGCTCAGGCCAGTGCTGTTTACTAGAAGGGTTTATTTGCTCAGGATCACACAGTTTAAACAGTGAAGATGGAATGTTAACCCGCTGTACAGTTTGGGCATTAGAACACATACATTTCATGCTGCACTTTGTAAATAATAAGTACATTTTGAGGGTAATTCATAGAAATTCGCACAAAAGTGGCACACACGGCTGGCGCACAGTGTCCCCGTGCGATACACTGCGCCAGCCGCGTGTGAAAAAATCCTTTTCATCGCACAGCGTATTCATGGATTTTAGCCTCCGAAACCAGCCGTGGCGCAGAGTGGCGCAGCAACCCTGCAGCAGCGCCAGTTACGCCCCCAAGAACGCCCTCGCGCAAGGAAAAGCCTTCAAAATTCCCAAATCATCGCAAAGGGCTGCGCTAACCCTGGACCAGTTCACGGGGCTGCCAAACAGCAAACGCCAAGCGGGGAACGTGTATTTCAGTGGTTCGCGGGAAGTTTCACACGCGATTGTCCTGGGTAGGTGTACATCAGGGGTGCGTGGGAAGTAACACAAACCGATTCCATCAGGGCACGTGTATTCCAGGGGTGCGCGGGAAGTATCACAGCAGGGTACGTGCATTTCAGGGGTGCGCGGGAAGTATCACACACGATTCCATCAGGGTACGTGGCAGCAGGGTACGCGTATTCCAGGGGTGCGCGGGAAGTATCACACGCAAAAGCAGCAGGGTACGTGTATTTCAGGGGTGCGCAGGAAGTATCACACGCAATTCCATCAGGGTACGTGTATTCCAGGGGTGCGCGGGGAGCACCACACATTAATTGCACGTGTGGGTCCTCCCAGGTGTTCCCTCTACACCCTCAACGGCCCCTGCAGGCGGCCCACACCACAGGGGCCTACCCTGCACATGTCCCGCAGGCAGCCCATCCACCATGCCCATGCCTCCCAGCCAACCCACATGTCACCTTGCACTATTGCCCACCAACGCATGTCCCCCTGCACCCCCAGCACCCAGGGGCACCCTCCACCAGGCCCCCACTCATGTCCAACTCATGTCTCCCACCACCCCACCCCCCAGCACTGCAGGGCACCCTCCACCAGGCCCCCACTCTTGTCTCCCATCACCCCCACCCCCCAGCAGTGCAGGGGCAGCCTCCACCAGGCCACCACTCATGTCTCCCATCACCCCCACCCCCCAGCATCCAGGGGCACCCTCCACCAGGCCCCCACTCATGTCCAACTCATGTCTCCCACCACCCCCACCCCCCAGCAGTGCAGGGCACCCTCCACCAGGCCCCCACTCATGTCTCACACCAACCCCAACCCCCAGCAGTGCAGGGCACCCTCCACCAGCCCCCCACACCTGTCATCCATCACCCCACCCCCCAGCAGTGCAGGGCACCCTCCACCAGGCCCCCACACATGTCTTCCATCACCCCCACCCCCCAGCAGTGCAGGGGCAGCCTCCACCAGGCCCCCACTCATGTCCCCCAGCCAACATGTCATCACAATCTAGATCCCTGGCCCTTATGGTCAGCCTCCAAATGCCAAACACCCACCTGAGTATTGCATCCACCCACTTAGAAATGGCAAAAACATGATAGAACCCCAATTGCAAGTTTGGAAATGAACACATGTCCCTCACATACACCCAGTGGGTGTCAGTGAATGTCAAAACCCATATCATGATATGCATGAAACCAATGAGATGATACTACACATTGAAGTTTGAAGGAAAGATATGTATTAAAAGCAACATAAATTGATTCAAAAATAAACAAACAATAATGGAAATTTAAAAAAAATAAACCAGCAGGTCCGTGAAATAATGCAAAACCATAAATCATAATCCAAAGGAAAGGTGTCCAATGTCACAGTCCACAAAAGTAAATTCAATGGAAAATTATAATCGAAAACCATTGCTCCATGGGTAAATCATATCAAAAAATGAAAATCCAAAAGTCAACTATATACAGATAAACAATCCAGGGTCCATGATCCCAACCGAAGAAATGAAACCTATCTAATAACACTACCTAAAAAAAAAGAACTATATACAAAAATGTGGCCCATTGTCCAAAAGGTCCCAAAAAAATGCAAAACCAAAGGAAACCTAACACTAACTACAGAACTATTTACAAGGGCAGCGGGCTAGTCCGACGGCTCACTTCGGGATGTTCCGGGCCAGGGCATCATCAAACTCCTGCTCAATGTCCCGGAGGCGGTCCTCGTCCATGGCCCCGAGGGTCCGCAGGGCCGTCCACATGTTCACCCCAAACTCCTTGCGGATTGCCTTGAGGCACTCGGCCCGCCTCAGGGCCCTCCGCATGGAGTTCTCCGCCCTGACCATCATGAGCCGTGCCTCTTCCGCCCGCTGCCGCTCCGCATCTATGGCGTGGCCCAACCGCTGCCACACGGAAGACACTTCCCGTCCTGGGTCCTCCTGCCCTCCGGCCAATGCCTGCCCCTCCGATGTCGAAGGCCCCGAGCCATCATTGCTCCCACCACATTGCTGCTGCTGCTGTGCCTCTGCCCGTGCACTGCCTCCTGCTGCCTGCACATCCTCCGCTGGCTGGGGTGCAGTCGTTGATGTGGCCACCCCTGCTGGACGTCCGACTCCCGACTGTGGCAGGGATGCCTCCTCCACCAGCCTGGCCGCACCGTCAGAGGCAGCTCCACAGGGCACCTAGGTGACTAATGGGTGGGAAGATGGCACGGAGGACGACTGGCACAATAGGGGTTCAGTTGAGGAGGGGGTCGGAGCAAGCCCCACCAAACCGAGGAATCCGGCCTGGGTGACCTGTCCCAGTAGGCCGACGTGGTCAACGAGCCATTCGAGATGACGTGCAGTCTCCTCATGAAAAGACTGCAGGTCACCTCGCATGGCCTGTTGACGCAATGCCACACCAGTCAGGACAGGCTCAACCCGGACCCGGATAGCCACGTCCGCAGGCAGAGGAAGGCCAGTTGTCGTGAGCTCATCCCCTGCCTGAAAATGGGTCTGGACGTAGGCATCCCTGCTGGTGCAAGATGATGCAGTGACAGGATCAGGGACAGGATTGCACACAGGCACCTCCGCGGCGACCTGTGCGGCCTCCTGTCCCTGGTCCTGCACTGCACCACTAGCACCAGTGGAATCCCCACCTCCAGACCCCGTCTCTGTTGCTTGCACGGCCTCCTCCTCCACCAAACTCCCCACCAACCTGGATGACTCTGTGCCATCTTCCCCCGTTGGGCCCTGTGGGGCCCCAGCTGCCCCTTCTGCTGCCGAGGAGTCCAACTCAGACCTCCGCCTCTTGGACCTTCCCACGGCAGCTGTGGCCTGGGACGCGGCACCGGACTCCTCACTCCCCGACGAGATCACAACCTGGGAGGGGAGCCGGGCCTTGCGACTCCGGCTGGCGGTGCGATCCCCGCCGCTGTGCTCCACAGCACTTTCTCCGCCCTCTTCATCAGTTGACGCTGCAGACAGGGAGAAATAAAACACAGGCATCAGGGCACTGTACAATGGACACATACACACATGACAGTTGCACATGAGTGGCATTGGCAAACCTCAGACATGGCATCACAATTGGCAACACATGTCATTTGAACTTGCACACATGAGCCATACCACAGCCACATCGCAACTGCCAGCACCATCCATACACATACAACAGCATGAGCAGGCAAAGGTGAGCCAGACATCACATGCAACACAGGGAGTGCACTACACATGCACGCACACCACCACACTTGCATACATGTGTACACCTCAGCCAACTGTCGCAGTGTTCAGATGTGCATCCATGTCACATCTGCCAATCAGGGTTCCACATCCCGCTGTCGCATGCATCCATGTTGCATCACTGTTGCACCCTTGTCAAATACACACACATGCACATGTACACAGTGCTGATACATGCAGTTGAAAACAACATACATGCGTGACATCACGAACATGCCTACTTACTTACACATTCATCCAAACATGTGTGCCCACACAACTGCATTTGGCATGCAAGCCTACACACATAAGCACCATCCATGTCTCACACATGACAGCCCTTGCATGTGTTAGCCTCACGGCCCTGTACACCCCCACCCATACTCAGCCCCATACAAACAGATGTGCAACTGGCACACACTTCTGGCACATCACCACACGCACAGCTTACAATCATGATGCATGTACACTTACCGCTCGACTCCAGACGGGTCTGCCTCTCAAGGACCTGGACGTGGAGCGCTGGGGATATGCGTTCCAGGACCCTCATCTGATCTTCCGACAAGTGGCCCTGGCGCCCCTTAGCATCCGCTGCCTTCAAGAGGTGCCGGGCCTTGTTCAGGGCCCTGGACCTGAAGTCCTCACAGCGCTTCTTGACATGTTGGAAGTCGCGGACTGCCACCCCCTCCGCGTTGATGGCAGTCACGATGTCCATCCAGATCCGAGTCCGTCCTTCCTTGTCGGCGCGCACACTTCCGAAAAGGGCATCATACTGCCCCAGGACTTGCTCCACCAGGACACCAACTTCCCTGGCACTGAAGCTGGTGCCCCTCTGCCGGGGGTTGTCAGTGGTGCCAGATGTTGCAGTGCCCGACATGACAACCGAAGAGGCAGGAGTGGGTGGGCAACTGGGTCCTGGGGCTGGGCTGTGGAGCGATGGAATCCCAGTCGGGGGTCTTCGGTTCCAGCAGGGGTGGTCACAGCAACAGCACCCCTGGCTGATGTGCAGGCAGCAAATGGCAGGGCACGTGGGCAGCAGGCAGTCAGGCAGCAGCAGATGGCAGGTGGGAGCGTGCTCGGGGCTCTGGGGGGCAGTATATCGGATTTCTGGGCAAGAGCGTGGTCTTCCATGTGCTTACGCGTGGCCAGCTTGATACAGAGTGATTTGGCACGTGAAAATCCTGCACGTCTGCATGTAATTCGAGGAAAGGCCCTTAGGGCGTAAGCGTCTGCACGCATACGCGATTTCATTGGCCCAAAGGCCCCCATGCGCAGCTATGACGTCACGCGCATGGCCGTAGAGAATGGTGCGTGTAACAAAAAAGATACACGTCCGAGTGTCAAAGCGTGTAATTGGTGGAAATGGCCTCATCGCGTATGCGCATCTGTGACGTGTGTATAAAAGGTACGTGTAGAACGCCATTTCCTTGTACGTGCTTTTCGTGGAGAGCGAGTGGGTGAAATCTGTACTTCTTGTCGGTTCACGCGCAATTTACTTCACTGCGTTTCAAGTTCGTACTCCATGTTACCTCTGACAGCTTTTTCTCTTTTCCTCTTTTTCCTGGGCCTGTTTCCTCAAACAGCATTCCCTTCTACTGTTGTCCTGTCTCCTCAGACAGCGTACAATTCTTCTTTTGGTGGGGGTGTTGCCAACGCGCACACGTGCATATTTTTCACGCTTTTGTTCCTGCCAGACGGTGAGTCGCGCACGTATTTAACATCTGTGCTTGCCCCGTGTGTCGCATACCCCTTCAGAGGTCATTCTAGGCTGCGTGTGACACGCATACGTTCATTCTTGTGTTTCTGGGTGCCACAGCGTAGTGCAGGTTTATTTTTCCACACACGTGGTCTAGGAGGGGTTGCGTGTGCCTTACTTCCCTTTTTCGGGGTGCCTGTGCGTTGCGTGACCTGTCATCTTTCCCCAGGGGTGACATACAGCCATGCTAGAGCACTAGGGTACGATTACCATCTGCTACCCAAACCCTTTGACCCCCAATTGCCCAGGACAATAGTTCACATCGACTCCCATACGCACAATAACATCAGTGAAATGGCTGGGAGGCGAACAAGGCGTAAGGGTGGCAAAGGTGGATCCGGTAGGGGGCGTGTCCATGACTTGCAGGGTCCCCTTAGACCCCCATGTGTGGAGGAGCAGTCAGGGACACCCATGCCCCCCCCCCTGGTTGAGGGTAACGTTGCTGACACCATCCATGCTCAGCCCTTGTTGGACCAGCCCACTGTGGAACCAGACCTGGCACAGGGTGACTCCATGGCTGACTTCCAGGTCAGCAGGTCTAGACCACGTGCGCCGGCGCACGTTGGTGTCATCAGGCCACGTGGATCAGGGGCGGCTAGGTCATCTGCTGCCCCGCGTAGGCAGGCTGGGGAGGCTGCAGGGGCAGCTGCGGCTCCATCCACCCCACCTCTCACACACCCATCCAGGACAGTGTCGGTCCAAGTCCATCATGCTGACATTCCCCCTGACACCACCACACTTGAGCTAATGCCTGCACCAACTCCCATGCTGAGTGTGCAATCCCACACTCCTAGTACAGAGTCCACCGGGGCTCCTGCCCCTAGTGTCCAGAGCGGCATAGGACACTCAGGATCCCCACCACTTTACAAGCAGAAGAGGAAGAGTGCTCGTCCAGTAGAGGCTGATGCCCCAGACACGGCTCCACAGTCCGGCCCGTCAAGGAAGCCCAGCTTCAATGAGGCCGAACTGAATGCACTTGTAGAGTATGTGTCCACACATGACCGTGAAATGGTGATTGTTGCAGGATCCAAGACCACACCTGCACAACGTCAGGCACACTGGCAGACCATCGCGGACATCATAAGTGCCCTTGGAAACGTGAGGCACACAGCTACTGAATGCTACAAGCGCTGGAATGACCTGAAGCGCAGGGCAAAGAATAAGCTGGCCTCAAGTCATGCCGCAACTCTAGTGACTGGAGGTGGGTCTCCAGCAGAGGACATAGAACTCACTCCACATGAGCATGTTGCTGGGACCTACGTCACGGAGGAACAGATCCAAGGCGTGGGAGAACTGGCAGATTACGAGGCATTGTCCGGTGAGTGCACATGCATGTGTGTGTCATCCATGTGCATGGTGTGTGTGAGGGCTTCTGTTTGGGTGCCAGGTGAGGTGTGTGTGCCTGAGTGGTTTGGGTCACCCATGTGCCTCATCCAATACATTCTGCGCACCAGCATTTGGGTATAGCAGTATCCCTTCTGCCAACATTAGACATCCAGCCCAACACCACGCCAGTTGCCCTTGAAGTGTCATCTTGCCACAACATTGTTGCTTCTTTTCCTCTGTTTATTCAGGCAGATTGTTTGCATACCACCACTTTTACTAGGCATTTTCTGCCTCCCCTTCACACGCAGTGACGGTGCATGCATGGGAGGGTTTTAGTCATGTGGGACATGTGTCAATCAAGTACTGTTTCTGTAGCTTCTCAGCCCTAATTGTGTGCCATAGTGCTAATGCCTGTTTCCATTTCTTTTCTTTTATGTCTTTGCAGGGGATGACGCACTTGATACTGCTGTGGTTGTGGAGATGGTGCAGACCCAGGAGGGGTCTCAGGCTCGACCGACCACTAGTGAGGGACGGGGTGTGGTGGTGGGTGAGAACCCACAACTGCTGCAGTTCGTGCTCTCAAGGGGTGTCTCTGGCTGCACCTCCCCCGAGCTGTATTCAGGTGTCGATTTGTATGATGAGACCTATGTGCCGTCGCAGGTGAGTGTTCCTGGGAGGGATTCTGTTCTGTCCGACCCACCTGCACCAAGGTTAGAACCATCAATGGGGATGTCAGTGTTGGCAGGTACGCCTTTGGTGGTTACGGATGCAGGGTCACACTCTGCAACATCTGATCCTGTTCCTGGGCCAGCAGATCAGAGGGGGAATGCAGTCCTGCAGCCTCAGGCAGTGCCGGCACAGCAAGGCGCAGTTCGCCTTGCCCCAGACAGGTGTGGTGCCCGCCGACGTGGTGGCCGTACGCCACCTGGCAATACCGCATGGGAGCAATCCATATACGGTATGGCAACCCAACAGGCAGCATCATCAGAGATGATGGCTCAGGCCATGGATAGGGTGGCCCCTTCCATTGTCCCCCCCGAAAAGGCTGATGGAGCGACTACAGCAGGCAACAGACTCCATCTGCCAGTCACACAGGGAGGACATGTTGGCGTCCGACAGGGACAGGCGGGCGGCACTGGCGACTCTGCGGGAAGCCATTTCCATAGAGTCCCAGGGCCACAGGGAAGCCCTGAGGGTGGAACTCCTTCACCTCAGGACGACTCTTGTTGAGCTTGAGGCTTCAACAAACAGAAGGACAGAACAGCAGCTGGAGCGTCTCACACGTACGCTCTCTGCTGAGATGCAGGCAACTAGGGCGGAGGTCCGGGTATCCCGTGAGTTGTTGCATGGGGACCTATGCACAATTATCCTCCAGAACGAGACCTACCACACCCGCATGCTTGCTCCCATGGAGGAACAGACTAGGGCTTTGCGTGGGCTGCCTCCCATAGTGCCAACACCTCCGGATGCAGCTGCAGAGGGTGAGGAGAGCGACAGCAGTGATTCTCTCACAATAGGGTAGCCGTGCAGGCCATGAGCCCATGGAGGTGTTTTTTTTTCCGCAAGATCCACACAGGTGGGTTTTGGTGTACACCCTGTCCTCGGACCACCTGGGTGGCCTCCCCCCCGGGCCCATTAATGGGCATTTTGGATTATTTTTTTTTTTTTAATTTTTGTTTTTTGGACATTGTGTTGCCTTGTGTGGCTCCCGTGGGCATACGCTGTATTGTGGCTGGGCACATGCAGGCTTGTCATGAATTTGGTTCAGATGGTTGGGTTTGTGTGACACACACCCCTCCTGCTTCCCGTTTCCATGGGCTTGCAAAGGGTGTGCCCAAGTGACATTGACGTACATGGTGACGTTGGATTCCCATTCGATGTGTGGGCAGTCTGTAGTCAATACTGTGTATACATTCATAGTGCATATTGTTGTTGTATTGTACACTGCATGGTGTATTGATATGTGCCTCTGCATCCATCTCATCCTCCTAATTTGCAGGTCCATTTCTCATGTCTTCACAAGGCGGACCACCTTGGAACTGGAGTCCATGTTGTAAGCAGTACACCTGCACTCTTGCGTGGCGCTAACACTGTATACTTGGAAGTGTTCGAAGTGCTGGCATCATCAGGTAGCGAGGCTACCATTTTTCTAAGTCTGTAATGTCATGTTTAAGGTAGGTTGGAGGTTGTGTAGGTGATTGGTATTCTTGGTAAGTATTTGGTAATGTGTGTTGTAGGTCCTGCATTACTGTGAGCATTTCATGTGTGGCCATGTTTCCATTAGGGACACTGTAGTTGGTGACACTTGGAGCATGTTGTGGGGATTAATTTGTTTGCTCTCACATTGCATGACATGCCATGGTGTGTTGTGTGGCCGTGCCGGGGAGGGGTTGGGTGACATGGCACTGTTCTCATGTAGTATTTTTCAAGTGGGTATTTATTTCTGCAGCATGGAAGTGTGTCCTTTGATGACACTGCATTGGTGGTGTTTGTGTAGGTAGGGATGCACACATTGTGACACTTCCACATGAACAATCTCAGGCTGCTATGGTTCTGACAGTTGACTGTCCCTTTGTTCGTCATAATTGTCAGGTCGAGTCATCATTGCTTATCAGATGGTCTGTGCCAGGGCTGTGTGCACTCCACAGGGGTGTGATTTCTATGTGAAGTAATTAGCCACCAGCTGCGTACGGGCTGCCTCACCCCGTGCCCTTTCCCCTCCCATGCGCAGCGGACGTGCATGTGGTTGGGGATGTGGGGGCACCACCATGTCCACAGCCAGGCCCTGGCGTGTTTCAACATTGTGCAGGACACATGCTGCCACTATGATCCTGCACACTACTGGGGGCGCATATAACAGCTGCCCGCCAGAACGGTCAAGGGAGCGAAAGCGTGACTTGAGCACTCCGAATGTGCGCTCCACTATGCCCCGGGGTGCAATATGGTCTGTGTTGTATCTTACCTCTGGAGGCGTGATGGGGTTCCGAATTGGCGTCATCATGTGGGTGCTCAGAGGGTAGGCACTGTCCCCTGGTGAGCAGGTGATGGGTATCATTAGTGGGGTAGTGACATAACTCTGCATCTGACATGCATGCATGTGCAGTGGCATTCATACTCACCAAGCAGCCATGTATCGCCATGCCACCCAGCTTCTAGGTCCCGGCTTAGGGTATACATTCGGTAAATGAAGCTGTCGTGGGTGGACCCTGGATAGTTGGCATATACTGAGGTGATGATTCCCTTGGCATTACATACTACCTGCACGTTGATGGAATGCCAGTGCTTGCGGTTCCTATAGATGTGCTCATATGCCCTGGAGGGACATAGTGCCACATGGGTGCAGTCAATGGCACCTAGCACTTTGGGGAATTGTGCCACACCGTAGAAATCTAGGGCGGCAGCCTGCCTTTCTGCAGGTGTCCTGGGCAGGTATATGTGCCTGCGGACTGATGGGCGTGCAGTGATGATGTTCAAGACCTGGTGTAGGCAGCGTGACTGTGTGGCCTGTGACACCCCACCCACTATGGCACTTGTCCGCTGAAAATATCCTGTGGCCAAGAAGTGCAGTACATTGAGGACCTTCTCCAGGGGGCTCAGTGCTTTGGAGCACAGGGTGGGTGATGTGAGCTCATCCTCCCACTCACTGACCAGGTCCAGTATTATGTGTGGTGGAAACCTGTACCTCCCATACACCTGGTCATCAGGCATCCCAAAAAGGCTGGTTCTGGGAGTGAAAATTCGGGCCCTCACTATCCTCCTCCTCCTCCTTTGGTAACCCACGGCCACTGCTGCTATGAACGATATATTCATCCTGGCGTCTGAGCTTGTTTGTTGCTTGCGCGCACTTTTATGCTGCGCGGGTCGACGTACGCCTGCTTCATGCTGGCGTACGTGTTTCAGGATTGGACCATTTATTTTTCGGCGCATTGTAGGTGACCGTGTGAATCTTCCCGCCCACCCCAGGAATACACGTAACCCGCTCTCCCAGGCCCAGTCGAAAGTACATATTCCCGCCCACCCCAGGAATACACGTAACACGCTCTCCCAGGCCCAGTCGCGAGTACATATTCCCGCCCACCCCTGGAATACACGTACCCCACTCTCACAGGCCCAGTCGCGTGTGGAAGTTCACGTGCACACCCAAATACACGTACCCTGCAAAATCACGTGTGAAACTTCACACGCACCCCGAAATACACGTAACCAGGGCAATCGCGTGTGGAACTTCCCGCGAACCCCGTAATACACGTAGCCTGCTGGTATCGCATGTGGAAGTTCACACAGACCCATAATACACGTACCCTGATGGTATCGCATGGGAGACTACCCGCGCACCCCAGGAATACACGTACCCAGGCAAATAGCACTGCTGGGGGGTGGGGGTGGTGGGAGACATGAGTGGGGGCCTGGTGGAGGATGCCCTGCACTGTTGGGGGGTGGGAGTGCAGGGGGACATGTGTGGGGGCCTGGTGGAGGGTGCCCTGCACTGCTGGGGGGTGGGGTGCCGGGGGACATGTGTGGGGGCCTGGTGGTGGGTGCCCTGCACTGCTGGGGGGTGGGGGTGGTGGGAGACATGAGTGGGGGCCTGCTGGCGGGTGCCCCTGGATGCTGGGGGGGTGGGGGTGGTGGGAGACATGAGTGGGGGCCTGGTGGAGGGTGCCCCTGCACTGCTGGGGGGTGGGGGTGGTGGGAGACATGAGTGGGGGCCTGGTGGAGGGTGCCCCTGCACTGCTGGGGGTGGGGGTGCAGGGGGACATGTGTGGGGGCCTGGTGGAGGGTGCCCTGCACTGCTGGGGGTGATGGGAGACATGTGTGGGGGCCTGGTGGAGGGTGCCCTGCACTGCTGGGGGGTGGGGTGCCGGGGGACATGTGTGGGGGCCTGGTGGTGGGTGCCCTGCACTGCTGGGGGGTGGGGGTGGTGGGAGACATGAGTGGGGGCCTGCTGGCGGGTGCCCCTGGATGCTGGGAGGGTGGGGGTGGTGGGAGACATGAGTGGGGGCCTGGTGGAGGGTGCCCCTGCACTGCTGGGGGGTGGGGGTGGTGGGAGACATGAGTGGGGGCCTGGTGGAGGCTGCCCCTGCACTGCTGGGGGGTGGGGGTGGTGGGAGAAATGAGTGGGGGCCTGGTGGAGGGTGCCCTGCACTGCTGGGGGGTGGGGGTGATGGGAGACATGAGTAGGGGCCTGGTGGAGGGTGCCCTTGGATGCTGGGGGGTGGGGTGGTGGTGGGAGACATGAGTGAAGGCCTAGTGGAGGGTGCCCCTGGATGCTGGGGGGTGAGGGTGGTGGGAGACATGAGTGAGGGCCCGGTGGAGGGTGCCCTGCACTGCTGGGGGGGTACTGGGGGACATGAGTTGGACATGAGTGGGGGCCTGGTGGAGGGTGCCCCTCGATGCTGGGGGGTGGGGGTGGTGGGAGACATGAGTGGGGGCCTGGTGGAGGGTGCCCTGCACTGCTGGGGGGGGTGGGGAAACAGGTGTTTGTTGCAAGTAATCCGAACGTTTTGGCACCTCTGCGCGTGAATTTTCGGCGCACATAAATTCCATGAATCGACGCCTTTGTATTTCAAGGCCCAAATTAGTATTGCATACAGAGTACAGTCCTACAGTTTTCCATTACCATTTGCGAGAAAGCCATCCAGTCCTGGTTTTGATTGGAATTCTGGGACTTGTAGTTTTCCTAAATTCCAAGTGGGGAAAAAACTTCAAATATCAGAATCCTGGACTGGATGATTCGCTCATGCATGGAATGGTAACTGGGCGCTCTGGTAATTGTATTTGCAATCTACCAAAGCTTAAAGCAACCTTGTAATATATCAATTCCAAGAAAAAAAATGCTCAGTCAAAAGATTTTTGGTTCAGCTTTATTTTTCGCTCAATTAATGGAAAACTAGAAGTATGAGAATGCGAAGTAATGCATGTCGGAACTACATTTCCTTTTTCCACTACTGTGTAGAAATTGTTGTCTCAAACTTCTTGCTTGCTATTGTGAAAAATGCAGACCAATCCTTTTTCATGGCTTCCTTTCGTAAGATGCTTTCTGTTTGGAATGTTTTCAGGCATTTGGCATTGATAGGGCACTTATTGGCTAGTTAAGGATCTGTGAGGGGCCTTTCAGATGAGAATGTCCCATCAGTGCCAAATGCCTACGCTTACGTAAATGGAGGGAGCGGCTCGAGGAAGACAAAGGTGTAATTGCAGGCCATAAAGGACAATACGATTTTCCAGGTGGGTTATTACTGAACCCACTTCACATTCAACTATGTTCCGGGCTTTGTCTGTTTGTGTACCTACATTAAACACCTAAATGTCTTGTCTTGCCTTCAAGCTTGTTGTCAACATGTTGCTTCATGACATGGCAAGACAGCGATGTCATGTGGCTTTCCTAGTGCTCTTCTTTTTAGAAGGAATACTCCCTCGCTCACTCTAAGAATGGCCCACGGGTCGGAACAGGAGCACACTGTGTTTTTCTCTCCTTGAATCTTTGCGCCTGGAAACAGGTGTTTGTTGCAAGTAATCCGAACGTGAGTATATGCAAGCCAACCTCTTTGCATACTTCCTGATGAATAGCATGTAAGTCACTGTGGTAAAAGCTATGCAGATCACACAACCTAGCAAAGATGAATTAGAGAACCCCTGGAGAGAACCACTGATAGCAAACACAAACGAGCTTGCTGGCCCAGCAGCCCAGAGCAGGACGCCACGTGGAGCTGCGACTTGTAATGGGTTTGGCTGTAATACAAACAAGCCAAATCAAACAAGCGGACAACAACCGCGACACGCGACCTCCAAGCAGGAAGTCGCTTATAATAAGCGCACCTGGCAACACTGGAGATTTCGCGTTTTCAGTGCTGGCCCCGTAGACACGTTACTCCCCATTTCCGCCCCTCTCCCCTCCATGACCATCCGGATATGGGCGCGGGTGTCCGGTCACTCCCCATTCTTGGGCCCCGCGCCTAGTTATTCCCCATTTCATTCTCTCTCCCCATTTCTTCATATTCCCTTCCTGCCCGCACTCGTGCTACCGGATTTCAGGTTCACCCCATATCCTAGTTCTCACTTCCTGTGACCGCCGATCCGAGCTTCCGTCCTTCCAGTTACTCCCCATGTCTTCTTCGTGTGCGCATGCGTGCTCGGTGCATCCAGGCAGGCTCTATGTCTTCTCTCTCCTCGTGTGCACATGCGTGCTCGGTGCATCCAGGCAGGCCGCATGTCTTCACTCTCCTCGTGTACGCATGCGCACTCGGGGCAGCCACTTTCGTGTACGCATGCGTGCTCGGTGCATCCAGGCAGGACCAGGTCTTCGGTCTCCCCGTGTACGCATGCGCACTCGGGGCAGCCACTTTCGTGTACGCATGCGTGCTTGCTCGGTGCTTTCGACCGGTCCCATGCTATTCCCTATCCTCGTGTGCGCATGCGTACTCGGTTACTCCCCATTTCCCGACCCTCCCTCCGCCATCTCTGCAGCCCTGTCCCCGCTCAGGTAGGACCCACTCACCGACATGGAAAATCATGATGTGCACCTGTATTATCGGTACCTTGTGGCAGTGAAATATGAGCCATTTTTAACGAAAGCTCCAATGAGGAGGCAGCTCTGGCTAGGTAATGAGTGAGACATTAGCAGTGTTGGATCTGTGGGATTCCATCGCCTGCATTACTGCCAATGTGATGCCATCCTATTTATTTACACAAATTTAACTGAAAATAATGCATACATGCCAACATTCTCGACCACCTGGGAGGCAGATTTTCAAACAGAAAGCCGGAGACAGGAATTTGCCCATAGGATTGTAATGGGGATTTAATTATTTTAGGCGGGAGTAAGTAAAAAAATAGCACTATTTTTCATCAAAAAATCAGGAGTCTCCCGCCTAAATCGGGAGGGTTGGCATGTATGCAGAGGGTCTAATCTCCCCCCTCCTCTACTAATGATTACCCCAACCCACCGCCCTATCTATGGTTTCAGCACAATTTATTGAAAAAACTATCAATTGGCAGTAATGGTGTGCAGTGAAATTGACCTTTACCCCAATGGTTGCGTAGGGGGCCTGCTACGGACATCCAGGGCGTCAGCACCATCTGGAGTAGGGGCAGGGCGAACCATGCCCACGGCCATGCGGACCTCTGCCTCAGTACTTGCACGAGGGTCCCACGGCATCATCGCCTGCAAGCCAGCGCTTACACGGTGTGGGCCTGCTGGCCTAAATGAGTGAGAGACGGCCTCAGTCATACCTCCTCGAGAGTCTGCAGCCGTTCTACAGTACGTGCCTGCAAGGGATCATTAAAAGGGTAATATACAGGGGAGGGACACATTCCCTTAAAGAGCACCACACTCCTCCTTTTTCATAACAAACACATGTTACTACAACATAAATGATTCCCTCCCCCGTTACAAAACAACATTAGTTGGGCTACTTCAGAATCGTAGGATCGACAACAAATAAGATATGCCACCGTTACACACATGGGGCTCACATAGTTATACAACCCACTCTGACATTCACAGTTGGTGAACTGCTGGTGGAATGTTGGCAGTTCGACCACATGTTACAAAACTCTTTATTAACCTGGGGTTAGTGTACTTCCACCACTGAAAGGCACCGTTGCTAGTTGCTGGCACCATTTTGAGCATGCCTACAATTTACGGGAATACAGCTCCACATCCGTTTAACAGGGACCCCACTATACATGCAGGCCCCCAGCATCTAGACACATGCCCACTGAATCTTCCCTGAGCACTTGCAGGACTGCCAGAGACCAGTTCACTTGGCTCCAGCGTCCATTCAGGATAGTAATTTCCACAGGTCCAGGTCTGTTGATGTTACAGTTCAAAGGTCAATAAAGCCGCAACTGGGGGACACCAGGGACCACATTGGCTTAGTCCCTTGATGTTGTGGCAGGCAGCGAGACATGAATAGCAGGGTGTCTAGGCTGCGCCAGGGTCACGCTCAGTCAGTCCCTTGATCCAAGCTGCGCCACAGGATGTCAACAGGGCAAGTGTGTCAGCATGTTACTCTCCCCCCTTTTTCTTGGCTAGGTTCCACAAGGCAGGAGTGTCTCTTCACTGTCGTGGGGCAGGAGGGCGCACAATAATTCGTACAGAGCTGCAACCCTCTCGCTCCTAGCACTTCTTCCGGGTGATGGCCCTGTGGGCTACGAGATGCTGATTGGCCAGACACAGGTGACAGGGTGCCCGGCCATTTCTTCTAATCTCCCAGGCAGGAGTCACTGGGCCGTGCCGGGCCCAGGTCAGACGATAGGTCACGTGGTGTCACAGCTCAGGGGTGGCAGGAACTGCACTCAGGGCCATATCGGCCAGGTCCTTGGATGGCGGGCCTGGCAGGGTGCACACCAGTGGCAGGGCGATGAGGCCACATGAACAGTTCTCTCCCCCAGGTAGGAAGCTGCCATTAGCAGAGGCCACACCCCATGGCAGGACCACCCTAGGGCAGTCCTGCAAGTGCTCAGGGAAGATTCAGTGGGCATGTGTCTAGATGCTGGGGGCCTAGGGCAGGGCAGGGTGTCGCAAGTGGTGGGTTATTGGGCCACTTCTTTACTCAGCTCACCCCAGTCAGGAGTCGTTGGCATTGCAATGCCAGCAGTAGAGGCACACACATGTAGCTTGGTAATACTGGGGGCAGGGTGTCATGCCCCTTTATTTTCTTCTTCTCTGGGACTCCTGCTCATAGTGTGCCAGACCAGTCCTTTAACACCTTTTCCCACATGCTCATTGAGCACAGCACTGTTGACGGAGCACTCCTCCTGCTTTCCAGTGCCCTGACACACAGCTGGCATGCCTTCTCTGCCCCATGACAGGAGTACTATAGATTCCCCCGCTGAGGCTCAGGATCATTGTGGAGTCAATGTTTTCTTTGTTCATCATCGCGCAGACATAGAAGCGCCACACCTTTTCACCAGAGGGCGGCCCGGGAAACCCCGTGCTGCGGGTTGCTGCATTTCTATTTTTCACTTTCCTTGATGTGGGGCGGTCTGGGATGCCCAGGAACACTGCTGGGGTTTGCCTGCCTATCTCATATTTTTTATTTTATAGCACTGACATGCAATGCTTTATTTTTCATTGCCACCTTGGCCTGGGTTCATGGGGGCTCGGCGGCTTACTCTCCGGCTAGCCAACTTAAAGGGGGGCCGGGCCACACGTTCACTTCTGGCATCCGGATCCTATTTTCAGTGAGCGAAGCCTCTCCTTCATGAGCTCTGACATGGAGCTGCTGTTTTCACCGCCGGCATCTCTGTCTTGCTGCAGCTAGGGCTGCCGGCCCAGCAGAGTGCTGCCCGTATTCTTGGTGGAGGTGGCAGCCTCTGTTCACTTTTCTCACTTCCGGGCGGGCTGGGTTATTGCTGGGGCTCCTGTGATCCCAACCCCGACACCGGAGCAAGCCTGGAGTGCTGCCTTTTCTGTTTGGTGCTCCCCATCAGGGTCAATGTTCTTCCTTCCTTTCCTGCCCCCTACAACTACCCTCCCATAAGGTACCCAATGTGGGGAACATGCCATTACAAGAGGGGCGTCACTGCCGGTACAGGACAAGGCAGATGCCCTGAAATGAGTATATATACACTATCTTGTACTTGTAATCTTTTTTCAGCTGGCACCTTTGGTGAGGTCTTTGTCATTACATGTTTTACTGTGTTATAATTGGCATATATCTTTGTATTTTGTACTGTTTTTATGGATTGTTCTTTATGCAAATCTGAAATAAAGATGATGATGATATTTGCACACACCTGACTTCCCTTCCCTTTCCCCATAGGGATAAAAGGCACAGCACGAAAGCACACTCTGAGCTAGCTCTGAGAAACTCACTTTGACAATACCTAAGACAGACACAAGTGATCAATGTTCAAGGGTGTTCAATAAACAATTAAATCTGTATGGAGGTTGGAAAAATGCCTATTCTAAACATAAATCTAAAATGGGAGCAAGTGTCGACCATCAAATGAAAAATAAGGCAGCCCTAGTGGCTGTACTCTGGGACCCCAAACCGGCCCATAGAGTCAGGGTTTGCCCAGAATCACTTTAAGACAAGATAGCAGCACCCTTGAGATGGATGGGGGTGCAGATTAATACTCCAACACCAAATCACTAATGACAACTCGACGGTTTGGCAAAGGGAGTCTGTTTAATGACAAGTACAAAAAACGGGGAGTCTGATGAATATCAGCGGATTCGTGATCTTCTCTCTCTCTTCACAACTCCAACAAACTTCATAAAAAACATAACATTTATACTGAAAACTCGTCATCATTGATGTTTAACGCTTAAAAGTTGGCATGCAGTTCTATTGGTTCAGGAAAGGTAACTTTAATATAGGTACTATATCTGTATATGTTAACGGAGTAAGGGGGATTGTATAAACACTGTCAGGTGGGACATCTAAGCCCTACCTTCAAAATGGCTACTGTAGACACCAGTAAAAGTATGATGTCCCATTGGTTCTACTAACTATAGGACCCTAGATGACTTGGTCCAATGTGATTGGGTTGGTCCAACCCCACTCATACTTTTCCACTTTGCTTAGCAGCACACAGAATGGTCGGCCAGGTGAAGGGTGACCCTTCACTCCCCCGGCCTTCCTCCAAGACTGCATCTCCTGTCTGTAAAAGTTCTGATATCTTCGCCTGGCCTGCTGCCATGCGTAGGTGTGAAGGTCTCACTTCTCCTTGCTCGGCTGGTCACGTGATTCAGATACCGTGAATTTGACTCTTCTTCATGTAATTTGTGTATTCGATTTTCGTTTCACCCACCACCTGCCTCCAGTTTCTTATCTTGGCCTTTCTGAAGTAGGATATTCTATTCATAGCTTCAATTATTTGTAGCTAGTGTTTGTCTATTCTACTGATACGACCTTGGCTTTCTTGGCATGATTTGCCGCTGCTGAGTTTCATTTCTGCCACTTCTTCTCGATTTTGCTAAATATGAAGCTCTCCTCGTGTCGCCTCTAGTAAACTTTGGTTAATTCTGCATCTTGTGCAAAGTGGAAGTATACTTATATAACATGCTTCGTTTGAGGGAGATATGTATAGGTGGTGCTTGACGCACTATCTTTCTACTAAGCATAGCAAGCAGCACAATATTCTTAGCTTTCTTGCGGTTCCAAGCATATGTACATGCATAAACTGGTTGAATATCTTCATCATGCTTACAGCTTAAGTTTCCTATATTTGACATCGTCCTGTCACCTTAGGTTCATGATGTCCTTTGTTCATGGCGTTTCATCTCTTTACGTCATTCTCTGGTCGGCATTTCTTCTATATGTGAGTCAATCCAGGTTCTCCTGACGTCACCATTCATCTTCCATTTAGAACTTTTTGGCTTCTTTAGGGACTGTACTTAGACGATCTTCATTTCGCTTCATTTGTTGATATGGTTTTCTCAATGGGTACCTTACTGTCCATGGTTTCCTTGGTATCAGTACTTCAATAGGCATTGTTCTTCTGATGGGTACTGGACAGAGCCCCACTGTGGCTCCATGCTGATTTATTTGCTCATCATATGTCACATATTTCGTCGTGAACGTTCCTGGTATTCAAAATGGACGGTTGGAATGCGGTCTGCCTTTGGGACCTCCTCTACACTCCTCCCTCTGGGCGATTCATCAAACACTTTCACCTCTTTCTTTGGATCCATCTTCTTTGGTTCCTCTGAATTCAACTTCACCGTCTGGGTACATTCTTTCTTCATCTTCTGGGTCTATACATGATGGTCTGAAGAAATGTCTCTTTGGGGTCCATATCTTTATTACTCTTTTTAAACTTCCTGCTGTTCTCACGTGTTCGTCCTTGTTCCACGTCATCAGTTGACATTGACCATTTGTCATGATGCCTACCACCGGAAAACCAGACCAGGTCCAGCAACCCCGGAAGCAGGCATCAAGTTATTTTGAGCAAGCCCAAAAACCCCTGCTAGGGGCTGTTTGGGTGAGGCGCCAGGCTCATATGAAGAGTCAGTCCTGGCGCCTACGGCGCCAGGTTCATAGAGTAGAACTTACCTGATGCAGACCATGCTGCAAGCTTACCTGATGCAGACCATGCTGCAGAGCTCCAAGCCAAATGAGGCTTGGAAGGGACTATTTTACCTAGGGACTATTTTTTTACTCGGGTGGGGCTGGGGAGGAATACTTACCTGGGGCTACTTTGGAGGCTATCTAAACCACGCCCGAAGAGCAGCACACGCTTTGCGTTATTCTGCATCCAGCAGCGTAACGCTCACCGTGTCTGCAAGCCTGCATCCAGTCTTCTGCCACGCCCGCCTCGAGGCTGCAGCTCCTAGAAAAAGGGAGGAACAGAAGGAGAAGAGGTTAGAATAAGAGCAAAACCTCCGATCCTTACCTGAATTCCGGATCCACTGCGCCTTCAAGCTGGAAGAAAGAAGCATTTTACGCGCGCCGCCACGCCTGCTGCAGCGCCGCGCGGAACTCACCGGCCTTCGCAGCACCCTCACGATCCACTGCATCCTTCTGCACGTTCCCGTCATACTCTGGCACCTAAGGGGAACACAAGAACAGCAAAGGTGAGCCAAGAGAATAAACAGAGGCAATCGTAACTACCCCCATAGACTTACCCGATTACCGCCGGGGGTACTATTCCTCTTCACAGGTTGGCGCAGTCTCCATTGCATCCTCGCCGTACCCCGGCCCCTAAGGGGAACAAAAGGACAACAAGGTGAGACAAAGGGACAAACAAGGGGAACTCTTCTCACCACAATAGATTTACCTAATTTTTACCGCCGGAGGCATTATTCCCCAAACTTCATATTTTCTCTCCACACCTGAATGAGGGAGCAAGCAACAGGTTACATTCTGGCCTTATTTTATTGAACTGTGTAGGATAAGCCAAATCCTTACCTGAACTTCGTCAGCTACCACGATGAACTCTTCGCTGGGGTCAAGCTGCAAACTGCAAGGAATCGGACAAGAGTGAAAGTCAGACATGTGAACTCTTACGAACTACATACTTTTCGGAGTCACTATTGTTCTGGAACTCACCAATTCCTTCGAGCCAGTGAAGCAACTGGTTATCAACGCGCCCCTGCGCTCAATGCAGGATGGAGAGCTCATCTTTTCAAACCATCAGGTGAGACTATAAGATGGGACATCAAAGGTGATCTGTGGGGAGAACAGCAGAGGTGGGGGGATTTATGCTCAACTCCACGGGTGGTTAATCCCCTTTCTCCATTTGCAGAAGAATATTCCTACGCGTCACATTGGTGGAGACCGCAGCTGTCCAGTTCAGATCGACGCCTCTGTGGGAGCCAGGTGAGCGTAACACCATTTGGGCTGCAGTAAACCCATCTTCCACATAATGTCTATGCTTCCTTGGATATAGACACTTTGTTCCTTCTGGTGCATGAATGCTGGCCTTCACAAAGTCTCTTATTTCTTTGTCAGTCAGGTCTTTGGGTTCCATCCTGGCTTGACATCAATCATGATCTTAATCTCTATGGCTTTTTTAGCAGTTTTCTGGCACTGAGATATCATTATCTTGATAACACAGAATCCTAGCAATATCATCACTAACAGGGCTCCCAGTTACTTGAATGCATCTGCCATCCATTGTGGAACCCATGAGAATAGTGATCCAAACCAGCTGTCATCATCAACTTCGTCAGTTTCATCAATCATCCGATTCTGTAGTTTCGTCAGCATACCTATGGCCTCCGTTAGAGTTCAATTTTTCTCATCGTGAGATGGTATAAATGTGCATCATGATTCTCCAATTTCTGCACAAAAACCTCCATCCATAGCTGTGATCATGTCAAGTACATATCTGTTCTGGAGAGTCATCAGTCGGACTGTCCTTAACTCCTCTTTGATTGCGTTGAATCCCTTTATGGTTGTGCTGATGGTCTGCAGTAACTCCCATCTTGTTATCTGCAACCATTTAGTATTTTCTCCAACTTTAAATCTTGGCATGAAGATTGAAGATTGTCGTGAACACTGATGAGGTGAGGCTGAACCGCCTGTGTTCATATGGGATTGCGTGAAAAGCTTCTTCTGATTTGGCAGAAAAGTAATTCTCTCTTTTCATTCGAGTCAGCAGCTCGACAGATCTCTTCTTCCTCAGGTGTGCATCTGCTTTCGGGAAACTGTCAATGTTCAGGTCACTCTTCAGGATCACCAACGCTGGAACGTTGTCACGGTCCATACCCCCAAACATCAGGTACAGACCAAACGGCCCAAGGCGTTGGGTTCCATGGAGGCCTTAAAGACCCCAAAGGATCTCGCAGGAGTTTCCCGGACTCGGTACTGGCGCCGTTGGCGCCAGGCTCATACTGCCATCACCAACATGGCACGTTTCAAACCAAATAAAGCATGTGTAAACCAATCAGAAGCAGGTTGAAGGGATTACTTGCCTTGGGACTATTTGCTTGGGTGTGGTTGCTGGGACTACTTTACCTGGGGACTACTTTCAGAAGACTATATAAGCCACACCCTTGGTACAGAACACGCTTCGCTTATTCTGCACTCCTGCAGCGTAACGCTCACCGTGTCTGCAGCTCCAGGCCAGCCATCGGCCACGCCCGTCCAGTTATCTCGAGCTACCTGCAAGGAAAGAGAGAGAATAGAGAGCTGTACAAGATACTTACCTGACACTGATTCGCGGCGTTTTTTTTTGGAGTCGCCGCTTCTTCTGAGCTGAAAAGGAAATGACACCTGATTAGCCGCACAGCCAACACAATCTTCATCGCAGTTCAGCGCAACGCTAATACCAGCGATCCAACGGAGCATCATCACACGATAGCTGCTCCATCTTCCAATCACCGCTCCGGAGCTGCCACATCTGTAAAACACAAAGAAAGACATCAGGTTAGCGGTGCAGTGGGGAAGGTCTCATTCAGACTTGTAATTTTGCGCAATGCCGCTCTCACCTGAAGGCAGCAATCCTCACGGACTCGCAATACTTCAGTCGCAGTTGTCTGGAACTTGGTAGGATCAGTGAAGTAACTAGATCCTTGAACTACTACGCACCCCGGCAAACAGTCGCAGGACGGCGAGCTCGCTATTCATAAAACAAAGGTGAGATATAGTAGTTGGGGGGTGCAAAAGGACGTCACGGGAGGCGGGAGTTGCTCTTGTCCATATGGTTGGGTAACATGTGATTTAACATTCTAGGCAAGCCTGGTTTCGTGACGAAGTCAGAGGGGCGCACAAGACACCACTCATCACCGGATAGTTATTCTAATTGCCAAGCATGTATGTTCCTTTTATATTCACCTGAGTACTTAACAGGCTGCAGGTGGGCATAGTTGAAATTAATTGTCTGACCCTGCCTAGCCCCATTAGTGGGACAGGTCCATTGGGAAAGTTGATGAGCCTTGATCTGCTTCTTCCGTGTCCCAGTACCATAGTGGTGTTTCTCATAGGAAGTCGGCAGTCCTCTTGAATTCCTCTTCTTCGTCTCAGTATTTGGATAGTGTTTGGGGAAAGGAGGAGTGTGTGCTTTACCATACCCTATAAAGGCTGAATGGGGTTTGGAGAGGTCGTGGTCAAGAAAAGAGGCATACCATGTCTCACCCTTGGGTATTCACTACCCAATCCTTGAGGACCCTCTACCCAGGCGATCCTCCATCACTTGTCCAATCCCAGTGTTGTGATCCAAAAGTGATGGCCGAAGAAAGAGATCTGCCCCCAACTTGTTGCTTGGAGAAGCGACTGACCCTCAAAGAGTTGGAGGCGGAGGAGCGAAGAGCTCGAGTAGGAAGATATTTCCTTAGAAAGATTTGGAGGTGTTATGGTCCCAGGCCCCAAAAGGCCTTGTGGACAAGGTAGAGGGACTAGAACTTGATCCGGTTTGCCTCTGGGAGCCAATGGAGAGATTTAAGAGCTGAAGAGATACGATCTCTGGGCTTGAGGCCAACGACAAGTCTCACAATCATGTTCTGGATGAATTGTAGAGGAAGGAAAGGAAGGGGAAAGTAGATTAAGAACGAGGCTGTTGCAGTAGTCCAGCCCAGAGAGAACCAGAGCTCTGGAGACAGTGCGCTTCTGGGGGAAAGTGAGGAAAGGAAGAAAACCTTGAGAAGGTGCAGTTGGCAGTTTGACTTCTTAGAGAATTCAGAGATGTGAGGAGGGGAAAGTGTGGAGTCAAAGATGCACAGAGGTTCTTAGGCTCACAGGTGGGAGCAGGAAGTGGGCCCAGAGTGGGCAGCCAGAGAGTGACAGGAAAGGAAGGTGCTGGTGAGCCGATGAGGAGGATCTCCGTCTTACTGGCATTAAGGCAGAGATTATTGGCGGCACATCACTCCTGGATTGCGAAAAAGACAATCCGGGATGAGAGAGGGAGAAGAGGCGGCTGAGGAGAGCCTGAGAGCGAGCTGAGTGTCATCCGCATAGCACTGAAAGTTGTAGCAGAGAGCAGCTATGCGGTGGGCGAGAGCTGCCAGGTATTGGTTGAACAGCCAGGAAGAAATATTAGACCCCTGGGGAACAGCACAGGTAGAGAGAGAGAAAAGGAAAGGAAGGACCTAAGTTGGACCTGGGGGGGTCGGTCAGCGAGAAAGGAGGCCAGCCAGGCCAGGGCCTGATCAGTGACACCCAGGTTATCGCAGGTACCTTTGCAACATTCATTCCTGGCCTTTTGTTATATAGATATTGATTTCCCATGTGTTTTTCTAGCCAAAAACTTTGTACCCCCTTGAGTAATGAGGATGACTGGACACAGTAAACCCACGCTGCGTTCTTGTCGTTGAAGACTGCAGAGAAAGACTGGGACATTTAAAAGCAACACAGCTGAACCGAATCCAGGAGAACGAGAGAGTGCCAGAAACTGGAGAGGTACCTGACATGTGCTGAAACTGGGGAGGACACTAAAGGCAAGTAGTCTGCAGAGCTCTGTGCAGAGGCCAGTGGGCACGGTGTGCAGATGAGCCAGACCGGAAGAAGATTGCCGCTTTAAGACAATGGGCAGCCAGATCTGTCAGGGAAGGTGAAGCAAGAAGGGAACAACTGGCCGGACCCAAGTCCAGTCAATGGACCTGGAGCACATACGTGGGGGAAACACGAGGAGCCGAGAGTGAATAATACTGATGCGACCATTGCTTAAGGAGCAAGCCTAAGGAAAGGCAGAGTGAATAATACTGATGCGAGCATTGCTTAAGGAGCAAGCCTAAGGAAAGGCAGAGTGAATATTACTGATGCGACCATTGCTTAAGGAGCAAGCCTAAGGAAAGGCAGAGTGAATAATACTGATGCGAGCATTGCTTAAGGAGCAAGCCTAAGGAAAGGCAGAGTGAATATTACTGATGCGACCATTGCTTAAGGAGCAAGCCTAAGGAAAGGCAGAGTGAATAATACTGATGCGACCATTGCTTAAAGAGCAAGCCTAAGGAAAGGCAGAGTGAATATTACTGGTACGGACATTGTTGAAGAAACAAGTCTAAGTAAAGGCAGTGCAAGTATTACCAATATGAACATTGTTGAGAGAAAGAGCTTAAGTAAAGGCAGTGCAAGTATTACCAATACACACATTGTTGTGAGAAATAACGAGCGAAGACAGTGAAATCATTGCAAGTACGTACAATGTTAAAGACAAAAGCCTAGACAAAGGCGATAGACGTAGGAAAGGGTTACTGACCAGATATTGGAACATTATTGTAAGTTGGATAATAGAGAAAGTGAAACAAATTGCAAGTTGCCCCAAAACACTGGAACTCCCTCCCTCTTAATATCAAAAGGTTTCAAAAAAGCCTTAAAAACATCGGAAGTCTGCGGCAGGAAGGCACGGAGGGAGCAAGGTAATTTTGAGACCCCCTTTTTTTGAAAGACTTGCATATCAACCTGGTACCTCTGAAATTTCAGTAAATTTGGCCAGGTTTTATTGACTAACTGCTTACAATGGTCGATTCCCCGGTTCCAAAGCCTTCGCCACACAGGACAGTGGGGGGTTGCTACCCCGAGGTAGCCATTACATGCAGTACTGCTTCGCATGAAAACATTTTGCAAATAAATGTGGAAACGGCTGAGGAGGTGGTGAAAGGAACTAGTTCAGGAGAAGGAGAAGGCTCCCATACAGTTTCACTCACAGCCCCAACAGCCTTTACAGATCCCGGAAATATCGGCGCCACCCAAAGAAACTGGAATTTGTGGACTTTCAAATAATATGGTGGCCATTGAAGACATGGGTCAGAGTACGGAACCACAAATGGGACCGTCCCCTAAGGATACAGCACGGGAGGTTTCCCCTAATTTGACTCCCTTAAATTTGACTCCCTCCTTTCCAAAGGACTCGGGTGAAACTTATGATGATGAGACGGGCTCTCCAAGGTCAACCCCCTCTTCAGATGTGAACCCCTTTGTCTTTGGTTCTTTAAATGGGACCAAAAGAGATCAGCCCCTTGCAAAAAAGCCGGTTAACGGCTGGAAACCCTTTGTGATTTCTTGCTGAACACCGAATTCCACACAAACTACTCTAGTGTGGACCAGCAAAACAGGGTGACCACTCGAGAATGTCTTCCGGATCCCTTTACGTCACGGCCCAGACCCCAACAAATGAACATTTCATGGTCTTATACATTAATCCCCGAGCGTAAGGGGTCACCATCAAATAAATGGGGGCGCCTCTTGCCTCAGTTAACAAAACTCTACCTCGGGGACCCTCACAAAGATACCACAAAGGAGTATTCCCCCAGCAAGTGCCGTTTCCAAGTAAACAGTAAAGAAGACAACCCTCTCCTACAGACGAGGATCTCTTGTCCGTCTTGGAATCTACCCAAGGAGATGCCCCTTCTAAAAAGGATCCTCAAATCGATCCTGGAATGATTACAGCATTTGCTCTTGTAATGGCGCCCTTTATGAAACTTATAGAGTCACAAAATGATCAGCTTTGGGACCATACGACAACAATTGCAATGCTATTTTCTAAAATGATCTTTATAGAAGGCTTTGTCTCTGGAATTCAGTCGAAACTCGAAAAAAATGACGAACATACGACTGAAATTTTGAAAAGTATCATCGAGCCGCTTATAAAAGAAAAAGAAATAAGGAGATCGGAAAGGTCAAGTCTTCGGTTAGGGAGTGCAGGTGGCCCAGAGAGTGGTCCGTCAACTCTGGAGCTGTCTCAAAACCCACAGGTGGTTTTGCCTACAAAGAGTACTTTTGAGGAAATGTCCACTACTAAATACATGGACACTTCTACCAACACGGACCCTTCTGTGTGGGCAATTAGCCCAGCAATGAAGGAGGGTAGGCGAACACCGAAAGAAGGATGTTCAGTGACATCCATTGCAACAAATACTTTGCCCCAGGTTACACTGGATCAGCCCGAGGCTCCAGTGCCAACTAACAACATCAAATTGTTTGACTTATTTAGGAAACCCAAATCAGGTTTATCCCCTTTGAAGGAAGGTTCACTCAAAGTAAACAAGAAAGGGGACAAAAACTATGGGAAAATGGTTACACTAACGGAAAAACCTATAGGACAGAGGCCTTTGCCTATTAGGAAACCCCAAATGAGATCTAAAATTGTTACTGGTCTACCCCTTCCAAGGAACTTGGCATTTCCCTGCAAACCGCCGATTCAAAGAGAGACCATTAAAAAAAACAGATAATGCTTCCGCCGACCACCCAAAAGTGTGTCCTGACGAGTCCCCTCGCCCTCTGGACATCAAGACGGTGAATGAAAATATGGACATTTCTCTTATGGACTTATCTGTTTATTCGGACATAAACACCACATGGGAGGGGAAGTCGGGATCTAACACTTCTGAAATAGAAAGTGGTACCGAGGACGAAGACCCAGAAATATACAACAAGACCAAAGGTGTCGACTCTAAAGGGGAGACGAAGGGTCAGATGGCTAAAGACAGGGTGGAGTGGCAAGTGTCTTTCAAAAAGCCCTTAATGCCCACGTTGTCGATCCCGAACCCGGATTTCGACAAAAAATTCAAGTGGAAAACCAGAGTGCACTCTGGTAGAGAAGAATCGGCCAGCCCCACAGAAAAAAAAGGATAGACACACGTCCATTCAATGCCTTGGTTTACACAACACTGGAAGACAGAAGGAACTTCCATGTCCAGAGATCCTTGGAAACTAACAGTAGCAAAGGAGTCAGCCCTGACGCGACAAAGGAAATTAAAAGAACAGTGTCATGGGCAGAAACGATTGAGAGTAAGCAGGTACGTGGGCCTACACACCAGAACGCTCACAAAGGATCTGGGGCAAATAATGCCAAGGAACACTACAGAGTTCTACTGGAAAGAACTCTAGGTTATGAAGACAACTTAACTATGAATCGGGCAAATGTTATGAGGCTCTTACAATTCCTGGACCAACCCGAGAAATTAAAATCAAGGGATTTAGATTGGATTCAATTCCACAATGAACAGCGACACGACAGTGTGATTCTCCACACAGGTGATCAAAACACCAAAAACTCACTCTTAGAGCTGGGTCCAAAACTCAACTTATGTGGATTTGTGCTTAAGGAGTTGGAGGAGGAAATTAGAACTGATAGGATTGGAGTTGGCTGGCAGGGGCACTATCTGCTAAGTCATAACACCAACATCTATCTACGAGTGCCCAATCCAACTCCCCGCCAAAAGGGATAAAGATCATGAGTTGGAACACAAGGGGTTATTCACACTTACTTGGAAATTCAGCAACACATCTGTCCTCCTATGATCTTTTTTGCTTGCAGGAAACCTGGTTGTGTGATCTACCTCTTTTGGACAGGTTTAAGCTATACTTAAACCCCGCAATAAAGGGTACGAAAGGTAGACCGAGTTCGGGTTTATTGTTGGGGGTAAAGCGCACTAGTGGCATAAAAGTGCTCTCTTCTCTAAATCGAAACCCCTGGATCCAACTCACTAGGATTCTATCCATGACTAAACCCCCTTTACTTATTCCTGATTGGCAGTTGCTCATATGCAATGTATATTGGGGCCCGACAGCTCGAGAAGAGGACAAATTCATGGAAGTTCTACTGGAAGCCATAGATGATGCAAGGATCGAATGCTCGTCACTCGAAATTCTGCTATGTGGAGACTTTAACATGGAATGCTACGATAAGAAGCAGAGGAAAATAGAGCTCCTGCCTCTGAATGCCTCAAAAAATATAACGAGAGGAGTGACCATGGAGAAGGAACTAATAGCCAGGAACGTACACATGGTAAACGGGAACTTGGCGGGTGACAAACCGGCCACCCCTACATGGAAACGGGCTGCCCAAACGAGCACATTGGACTACATTTTTGCATCAAAAAACCTCTTTGGAAAACTAACATCGTTGGAAGTGATCCCCACGATGCAGAGTGACCATAATATTCTGGAACTCAAAACTGAGGCCTGGGATAAGTTTTCGTTTGCACCAGGTAAACATCTACCAAACCAGCTTCTTGAGTTAACTTCCGGGGGCAATAGACTACGCATGGGAAGAAAAGAGACGGCCCTGGCGTTAGATTCCTTAATCAAGGACCAAGGTCCCAATTTGATAGAATATGCTGAAGCACTGAAGATCTTTCGCCCAAAGGTAGTTGCCAAGGGAATCCATCAATGCAAGCGGCACTGTTAGGATCATCAAGTAGTGACAAAAAAAAAATTGGTAAGAAAAGCTAGGTGGTTATACGTCAAAACCAGTGCACCAGCTGACCTAGTCCTGTATAATAAAGCTAGAAACAACTACAGGAACTGGCTTAAGCAACACAAACATCAAATAATGCAACAAGACAGTGAGAAGATGCTTCATCTACTATCTACCAAAAACATCACTGGTATTTGGAAATTGTTTAATGAAATAAACATCCCTTCAAATTCAAAAATGGTGAAACCCATAGCCTCAGAAGTTTGGGAAACTCACTTTCGGAACCTTTATTCTATGGGGAAATTCTGTGGTCCCGTCTCATTCTTACCTTCGAATGAGTCTTCGAACTTCAAATTTGGAAAACAAGTTATCCTAGACCTCATTAAACACTCCAATTCTTCAAGAGCCGCAGGACCAGATGGTCTTACTAACGACGTCCTTAAAAGGGACCCGGAAAAATGGGCTTCATTTATGTTGGTTTTGTTCAACGACATAACAAGATTAAAAAAGTTACCCAAATCTTGGACGACGTCCATAATTGTGCCGATTTTTAAGAAGGGAGACAGGTCCACGCCCACGAACTACAGACCGATCGCCCTCTTGGATGTCGTCGGCAAAATATTTGCAGTAATAATCGTGAAACATCTGAATGATTGGAGTCGGTTGGCAGAACATTTGGACCCTTGGCGATCAGGCTTTCGAAAGGGCATTGGAACATCCCTAAATGTGCTAATCATAAATATAATGAAATGTATGGTTAAGGACAAGAAATACAAGAACATCTACATCGCGTCAATAGTCTTGGAAAAGGCGTTCGATTCTGTTGACCGCAGAATTCTATGGCAAAAACTGAGGAAATGGGGTTGTCCGAACAACCTGAGAGAACTTCTGGAAGCACTGCACACTCGGACAACCCTCAAAGTGAGGTTGGACAGACAGGGCAACCTTTCAAACAATGTGGAGGCCTTGAATGGTCTGAAACAGGGCTGTCGGTTGGCTCCTGCTGTTTTTTGTCTTTTCATATCTGATATGCAGGAAGCTTTCGAAGCAGTGAGATGTTTCCCCCCAAAAATCGCAGAGACCACCGTGGGAAGGCTGTTGTTTGCGGACGACCTCCTGTTGCTAGACCAGATGCCTGTCGGATTACAGCGGCAACTAAAGGCACTCGAGTTATACATACAAGGAAATGGCCTCCGTATAAATCTGAAAAAATCAAAGATCTTGAGGCTAGAACCTATCATTGGCATGAAAAATCTAAGGTGGTTCTTATCGGGGGAAGAGGTACCAGTGGTCTCGACCATGGTATACCTTGGAGTAACCTTAAACAACAGCATCCAAGATGGTCCGGGTATTGTCAGGCTTAGAAGTAAAGTTACGAACTTAGCTTCAAAAGCATTGTTAATTAAGCGACGATAGTGTTCCTTCTCCCTTCGTCCTCTGATAGACTTTTACAAACTGAAAGTTGTGCCTATTCTCACTTACGCAGCGGAGACGAATTTCTTCATTAATTCAGAGGTTTGGAAACTGTTGGAGGGCCTATTCTGGAAAAGAGTATTGGGCTTACCGACATCAATTCCAATGGAAAGTGTGCGTAAAGAACTGGGCCTATCCTCCCTTTACATATCCATGGTCTGGAAATCCTTGACACTCCTTGGCAAATGTCTGCACCCACAGGAAAGAAGCGGATTTGTGGCAATTAATGAAGCAATTAAAAGAAAACTGATTTCGGTTCTAACCAAGTGGCAATTAATATGCTCAGAAATTCTGAATACCATAGCATTAAAACTAGACAATCTTATGTTAAACCCGCTCATGGTAAAGAGGAATCTCTTGGATTGGGATTGGACAGTTACTCTGGACAGGCATACAGGGTAATTCATAGAATTCAGCGCACAAGTAGCGCACGCGGCTGGCGCACAGCGTGCGCGTGCGATAGTCTGCGCCAGCCGCGTGCGCCAAAACCGAATCCGGCGCACAGCGTATTCATGGATTTTAGCTTCCCCAGGCAGCCGTGGCGCACAGTGGCGCAGCGACTCGCTGCAGCGCCAGTTACGCCCCCAGGAACGCCCCTTGCGCTGGGAAATCTCATAAAAATCCCAAACCAGCGCAAGGGGCTGCGCTAACCCTGGACCATCACGGCAAGCGGCCCATGCGATTTTCAAGGGTGCGCGGGAAGTTTCACACGTCAAATCCCAGGCTACGTCCATTTCAGGGGTGCGCGGGAAGTTTCACACGCGAAAAGCTAGGCTACGGGAATTGCAGGGGTGCGCGGGAAGTCCCACACGCGAAAAGCCAGGGTACGTCCATTACAGGGGTGCGCGGGAAGTTTCACACGCGAAAAGCTAGGCTACGGGAATACCAGGGGTGCGCGGGAAGTCCCACACGCGAAAAGCCAGGGTACGTCCATTACAGGGGTGTGCGGGAAGTTTCACACGCAAAAAGCTAGGTTACGGGAATTGCAGGGGTGCGCGGGAAGTCCCACACGCGAAAAGCCAGGGTACGTCCATTACAGGGGTGCGCGGGAAGTTTCACACGCGAAAAGCTAGGCTACGGGAATTGCAGGGGTGCGCGGGAAGTCCCACACGCGAAAAGCCAGGGTACGTCCATTACAGGGGTGCGCGGGAAGTTTCACACGCGAAAAGCTAGGCTACGGGAATTGCAGGGGTGCGCGGGAAGTCCCACACGCGAAAAGCCAGGGTACGTCCATTACAGGGGTGCGCGGGAAGTTTCACACGCGAAAAGCTAGGCTACGGGAATACCAGGGGTGCGCGGGAAGTCCCACACGCGAAAAGCCAGGGTACGTCCATTACAGGGGTTCGCGGGAAGTTTCACACGCGAAAAGCTAGGCTACGGGAATTCCAGGGGTGCGCGGGAAGTCCCACACGCGAAAAGCCAGGGTACGTCCATTACAGGGGTGCGCGGGAAGTTTCACACGCGAAAAGCAAGGCTACGGGAATACCAGGGGTGCGCGGGAAGTCCCACACGCGAAAAGCCAGGGTACGTCCATTACAGGGGTGCGCGGGAAGTTTCACACGCGAAAAGCTAGGCTACGGGAATTCCAGGGGTGCGCGGGAAGTCCCACACGCGAAAAGCCAGGTTACGTCCATTACAGGGGTGCGCTGGGAAGTTTCACACGCGAAATCCCAGGCTACTTCCATTTCAGGGGTGCGCGGGAACGTTTCACACGCGAAATCCCAGGCTACGTCCATTTCAGGGGGGCGTGGATAGTTCAACACGCTACTCCGATCGTTGGGTCTTCACAGGTCTTCCCTGTACAGCCTCCACGTCCCCTGCATGCAGTCCACACCACAGGGGATTACCCTGCACACCTGCTCATGACTCCCACCCCCCAGCAGTCATGGGGCACCCTCCACCAGGCCCCCACCCATGTCTCCCACCACCCCCACCCCCCAGCAGTCATGGGGCACCCTCCACCAGGCCCCCACCCATGTCCCACTCATGCCTCCCACCACCCCCACCCCCCAGCACTGTGGGGCACCTGCCAGCAGGCCCCCACTTATGTCCCAGTCATGTCTCCCACCACACCCACCCCCCCGCACTGTGGGGCACCTGCCAGCAGGCCCCCACTTATGTCCCACTCATGTCTCCCACCAACCCCACCCCCAGCAGTCATGGGGCACCCTCCACCAGGCCCCCACCCATGTCCCACTCATGCCTCCCACCACCCCCACCCCCCAGCACTGTGGGGCACCTGCCAGCAGGCCCCCACTTATGTCCCACTCATGTCTCCCACCAGCCCCACCCCCCAGCAGTCATGGGGCACCCTCCACCAGGCCCCCACCCATGTCCCACTCATGCCTCCCACCACCCCCACCCCCCAGCACTGTGGGGCACCTGCCAGCAGGCCCCCACTTATGTCCCAGTCATGTCTCCCACCACACCCACCCCCCAGCACTGTGGGGCACCTGCCAGCAGGCCCCCACTTATGTCCCACTCATGTCTCCCACCAACCCCACCCCCCAGCAGTCATGGGGCACCCTCCACCAGGCCCCCACCCATGTCCCACTCATGCCTCCCACCACCCCCACCCCCCAGCACTGTGGGGCACCTGCGAGCAGGCCCCCACTCATGTCTCCCACCAACCCCACCCCCCAGCAGTCATGGGGCACCCTCCACCAGGCCCCCACCCATGTCCCACTCATGCCTCCCACCACCCCCACCCCCCAGCACTGTGGGGCACCTGCCAGCAGGCCCCCACTTATGTCCCAGTCATGTCTCCCACCACCCCCACCCCCCAGCACTGTGGGGCACCTGCCAGCAGGCCCCCACTTATGTCCCACTCATGTCTCCCACCAACCCCACCCCCCAGCAGTCATGGGGCACCCTCCACCAGGCCCCCACCCATGTCCCACTCATGCCTTCCACCACCCCCACCCCCCAGCACTGTGGGGCACCTGCCAGCAGGCCCCCACTTATGTCCCACTCATGTCTCCCACCAACCCCACCCCCCAGCAGTCATGGGGCACCCTCCACCAGGCCCCCACCCATGTCCCACTCATGCCTCCCACCACCCCCACCCCCCAGCACTGTGGGGCACCTGCCAGCAGGCCCCCACTTATGTCCCAGTCATGTCTCCCACCACACCCACCCCCCAGCACTGTGGGGCACCTGCCAGCAGGCCCCCACTTATGTCCCACTCATGTCTCCCACCAACCCCACCCCCCAGCAGTCATGGGGCACCCTCCACCAGGCCCCCACCCATGTCCCACTCATGCCTCCCACCACCCCCACCCCCCAGCACTGTGGGGCACCTGCCAGCAGGCCCCCACTTATGTCCCACTCATGCCTCCCACCACACCCACCCCCCAGCACTGTGGGGCACCTGCCAGCAGGCCCCCACTTATGTCCCACTCATGTCTCCCACCAACCCCACCCCCCAGCAGTCATGGGGCACCCTCCACCAGGCCCACACAGATGTTCCCCTGCCAATAGGAAATCACAATACAGATCCCAGGATCCCATGGGCAACCACATCCCACCCCATGTCACCCCAGTCCATACACACATCCAAGGTACACATCCATTCAAAAATCAAATACCCATTACATGATACATAACCAATGAGCAGTATGCGCATGAGTCCAAGTCCGTCAGACTCACACAATGGCAACACATGACTGTGA
Organism: Ambystoma mexicanum; assembly: GCF_040938575.1. Classification (NCBI taxonomy): domain Eukaryota; kingdom Metazoa; phylum Chordata; class Amphibia; order Caudata; family Ambystomatidae; genus Ambystoma; species Ambystoma mexicanum. The sequence continues at coordinate 1,467,425,431 of NC_090924.1, read as the reverse complement.
AAACCCAGATTGTGACAGTCAACAAACCAATGAGAGAAGTCCACACAATAGAATCAAAAGAACAATGTATTAAAATGTAAGAAGGAAAAAAAAAGAAACACCTAAATGAATACACAAAGTAACAGGTAAAAAACAAAAAAAATCAAATGAAAGGTGAAATCCAAAAGAACGGGTGCAAAGTCAATCAAAATGGAAATCAAAATCAAACACATTGCCCCATGGTCCAAATAATAAAATCGAAAATATCCACAAACTATGTACAAAGATGATTGTCCGGGTCCAATATCCCTAAAAACCATAAAATGAAACCTACCCAAAACCTAACTAATGCTAACTATATACAAAAAACGTGGGCCATTGTCCAATCAACCCAAATAATAAATAAAAATAAAGGAAACCTACTATCTACATAACTATATACAAAGGCGGCGGGCCAGTCCTGCGGCTCACTGAGAGATGTTATGGGCCAGGGCATCATCGAACTCCCTTTCTATCTCCCCGAGGCGTTCATCCTCAATGGCCCCGAGGGCCCGCAGGGCTGACGCAGTGTCCACCTCCAAGCCCCTGCGGATCTCCTCGAGGCACTCGGCACGCCTCAGGGCCCTCTGCATGGAGTCCACCGCCCTGACCATAGCGAGCCGCCCCTCTTCTGCCCGCCGCCTCTCCGCATCTATTGCGTGGCCTAACCGCTGCCACACGGAAGACACATTCTGTCCAGGGTCCTCCTGCCCTCCAGCCGATGGCTGCCCCTCCGATGTTGATGGCCCCGAGCCATGACGCCTCCCACGTCGCTGCCGCTGCCTCTGCAGCCACTGCCTCTGCCAGCACGACGGCATCCAGGCTGATGGTATCCACCGACGCCGTCGTGCACGTGCCCTGCCTGATGATGCCGGCACATCCTCCACCTGCAGGGGTCCAGTTGCCATGGTGTCCACACCTGCTGGACCACCGACTCCCGACTGTGGCAGGGATGGGATCCCCACTGAGCCGGCTGCATTGGTCGGGGCAGGTCCACAGGGGGCCCTGGTGTCAACTGGGCCGGAAGACGGCAAGGAGAACGACCGGCGCATACTTTCCACAGAGGAGGAGATGCCCGACACATTGGCCATCACCTGCAGAAAACCCGCGGCAATGGCAGATCCCAACTGGGCCACGTCGGCACGGTGCTCTTCGTGATGATGTGCGTGCTCCTCCCGGGAAGCACGCACGTCATCACGAATGACCCCCGTGCGCAACGCGACCCCAATCAGGACCTTTTCCATGCGCCCACGGGTCCCCTCGTCCGCAGGTGGAGGGGAGTCAGATGACATAGACACCCCCTCCACCTGCGGACGGGCCTGGGACGGGGCATCCATGCTGGTGCATGGTGGTGCACTCACAGGGTCAGGGACAGCGACATGCACAGGCACCTCCACGGCGACCTGTGCTGCCTCCTGCCCCTGGCCCTGGACTGCACCACTTGCACCAGCAGGGATGCCCCCACCAGGCCTCAGGTGTGCCTCAGTCTCAGCCGCCTCCTCCTCTGTAGAAACCACCAACCTGGATGGCTCCTTGCCGTCTTCCGCTGTAGCTGGCCCCTGTGGGGGCTCACCCACCCCTTCCGCCGCAGCCGTGGGGGCATCCCCGCCGTCTACCTCCACAGCGCCGTCTCCGCCCTCTCCATCACTAGCCGCTGCATAGAGGGAGACATAGAACACAAGCATCAGGGCACTGTACAATGGTCCCCTACACAGGAAGCAATATCAGATGACTGGCAATGGTAAAGTACACTTCTATCATGTCCCTCCACAACACATGGGTCAGGCAATACACACACGCAACACCCATGGTCCATGGCATGCACATCAACATACATGTCCACTGCACTCTTCTAAAGTACGATGTCATGGAACTCACATGCATCATTGGTCATGCAAATCACACGCACACACTTCACCTCTGTCACATCCATGTGGCCTCGTACATCACAAACACAGTGGATACAAGGATGATTAGGCAGCATCAGTGAATCTGTACAGTGTCACAGACATGTGTCATGCATCCATGCCATTCAAAAGTCACAGACATGCAGGTCAAGCACACCGACCTCGACACCATACATGTACCTGGCATCAGCATCCAACCCATCACCCACACCCATGTCCACGAACATACACTTGCATGCTCACATGTGTCCAATCTGCATAGGCCTCCTCAGGTTGCATAGCAACACATACAACAACCATGTGATCCACAAATTACTGGTCGCACATGCATCGCCATGACAATACTGCACACATACATGCCTACAAGGCCCATTCCACACATACAGCATCACACAACCAGCATACTGCAACATGCACTGTCTCACACAGCAATGCCTGCACACTTACCGCTCAACTCCAGACGGGTCTCCCTCTCAAGGACCTGGGAGTGGAGTGCTGGGTGTATACGTGCCAGGACCCTCATTTGGATCGAACTCATGTGGCCCCGGCCCCCCTCCACGAGGCGCCGGGCCTTTGAGAGGGTCCTGGACCTGCAGTCCTCCCAACGCTTCCTGACATGTCGGTTGTCGCGGACTGCCACCCCCTCCGCGTTGATGGCAGTCACGATGTCGTCCCAGATCCGAGTCCGTCCTTCATAGTTGGCGCGGCTACTTCCGAAGAGGGCATCATACTGCCCCAGGACTCGCTCCACCAGGACCCCAACCTCGGTGACACTGAAGCTGGGGCCCCTCTGCCTCTCTGGCTGGGGGTTGCCAGTGGTGCCAGATGTTTCAGTGCCAGACATGGCAACCCCAGAGGCAGGAGTGGGTGGGCAACTTGGTCCTGGGGCTGGGCTGTGGAGTGGTGTTCTTCCAGTCAGGAGTCTTCAGTTCCAGCAGGGGTGGACACAGCAACTGTACGCCTGCAGATGGCTGATGTGCAGGCACCAAATGGCAGGGAACGGTGGCAGCAGGCAGGCAGCAGCAGATGGCACGTGGGAGGCTGCTCGGGGCACTGGGGGGCAGTAACTCGGCCTTCTGGGCAGGAGCGTGGTCTTCCGTGTGTGAACGCGTGGCCAGCTTGATACGGAGTGAATTGGCACGTGAAAATCATGCACGTCTGCGTGGAATCCGAGGAAAGGCCCTCAGCGCGTAAGCACGTCAGCACGCGTACGCGATTTCATTGGTCCAAAGGGCCAGGCGCGTAAGCGCGCCTATGACGCATGGGTGTTTCCCAACCCACGTGAAAAAAATACACGTGCCGCGCGAGCGCGTCAGCACGCGTACCCGATTTCATTGGTCCAAAGGCACACAGCGAGTAATCGCATATTCAACAGCGCGCGTGAAAAACGCCCGGTTACCATTTACATCTGAATACAATTACAATATTAATAACGTACATTTAACCTGGTAAACCTCGAGCATGTAGTCACACACGCTCGGCCACGACACGTGCAAAATTACAACAGGCAATACGGAAAGACGTACGCCTGCAGGAAGCAGGCGTACGTGACCCGGCACGTCTAAATATTCACGTGAAAACATCCTACAAGCTCAGTGCAAAGATGAACATACCGTTCCTAGCAGCAGTGGCTGTGGGTTACCAAAGGAGGAGGAGGAGGAGGAGAGTCGGGGCCAGAATTTTCTCACCCAGAACCAGCCTATTCGGGATGCCTGATGACCAGGTGTATGGGAGGTACAGGTTTCCAGCACACATCATACTGGACCTGGTCAGTGAGTGGGAGGATGACCTCACATCACCCACCCTGTGCTCCCAAGCACTCAGCCCCCTGCAGAAGGTCCTGAATGTACTGCACTTCTTGGGCACTGGATCTTTTCAGCGGACAAGTGCCATAGTGGGTGGTGTGTCACAGGCCACGCAGTCACGCTGTCTACACCAGGTCTTGAACATCATCACTGCATGGCCATCAGTCCGCAGGCACATATATCTCCCCAGGACTCCTGCAGAAAGGCGGGCGTGCATCCAGGAATTCTATGGTGTGGCTCAATTCCCCAAAGTGCTGGGTGCAATTGACTGCACCCATGTGGCTCTACGTCCCCCCAGGGCAACAGAGCACATCTATAGAAACCGCAAGCACTGGCATTCCATCAACGTGCAAGTTGTATGCAATGCCAAGGGAATCATCACATCAGTATATGCCAACTATCCCGGGTCCACCCACGACAGCTTCATCTACAGAATGTCTACCCTAAGCCGGGACCTAGAGGCTGGCCGGCATGGAGATACATGGCTGCTTGGTGAGCATGAATGCCACTGCACATGCATGCATGTCAGATACAGGGTCATGTCACAACACCACTAATGATACCCATCACCACCTCCGCAGGGGACAGTGCCTACCCTATCAGCCCCCACATGATGACCCCAATCCGGAACCCCACCACGCCACCCGAGGTAAGGTACAACACAGCCCACATTGCAACACGGGGCATAGTGAGCGCACATTCGGAGTGCTGAAGTCACGCTTTCGCTCCCTTGACCGTCTGGCGGGCAGCTGTTATATGCTCCCCCACTAGTGTGCAGGATCATAGTGGCAGCATGTGTCCTGCACAACGTTGCAACACGCCGGGGCCTGCCCGTGGACATGGTGGTGCCCCCACATCCACAACCACATGCACGCCCGCTGCGCATGGGAGGGGAAAGGGCACGGGGGGAGGCAGCCCGTACGCAACTGGTGGCCAACTTCTTCACCTAGGAATCACAGTGCTGGCTAGTGCACACTGCTCTGGCACATACCATCTGACGATCAATGATGACACTACCTGACAATGTCACAAAATTTCTTGACAATAAACTGTCAGAAACACATCAGCCTGAGATTGTTAACATGGAAGTGTCACTATGTGTGCACCCCTACCTACACATACACCAGCAATGCATAACTACGAAAAGACACAACTCCATTCATCAAATATGCATTGGCACAGGCGAATTGCTACATGACAACATTGCCATGTCACCCAATCCCTTCACAGTCCCGCCACAGAGGACACCATGTCATGGTATGTGAGAGCAAACAAACTGACCCTCACAACATGACACCGGTGTCACAAATTGCAGTGCCCCAAATGGAACATAGCCGCACTTGAACAGCTAACCGTGATGGAGGCACTACTACACACCTGTGTAAGAGTCATTTCAATCAAATTACACACCAACCCACCCTGAAGCCCACCAAAACAAGACACAATGGGCCTCATTACGACCCTGGCGGAAAGTTACCGCCAGGGCCGTGACTTTACCGCCATGGTGCTAACTACGTTAACACCATGGCGGTAAGGGGATTTACCGCCCCATTCCGACCTTGGCGGGGCGGTAAATCCCCAATCCCCATTTACCCTTCCCCATTCCCATTTTTGCCCCATAGGGCATAATGGGAGTGGGGAAGGCGTTAATTACGCCACCGTAAATTACGGTGGCGTAATTAACACCAAGTTCCCTTACCGCCATGGATTTTTACACCCGCTAAAAGCAGGTGTAAAATCCGCCATGGCGGAAAGGGAACTCGTGATTGGCGGTAAGGGGTCGGCGCAGCTAACGATGGCGCTAACCCCTTACCGCCAGGGTCGTAATGAGGCCCAATGCATGTAATCAATGGTAGTCTCAATACCTGATTGTGCTGGTATGTCCTCACCGTCCAGATGTACAGTGAAGGCGCCACGCAAAAGTGTCACTGCACATCTACCGACATGTAGTCTGACTCCAGAGAGTATGCCCGTGTGAAGAACTGTGTGAAATACCTGCAAAACATGAGTAACATATGTAAGTTGAGGCACATATCAAACCATCATGCATAGTTAGGTGCAACAACAATGTACACTATGAATGTCTACACAGTATTGACTATGGACTGGCCAACAGCTCATGGGAGTCCAATGTCACCGTGTAATTTGCTGTCACTTGGGCACACCCTTTGCAAGCCCATGGAAACGGAAGCAGGAGGGGTGTGGATGCCAGGTACCCAAGCATCGAAACCAAACTCAGGACAAGCCTGCATGTGCCCAGCCACAATACAGTGTATGCCCAGGTACCCACACAAGGCAACACACTTGAAAAAGAAAAATATGATAAGAAAAAATGGCCATGAAAGGGCCGGCGGGGAGGGGGGGGCCACCTATGAGGTCCGAGGACAGGATGCACGCCACAATCCACCTGTGTGGATCATGGGAAGTAAAAACACCCCATAGTCTCGTGGCCCACACGGCTACTCTGTTGTGGGAGATGAGTCGCTATCGCTCTGGCCAGACCCTGCAGCTGACTCAGGAGGTGGGGGAGCTGCCTCAGAAGATGGTGTGACAATGGGAGGCAGCCCACGCAAAGCCCGAGTTTGCTCCTCCATGGCTGCAAGCAGGCGGGTCTGGAAGGTCTGGTTCTGGATTATAATCATGCGGAGGTCCCCATGCAGTAACTTCCGGGATGACCTGACCTCCGCACGAGTTGCCTGCATCTCGGCCGAGAGCGTCCGTGTCAGACGCTCCAGCTGCTCCTCTGTCCTTCTATGGGATGAAGCCTCAAGCTTTAACAGGGTCGACCTGAGGTGATGGAATTCTTCCCTCAGGCCTTCCCTGTGGCGCTGGGACTCCATGGAAAGTGATTCCCGCAGAGTCGCCAGTGCCGCCCGCCTGTCCATGTTGGACGCCAACATGTCCTCCCTGTGTGCCTGGCAGATGGACTCTGTAGCCTGCTCCAGTCGCTCCATCAGCCTTTCTGGGGGGACAATGGAAGTGGCCACCCTATCCATGGCCTGTGCAATCATCTCGGATGATGCTTGTTAGGGAGAATTCTCTGTTTAGGCTGAATTTCCCTACCTAGTGAGTCCCCCAGCAGCTTTGCTGGATTTCTGGGGTTTAATTTTTTTCTCCTGCCAAGAGTGAGACTCTTTTACCCTCACTCTTGGACATGTTGAAGTGTGTTTTCTTGGTTAAACCTTGTGTTGAATGGGCTATGGGGTCTTTTACTCCATAGGGCCTCATGTATTTTTGTGATGTGGGTTACACAGCACCCTCTGTGCCGTGACCCAGGGGTGTCCTAGGGACTCCCCAACATAGACTCCATACCCTGGGACTGACTACTGTCTCCCAGGGCATGTAAAGTCACCAAAGACTTTACTAGTCTTAAATCCTGAACAGAACCAGTACAAACCATCATATTGTGGACGTACTGGCTGGGGCAATTCGATTGCCCCAGGGTCTGTTAGTCGAGGGGGCACGTCTCCGTCCCCCCTGATCGAGTTTTGGCTGGTGGCAGTGGAAACTACTTTTTATATTCGACCGCGAATATTTCCCTATGGGATTTCCCATTGTTTTAGGCTAACACATTTAATTATTTATTTACGGTAGCCTTAAACATACCGCCGGTTTATATATTTATTTTTATAACTTCGGTTGGGACTTTTTGCCAAAACTTGATTCTAAAATGGCGTTGGTGTTCGCCTCTGTAACTCTGACCCAAAGTGGAGCCCTTTGTTCCACTTTTGGCGGGCTTCTCCACAGAAGCCCTCCAAAGTGGTGCCACTCTGTCTGGGGTACTTAGGAGGGGTGGAGGGGGATTTAGGCACCCTGGACTGAGTTACCTTGGTAACTCAAGTCGCACTCCGTCCTGATTGGCCCAAGTGGTGAGCCGCCCGGCTCACCACTTAGCATGGTTGAGTGACAGCTAGGCTGGGTGAATGGGGGTTTGCTGCATAAAAGCAGGGCTTTGGGGACTGGGACTTCAGAAGTCGCCACAGGACCAAGAATCCGACGAGGGAAGAGCTGAGCCGACCTGCTTCGACGACACCACCCGGTGGAGCCCTGCTGAACCGTCTCACCACTTTTTCCCGACGACCGAGGAGAACTCTTAACGGAGTGGCTCCTTCCCTTGACTGGTGGGGACAACCAGTTTTCGCCTTCTTTCCGTTCTTTGAGGTATCTCGTGGCCGCCTTGCCTGTGCCAAGCACCCCGGCAACCGGAATACCACACTTTACCCCCATACCGCGAAAGTCGGCACCAACCCTTTAACCGGAGGACTCCGCGGCTGGTTTCTTCCCGGGCAGTGCAACGACCCTCTTCTTCTGCTCTTCAGCGAGAACTTCTTCTCCCCTGACCGACGTCGAGCCCTGCTGCCACTGCCTGGAACAACTGCCACCGCTGGAGGATCCTTTCCGCTTAAGGTACTGTGTTCTGCCTGGCTTCCCTTGCTACCGACTGTACGGGGTAGATTTAGTCCCCGGCTTTCGAACCTGGGAGTGCCTGGGACACTTTGGCTAAACTTTCTGAGCCACTCTAACCTCTTTTTGACTCTTTGCAAGACTTTGAATCTCTAACTAACAGTGTGATCTTGGGCACATTTTCGCTCCGGCTACTCTAAGAGTGGGCCCTGCCTAGTGACTTTTGCTCACCTGTGACTTTATTCTTCTGTAAGCCTATTGCAAGTGCTCTGGACCTTAGAGTGGTGTGTCTAACCCATTTCTGCTTTTTCTCTCCCTTTCTTGGAAACTACTAGAGTGTCATCTAACGTTAAGCACTCACCTCTGTTTTAATTAAGTGGTGTTTTACCTAGAGTTGTCTAGATAGGAGAAAGGATTGAATCTACTTTCATTATAACTGTGTTGAAGTGCTTTTACTATATTTTTGCTAGAGTGTTTTTAACTTATGTGTATTTTAAATAAATAACTATATACTTTTGAAACCAAGCTCTGGTCAGTGTTTGCTTGTGCTATTGTGTTTTGGTACATATTGTGTATACTTTACATACTGCCTAACTCTTCTTGAGAGAAGTCTGACTGCTCAGCCACAGCTACCAGGTAAATCTGGGTGGTACAGACTGCTACCAAAGGGGTTTACTGCTCTACCTGTAGTCTTAAATCTTTTGCAGTGTTCCCCAAGGGAACTGCACAGGTTTCTGCCTAACACTGGTGTACAGCGGTGGGATTTGTATTGAGTATACATTTTATTGTGCTTTAGATACCTTAGTGCAACTAACCACAAAGCTTAGCACTGAAAAAGTAAAACCTCTAACATGTCAGTTATAGAAAGCTATAGTCAAGAGTCCCTTGCAGCCAAAACTGCTGATTGTTTAAGAGTGCTCTGTAAACATAAGGATCTCCTGACTAAGGGCAAGAAAATGGAGCTGATTGAAAGATTGTTAGCTAACCAAAGTCTGGGTGATGGTTCAGAGGAACCTACCACTCCAGCGACTGTAGATGACAGTGTTGAAGTTAACATGGAGCAAAATGTTGATGTTTCTGAGGAAGAGTCAGAAGAGGAGGGTGAGGCTGTTGTAACTGTCCCCCCTAGGCCTCTGCCTGCTCTACCTGCTGTGCCTACTGGACCTTTACCAGGTCCCACATTTAGTCCTCAGTACTTTGAACTAGAGAAAATGAAGCTAGAATTGGAGTATAAGAAACTTAATGCTCAAACTGACAAAGAACTAAGGCTAAGGGAAATGGAGCTCAAGTATGACTTAGAAATGAAGAAATTATCTGTTGAGAATGTTTCTCTCTCTGGCTCCTCTAGAAGTTCCAGTCCTAAAAGACCCCGGATGCCTAAAGAATTGGTTGGTATGTATGAGCCTAAGTTGGATGTGTTGGATTGGTTGTCTCTGTTTGAATATAATCATGGGCTCCAGAACATCACAGGAAATGACTTACTCACCTGGTTGTTCTCTAGGCTTCCCCCTGTTGCAACTGATGTGGTAATGGAGATGGGGGAGGAGGATAGGAAGGACTATGAATGTGTGAAACTAGCTTTGATAGCTAGGTTTGGGAAGACCCCTTCCCAGTATCTTAAGAGGTTTAGGAACCTCAAAAAGCATGATGGTACCCCTTGGGCTACCTGGGTGAGTGAATGTTTGAAAAACTTAGAGGGATGGATTAAGGGTTACAAGGTGAACACTTATGAGGGAATGAGGAATCTCTTTATGTTGGAGTCAATTTATGATGCCTGCTCTCCTGAGCTCAGACAACACTTGGCTGATTCACAGGAATTGGATCCTAGGAAGCTAGCTAAGGCTGCTGACTTGTGGGTTGCCAACAGGGCTACTCACAAGGATTCTGGGGTAACTCAGAAGAAGGATGGGGAGAAACAGCCTAAAAAGGACTCCAAAGAGAATTCTAATAATTCCTATCCCAAAGAGGGCCCCAAACCACAAAATAACCAGGGTAAGCCACATGGGAAACCGAGTCAGACTACTGTACCTTCTGGCCACAAGCCAGAAGGAGGTCAGAACAAGCCACCCTTCCAGAGAGCATTTGGACAATGCTATGTCTGTCAGGGTACTGACCATATCAAAGGAGATCCCAAGTGCAAGGGTAAACCTGCAGGGATCAGCACAGTCTCCTTAGCCTTCACTCCTGAGGATGAAGTACAGATGGCTAGTGCCCACTTTGAACTCTTTGCTGAAGAACCCTTGGGTCTTCAAGCAACTGTAAACTTAGAGCCTATGGGTCTGGTTAGTCCCCAGAATAGGGTTGTGTATAACTCCCTACCTGTTAACTCTAAGGTGTATTATGTGGACAGTGTTCTTGTCAATGGCCAGGATACTCCTGCCAGGAGAGACACTGGGGCCAGCAGAACAGTAGTGGATGAAAGCTTCTTTCAACCTGAGGATGTGGCCAAAGCACCCAAAGGTCCCACTAAGATGTCTGGAGGCCCTGTCCAAATGGTTCCTATTCTACCAGCCCTCATTCAATGTAACAACATGACAGTAAGGATCCCTGTCAGTGTTCAGGCTGAGGTACCTGGGAAGGTCCTGTTAGGGAATGACCTAAGAACTCTAGGAGTAGTGTCACATACCCCCAGGCCTCCCAGTATGGAGAAGCAGAACTTAACCAAATTGGCTAGAAAGGCTACCTTGAAGGACCCTTCTAAGCCTGTGGGACCCTCTACTGAGAACCCCACTACAAGCCCTGGGTTTAGTAAGTTGACCTCTGACCCAGGCACCTTTCCGGATAGTATGCTAGGAACATGGGAGCCCCAACCAAGCTCCATCATTGTTCCCCTAGTCTCAGAGTCTCTGACTCCCCCTGCTTCTGAGGAAGAGGTGGATAGACCAACTAGGCCCCTATCTGGACCTGAGAGAACTGGTAATTCTCAGTGCTGGTGGAAAACCAGAAAAGAAAAGTCTAAGGCCAAAAACCTTCAGACTGTTGGACCTTCTACTGAAGACCCCAACTCAAATCCTAATATTAGGGGGAAAACTCCTAAAATAGGTAAGGGTAGATCTAAGAGGAAGGGGAAGCAGGTACATTGCCTAACCCCAACCCCTCCAACCAAGAGGCCTAAGACCCAACCTGCTCCCACAAGAGAGGTGGTGAGGAACCTTGGAGGCCCCTCTAGATCTAAGGGAATCCTTTATAAGGACCCCTTGAAAAAGCCTAACATAGGTTCAGAAGTTGTACCAACTTCTGAGGGACTGGTCAACCAGATCCCCTATAACAAAAAGGCTGATGTTCCTCAAAGGGTCTGTAGGTCCGTTAGCTTGCAAAAGAAAACCTTTGAGTTCTCCATTGAACATAGGTCAAGGTGTCACCATCAAAATGCTGATGGACTCTCTAGGATGTATATCATCGACTAGAGGTATGAGGTTCATCCAGGAGTGGATTAAATCCTCCTGTCCCTTAGTCTGGGGGGGGCGAGTGTTAGGGAGAATTCTCTGTTTAGGCTGAATTTCCCTACCTAGTGAGTCCCCCAGCAGCTTTGCTGGATTTCTGGGGTTTAATTTTTTTCTCCTGCCAAGAGTGAGACTCTTTTACCCTCACTCTTGGACATGTTGAAGTGTGTTTTCTTGGTTAAACCTTGTGTTGAATGGGCTATGGGGTCTTTTACTCCATAGGGCCTCATGTATTTTTGTGATGTGGGTTACACAGCACCCTCTGTGCCGTGACCCAGGGGTGTCCTAGGGACTCCCCAACATAGACTCCATACCCTGGGACTGACTACTGTCTCCCAGGGCATGTAAAGTCACCAAAGACTTTACTAGTCTTAAATCCTGAACAGAACCAGTACAAACCATCATATTGTGGACGTACTGGCTGGGGCAATTCGATTGCCCCAGGGTCTGTTAGTCGAGGGGGCACGTCTCCGTCCCCCCTGATCGAGTTTTGGCTGGTGGCAGTGGAAACTACTTTTTATATTCGACCGCGAATATTTCCCTATGGGATTTCCCATTGTTTTAGGCTAACACATTTAATTATTTATTTACGGTAGCCTTAAACATACCGCCGGTTTATATATTTATTTTTATAACTTCGGTTGGGACTTTTTGCCAAAACTTGATTCTAAAATGGCGTTGGTGTTCGCCTCTGTAACTCTGACCCAAAGTGGAGCCCTTTGTTCCACTTTTGGCGGGCTTCTCCACAGAAGCCCTCCAAAGTGGTGCCACTCTGTCTGGGGTACTTAGGAGGGGTGGAGGGGGATTTAGGCACCCTGGACTGAGTTACCTTGGTAACTCAAGTCGCACTCCGTCCTGATTGGCCCAAGTGGTGAGCCGCCCGGCTCACCACTTAGCATGGTTGAGTGACAGCTAGGCTGGGTGAATGGGGGTTTGCTGCATAAAAGCAGGGCTTTGGGGACTGGGACTTCAGAAGTCGCCACAGGACCAAGAATCCGACGAGGGAAGAGCTGAGCCGACCTGCTTCGACGACACCACCCGGTGGAGCCCTGCTGAACCGTCTCACCACTTTTTCCCGACGACCGAGGAGAACTCTTAACGGAGTGGCTCCTTCCCTTGACTGGTGGGGACAACCAGTTTTCGCCTTCTTTCCGTTCTTTGAGGTATCTCGTGGCCGCCTTGCCTGTGCCAAGCACCCCGGCAACCGGAATACCACACTTTACCCCCATACCGCGAAAGTCGGCACCAACCCTTTAACCGGAGGACTCCGCGGCTGGTTTCTTCCCGGGCAGTGCAACGACCCTCTTCTTCTGCTCTTCAGCGAGAACTTCTTCTCCCCTGACCGACGTCGAGCCCTGCTGCCACTGCCTGGAACAACTGCCACCGCTGGAGGATCCTTTCCGCTTAAGGTACTGTGTTCTGCCTGGCTTCCCTTGCTACCGACTGTACGGGGTAGATTTAGTCCCCGGCTTTCGAACCTGGGAGTGCCTGGGACACTTTGGCTAAACTTTCTGAGCCACTCTAACCTCTTTTTGACTCTTTGCAAGACTTTGAATCTCTAACTAACAGTGTGATCTTGGGCACATTTTCGCTCCGGCTACTCTAAGAGTGGGCCCTGCCTAGTGACTTTTGCTCACCTGTGACTTTATTCTTCTGTAAGCCTATTGCAAGTGCTCTGGACCTTAGAGTGGTGTGTCTAACCCATTTCTGCTTTTTCTCTCCCTTTCTTGGAAACTACTAGAGTGTCATCTAACGTTAAGCACTCACCTCTGTTTTAATTAAGTGGTGTTTTACCTAGAGTTGTCTAGATAGGAGAAAGGATTGAATCTACTTTCATTATAACTGTGTTGAAGTGCTTTTACTATATTTTTGCTAGAGTGTTTTTAACTTATGTGTATTTTAAATAAATAACTATATACTTTTGAAACCAAGCTCTGGTCAGTGTTTGCTTGTGCTATTGTGTTTTGGTACATATTGTGTATACTTTACATACTGCCTAACTCTTCTTGAGAGAAGTCTGACTGCTCAGCCACAGCTACCAGGTAAATCTGGGTGGTACAGACTGCTACCAAAGGGGTTTACTGCTCTACCTGTAGTCTTAAATCTTTTGCAGTGTTCCCCAAGGGAACTGCACAGGTTTCTGCCTAACAATGCTGCCTGTTGGGTGGCCATACCGTAGATGGATTGCTCCCAAGCGGTATTGCCAGGTGGCATACGGCCACCACGTTGGCGGGCACCACACCTGCCTGGGGCAAGGCGGACTGCGCCTTGCTGTGCCGGCAAAGCCTCAGGCTGCAGGACTGCATTCCCTCTCTGATCTGCAGCCCCAGGAACAGGATCAGAGATTGTGTGGTGTGGCCCTGCATCCGTAACCACCGGAGGCTGAGCTGCCGACACTGACATCCCCATTGAGGGCAATAACCCGGCTGCAGGTGGGTCGGACAGAGGAGATTCTCTCCCAAGAACACTCACCTGCGACTGCACATAGGTGTCATCCTCCGAGTCTACACCTGAATACTGCTCGGGGGAGGAACCCCCAGAGACACCCCTCGACAGCACGACCTGCAGCACTTGTGGGTTTTCACCCACAAACACACCACGTCCCTCACTTGTGGAAGGTCGGCCCGGGTTGCCCTCCTGGGACGGCTCCACCACTACATCCCCAGCATCAACAAGTGCTTCGTCCCCTGCAAAGACATGAAAGAGAGAAATGGAAACAGGCATTAGCACCATGGCATACAACAAGGGCTGATGAACAACAGAGGCAGTAGTTCAATGACACATGTCCCACATGACTGGGAAACCTCCTATGCATTCACCATCACTGGGTCTGGAGGGGAGGCTCAGGGCACACAATGATGACACAGAGAATGGAGAGCAACGCCTGCTCCCCATGCTGCCTAGCACTGGCATCACACATTGGCCGGTGATTGCCATGTCAAATGCACATGCCATCACACACATGGCATGTGACATAGCCACCAAGTGAAGAGGGAGAGGAGGGCAACTAATTTGGATTTTGGCCACTCTGGTCCTGACATTGCTTCATCACATCAAGAAGTTAACATGTTGGACATGGATCTGCTAGTCCCAATTGGCCACGATGCACAGTGCCTTGTCAACATTAACAAAATGCAGTAAATAATGAGATTCCACCTCCCCATCACCTGTAATGGATTCATATAGCATTCGTGAAGCACCTTTACAGAAATGTATGAAGGTACAGCGGAGCACTGAGGGGTGGTGGGGCAGAAGGGGATGCCATTCAACAATCCTACTGGTGCTGGTGTCATTCATGTAACGCAAGTGCAGAGGTGGGTGGCACAATGAAGTGCAAGGGGAAGTGGCGGCTGGAAGTGCTGTACAAGGTAAGTAGGACTTAACGTCGAGGGCAGATGGTGGTAGGCGCAGACAAGTGCTGGGGGGTGGCCTATAGGGGTACAGAGACAGTCATGCAGTGCTGTGGGCTCGGAGGGGACAGGGGAGGTACACACTGCATCTGGCTCTGCAAGGTCCTTGCAGATTTCAATGTGTCCTGCAGAGTTGTCAGATGCCGCAGATATGTGCCCTTGGATTGGGGCTCTCATCTTGGTGAGAAGGGTGAGACGCTATTGCCTTTGGAGCAGGCGGCAGGCCAGTTTGCCAGAGGATGAGCATGATGCAGGCCATTTCCTCTCTGCCACCCGGCACCTGTGTTTTGGGTTCACAAGATCCGAGTCATGCCAGGAGTCAGCATTGGCATGGGGCTTCAGGCGGATTGTCATGACCGTGGCAAAGACATCCAGTGTACCTGACATAGAGTGGAGCATGGAGTGGGCCCTGTCAGGATGGGAGTGAGCCTAAGGGGGAGCTGGATGGGGGGGAGATTTTGGCAGCATAAGCCTCGACTGACACACACTTCATGGGTTGGAATACCAAGAAGGTGTGTGACAGTGGTGAGGGTGGCTTTGCCTGTGGGGTGGTGAGGGTGAGGTGGGAGGAGAGGAGAAAGTGATCACTCCAGGAGAGAGGAGTGCAGAGAGGGATGGAGAGGGGAAGGTCAGATGAGATCAGAGCATCAAGAGTGTGCCCTGCAGAATGAGTAGGGACAGACGGGAGTTTAGAGGGTGATAGGGAGTTGCTGAGGTCACGGAAAAGTCACGTGGGGGGGACAACAAGCATGCAGGTGGATGCGTACATCACCAAGGAAGAGGATTTCAGTGTCTGGGGACATGAGTGAGGAGGAGAGGTGAGGCCACTCAGAAAGGAAGTAGTACATTTGACCAGTTTTCCGATACACAGTACGCACAGTTTGTGAATGTCGAGGTGAGATGGAGAGAGACGTCACACAAGCCATTCCAGAGGGGAGTAGGTCTACGTAGGAGTGACAGTGGCAGGAATACCCTCAGGGAAGGCAAGGGCACACCCCCCCCTGCACAGTAGTGCCGGGCCAAGGAGAGGATCTCCTGAACGTCAGGTAGGAGTGTGTCAAAGATGCAGACAGAGCTGGCCGTCAGACATGTTTCCATGAGACCAAGGATGTCAAGGTGCATTACCTCATGTAAGTGACATATATTGGAGGAATGCCTGATGCAGCGGCAGAGTAAGGAGTGTAAATGTGGAGGAGGTTGACAGCCTTGTAGGACTTACGGGGAGTGCTACAGATCAGAGGTGCAGCATGTGTAGGAGTTGGAGTGGGAGGCGGAGAAGGATCATGGGAGGGTGCAGGGAGGCAGTGCAGGATAGATGAGGAGAGAGGAGGGGGGACAGCAGGAGAGGAAAGGAAGTTGATGAGATGTGGGTAGCATTTGTCAAGGAGAATAAGGTTGGCCTGAGGGCCTTGGACTGAGATGCTCCCATTACCATACACATCAATTGTAGCCTCTGAGGATTGGAAGGAGGCCAAGAGTACACCCCAACGGGTCACACCATTGATGGTGGAAGAGGAGCAAGGAGAGAGGACTGGGACCATGTGAAGGGTCCATGGGACAGGCAAAGGCATGTATGAGCAGATGTCAGTGAGAGTTAACCTTGAGTAGGCTCAGATGTACTTGTCAGCAATAGGGTGGGTCGCATTGGAGGGCAGGGTGCCCTCATTTGACTGTTTGCAAGCAGGTGTCGTGAGTAGGACACGATGGTCTGAACAGTAGAAGTCAGGGAAGATAGACCATGAAGAGCAGCATGGAGTGTGAGGGAATGGGGCTTGAAACCAGACGGAACAAGAGCACACAGGTAGGAGGTGGGTGTCAAGGCAAATTCCACAGTATGACAGCATGTTGAGTGCCATGTATATACAGAGGACGCATTAGCATGTGGTATCATTGCATGTCAGGCATGTGACGATGGAACTTGAATGGCTGGGGGAAAGTGTAGGAATGGTATGTAAGACATAAGATGAATAGACAGGGGAGAATGAGCAACAATGTCATGACAAAATGACAATTCAAGGGGAACTTCCATGGTGTAGGGCCATATGTGCACTGTTGGCAGTAGGGATAGTGCTGTGGGCACATGGTGTTGCACTGAACATACTGGATGAGGCACATGGGTGACACTATCAACTCTGCCACACACCCCCTTGACAGGCACCCAACATGAAGGCTTCGCACACACACCATGCACATGGATATAACACACATGCATGTGCACTCACCGGATGATGCCTCGTAATCAGGGAGATCTCCCACACCTTGGAGTTGTCCCTCGGTGACGTAGGATCCAGCTACGGACTCGTGTGGTGTGAGTTCTATTTCCTGTGCTGGGGACCCACCTCCAGTCACCAAGGTTGCGGCATGACTTGAGGCCAGCTTATCCTTTGCCCTGCGCTTAAGGTCATTCCAGCGCTTCTGGCAATCACTAGCTGTGCGCCTCACTACTCCAAGGGCACTTATTTTGTCAGCAATGGTCTGCCAGTGTGCCTGGCGTCTGGCATGTGTGGTCTTGGACCCTGCAATGATGACCATTTCCCTATCATGGTCTGACACATACTGAACAAGTGCATTCAGTTCGGCGTCTGTGAAGCTGGGCTTCCTTGATGGGCCGGACTGTGCAGCCGTGCCTGGGGCATCAGCCTGTGCCGGACGTGCACACTTCCTCTTCCGCTTGGAAGGGGGTGGGGATCCAGAGTGTCCTACGCCGCTGTGGACACTAGGGGCAGGAGCCGTGGTGGACTCAGTACTGGGTGTGTGGGATTGCACACTCAGCATGGGAGTAGGTGCAGGCATTGGGGGTAGAGGGATAGGGTCAGGCCTGATCTGAGGTGCATGAACTAGGACCGACACAGTCTTGGCAGGGTGTATGAGAGGTGGGGTGGATGGAGCCACACCCTGCCCACGGGGGGCAGCAGATGACCTATCTGGCATAGATGCGCGTGTCCTGATGACACCAATGTGCACCTGTGCACGTGCAGTGGACCTGCTGACCTGGATGTCAGCGATGGAGTCACCCTCGGACAGGTCTGGTGCCACAATGGGCTGGTCCAACAAGGGCTGATCAGGGTTGGTATCAGCCACATGACCCTCAACCTGGGGGGGGGGGCATGGGTGTCCCTGACTGGTCCTCCAGACTGGGGGGGACAGGGGCACCCTGCAAGTCACAACCACGTCCCCTAGTGGATCCTCCACGGCCACCACGTGTGGCTCGGCCACCTTTGCCACCCTTACGGCTTGCACGCCTCCCAACCATGGCACTGATGTTATTGTGCGTATGGGAGTCGGTGTGCACAATTGTCCTGGGCAATTGGGTGTCAAAGGGGTTGGGTACCAGATGGTATTCGTACCCTAGTGCAGTGGCAAGGCTATATGACACCCCTGGGGAAAGATGACGGGTCACGCAACGCACAGGCACCCCAAAAAAGTTAAGGAACGTGCACGATACCCCTCCTAGACCACGTGTGCGTATAAAAAACCCTGCACTACGCTGTGGCATCCAGTAACACAAGAATGAACGTATGCGTGTCACACGCAGCCTAGATTGACCTCTGAAGAGGTACGTGACACACGGGGCAAGCACAGATGATAGATGCGTGCGCAACTCACCGTCTGCCAGGGAGAAATGCGTCAAAAAGACGCGCGTGTGCGCGTTGGCAACACCCCCGCCAAAAGAAGAATGGTACGCTGTCTGAGGAGACAGGACAACAGTAGAAGGGAACGCTGTGTGAGGAAACAGGCCCAGGAAAAAGAGCAAAAGAGAAAAAGCTGTCAGAGGTAACAGGGAGTACGACCTTTGAACCCCATGAAGTAAATCGCGTGTCAACTGACAAGAAGTACAGAATACACCAACTCGCTCTCCACGAAAAGCACGTACAAGGAAATGGCGTTCTACATGTACCTTTTATGCAGGGCCACAGGTCCTGCGTCACTTCCGCGTGTAGGCGCTGAAGGGCCAGCCTCCAATCACACGCATTGACACTGGCTTGTGTTTCTTTCACGCGGGATGGGAAATGGCCGTGTTATGGTTGCGCTTACGCGTCTGGCCCTTTGGACCAATGAGATCGCGTACGCGTGCTGACGCGCTCGCGCGGGAGGTTTATTTTTTCACGCGGGTTGGGAAACGGCCGTGCGTTATAGACGCGCTTACGCGCCTGGCCCTTTGGACCAATCACGCGGGTTGGGAAACGGCCGTGCGTTATAGACACGCTTACGCGCCTGGCCCTTTGGACCAATGAAATCGCGTACGCGTGCTGACGTGCTTACGCGGCCTTTCCTCGGATTCCACGCAGACGTGCATGATTTTCACGTGCCAATTCACTCCGTATCAAGCTGGCCACTCGTTCACACACGGAAGACCACGCTCCTGCCCCGAAGGCCGGAATCCTGCCCCCAGAGCCCCGAGCACGCTCCCACCTGCCATCTGCTGCTGCCTGACTGCCTGCTGCCCACGTGCCCTGCTGTTTGCTGCCTGCACATCAGCCAGGGGTGCAGTTGCTGTGACCACCCCTGCTGGAACCAAAGACTCCCGACAGCCGTACCATCGCTCTACAGCCCAGCCCCAGGACCCAGTTGCCCACCCACTCCTGCCTCTGGGGTTGCCATGTCAGGGAGCACAACATCTGGCACGACTGGCAACCCCCGGCCAGGGAGGCAGAGGGGCACCAGCTTCAGTGCCACCGAAGCTGGTGTCCTGGTGGAGCGAGTCCTGGGGCAGTATGATGCCCTCTACGGACGGATGCGCCTCGACAAGGAAGGACGGACCAGGATCTGGACGGACATTGTGACTGCCATCAACGCAGAGGGGGTGGCAGTCCGAGAATTCCATCAAGTCAAGAAGCGCTGGGAGGACTACAGGTCCAGGACCCTGAACAAGGCCCGGCGCCTCGTGAAGGCAGTGGATGCCAAGGGGCGGCGGGGCCACTTGTCGCAAGATGAACTTCGGGTCCTGGAACGCATATCCCCAGCGCTCCATGTCCAGGTCCTTGGGAGGCAGACCCGTCTGGAGTCGAGCGGTGAGTGTACATGCATACTGATTGTAAGCTATGTGTGTGGTGGTGTGCCAGGAGTGTGCATGTTGCACATGTCTTTGTGTGGCCATGTATAAATGTGTGTGTGCAGGGCTGTGAGACAAGCACATGTGTGCCTGTGATGTGTGAGACAAGGATGGTGCATGTGTGTGTGTGTGTGCTTGCAGTGCAAATGCTTGTGTGTGGGCACATGTGTTTGACTGTGCATGTGAGTTGGCATGCTTGTGGTGTGACACATGGATGTTGATTCCAGGTGCATTAGTCTGCAGCGTGTGCGTGTGTGTAGTTGTGAAGGGTGCAACAGTGTTGCTACATGGATGCAGGTGACACTGTCATGTTGGAGAGTGAATTGCAAATGTGACATGGATGTTCATCTCATGACTGACAGTTTGCGGAGTGGTACACATGCTTGGATGTGTGCTTTGCATGTGTGCATGTGTATTTGAGTCCGTGTGTATCATGTGATGTGTGGCTCACCTTTGTCTGCTCATGCTGCTGTATGTGAATGTATGTAGCGGGCTGTAGCAATATGGCTGTTGAATGACTCATGTGTGTGCGTTGAGGAGACAAGTGTGTTGGGGATTGTGATGCCAGGTCTGGAGTATGACAATGCCACTCTTGTACAACTGTTATGTGTGTGAGTCAATTGTACAGTGTCCTGATGCCTGTCTCCTGTCCCTCCCTGCCTGCAGCGTCATCTGATGTGGAGGGCGGAGAAGGTGCTGTGGAGCACAGCGGCAGGGATGCCACCGCCAGCCGGAGACGCAAGGCCCGGCTCCCCTCCCCTGTTGTCATCTCGTCGGGGAGTGAGGAGTCCGGTGCTGTGTCCCAGGTCGCAGCTGCCGAGGGGAGGTCCAGGAGGCGCAGGAGGAAGTTGGACTCCTCGGCAGCAGAAGGGGCAGCTGAGACCCCACAGGGTTCCGCGGCAGAAGATGGCAGGGAGTCATCCAGGTTGGTGGTGGGTTTGGTGGAGGAGGAGGCCGTGCAAGGGACTGAGATGGGGTCTGGAGGTGGGCATTCCACTGGTGCTAGTGGTGCAGCACAGGGGCAGGGACAGGAGGCAGCACAGGCCGCCGCGGAGGTGCCTGTGTGTAATCCTGTCCCCGGTCCTGTGTCTGCATCATCTTGCACCAGCAGGGTTGCCCACGTCCGGACCCATTCTCAGGGAGACCAGGCTGTGTTCCTCCATACACTGGGCCTTGTTCCGACCCCCTCCTCACCTGAACCCCCTATGCGCCAGTCATCCTCCGTGCCATCTTCCTACCCACCTGTCACCTGGGTGCCCTGTGGAGCTGCCTCTGACGATGGGGCCAGGCTGGTGGAGGACACATCCCTGCCCCAGTCGGGAGTCGTGAGTCCAGCAGGGGTGGCCACCGCAACAACAGCACCCCAAACAATGGAGGATGTGCAGGCAGCAGGTGTCAGGGCACCGGCACCAGCACGTCAGCAGCAGGAGGAAGAAGGTGGGAGCCTTGATGGCTCGGGGCCATCACCATCAGAGGGGCAGGCATCGGCCGGAGGGCAGGAGGACCCTGGACGTCAAGTGGCTTCCGTGTGGCAGCGGTTGGGCCATGCCATAGATGCGGAGCGGCGGCGGGCGGAAGAGGCGCGGCTCGCTATGGTCAGGGCGGAGAACTCCATGCGGAGGGCCCTGATGCGGGCCGAGTGCCTCGAGGCCATCCGCAGGGAGTTGGAGGTGGGTACATCGGCGTCCCTGCGGACCCTCGGGGCTGTGGAACGGGGCAGCCTCCGGGACATCGAGCGGGAGTTCGATGATGCCCTGGCCCGGAACAACAATCAGTGAGCCGCAGGACTTGCCCGCCGCCTTTGTATATAGTTCTGTAGTTTAGTTGTAGTTAGGTTTCCTTTGTTTTAATGTTATTATTTGGTTGCCAAAGGACAATGCACCACATTTTTGTATATAGACATTTTCTTAGTTAGTGTAAATAGTTAGGTTTCATTTATTAGGGCTCATGGACCCGGATCATCATGTTGATAGTTTGAGGGATGTTAATATTTGTTTTAATTTTTCACATGAGGCAATGTGTTTCTTCTTTCATTTGTACTTGGATTTAATTTTGGACTTTGACTTTGGACCCCTATTTTACTTTTTTTTTGTTAATTAGTGTTCCTGATTTTTTTGGTTGTACTTTTTTAGTATTTAGTTTGCATTGCATGTTTATTGTTATTTTTTATTTTTACCATCCTTGTTTATTTTTAATACATTTTCATTTGATCCTTCAATGTGTTGTATCATCTCATTGCTTTCATGCATGACATGTGGGGTGTTTGGACATTCACTTGCAACATCTGTGTGTGACAGACATGTGTTCATTCATATGATTTACATTGGGTGTGTCACATGTCATTGTGTTTGATATGTGGGTGGATGGGATAGTTGTTTGGGAATTCTTGCAGGGCAGACTGTCCATTACGGTCATGATTGTGTGGGGTTGTGACCCAGGTGAAGGTGGACATGGATGGTACATGGGTGGGGGCCTTCTGGTAGGTGCCCCTGACTGCTGGGGGGGGTGGGGGTGGTGGTAGACATGGGTGGGGGCCTGCTGGAAGGTGCCCCTGACTGCCGGGGGGGTGGGGGTGGTGGTAGACATGGGTGGGGGCCTGCTGGAAGGTGCCCCTGACTGCTGGGGGGGGTGGGGGTGGTGGTAGACATGGGTGGGGGCCTGCTGGAAGGTGCCCCTGACTGCTGGGGGGTGGGGGTGGTGGTAGACATGGGTGGGGGCCTGCTGGAAGGTGCCCCTGACTGCTGGGGGGGTGGGGGTGGTGGTAGACATGGGTGGGGGCCTGCTGGAAGGTGCCCCTGACTGCTGGGGGGGTGGGGGTGGTGGGAGGCATGAGTAGGTGTGCAGGGTAGTCCCCTGTGGTGTGGGTTGCATGCAGGGGACGTGGAGGGTGTGAATGGAACACCTGTGAGGACCCACCCAGCAGAGCCGCGTGTGAAACTTCCCGCGCACCCCTGTAAATGACGTACCCTAGTTTTTCACGTGTAGGATTTCACGCGCACCCCTGGAATTCACGTAGCCTAGCTTTTCGCGTGTGAAACTTCCCGCGCACCCCTGTAATTGACGTACCCTGGCTTTTCGCGTGTGGAACTTCACACGCACCCCTGAAATCGACGTGGCCAGGGCAATCGCGTGTGAGACTTCCCCGCACCCCGGGATACACGTACCCAGGGCAATCGCGCGAGTGACTTCTCGCGCAACCCGTTGTACACACACGCGCAAATTTTTGAACAGTGGGTGTCCGTGTAAATGGCGTACGCCTTTGCACCTCATTTGTCCTTTGGGGTCACGGTATGGCCCATTGCTGTATGTGGGTGGTATTTGTTGGCGCAGGTTTTGGCGCACCTTCGTTAAGTGCGTCGGGACGCTACCGCCTGCTTACTTGTGGCGTATGTTTTTGGGCCTGTGCGCTGGTTTGATCGAGCGCTGTTTTGCCCTGTTCGAATCCATGAATACGTGTTGCCGGAGAGCGTGTGGGCGTTCCGCGCACTTGCCTCCTGTACTTCCCCGTGCCGCCCACATTCTTCCCCATTCCGAGTGTTGTGCCCCATTTTATTCCCCATTCCGAGTGTCCCGCCCTGTGTTCCGCCTACTTTAGAGCTGTGCGCTGCGCTCGGAGTGATAGCGCAGTGGCCGTGGCGCACGCCGTTGGTTGACCTGTGCGCCGGCGTGCGCCGCGCACTTTTTCAGCGCACGTCCTATGCTTTTCTTACGCACGGACTTCCATGAATGGACGTGCGCTGGTTTCCCTGCGCTTTTCGCTATTTTTCGGCGCAGCGCACGTATAGGCCCCTCTGCGCCGGAATTTTCGGCGCACATTTATTCCATGAATCGGCCAATTAGTGTTTTGCCATCAATAACCCACGGTATGGACGAGCACTACTGCAGAGGTACCGTTCACCCGTACTTGGATAAATTTCCCTCAAATACAGAAAGGCAGCGGTTTCTAAAATTTAGATTAATCCTTTTCCACACAAGAGAAGTCCTAGGGAGAAGAAACAAAAAAGAGGAAAAACGCAGTTTGCTGTGTCGAGGCTGTGGGCAGGAGGCTGAAACCTTACAGCATCTGGTGATGAACTGCGTTACCTTATTTAAGCCCAGAGAGAAATGGTTGGGGTCTGACCTTTTAAACTTAAGTACTTTAAGCTTGCAGGATAGGTGGTTAATCCTGAGAAGAGGAGAAAAAGTATCTATGACTTTGGCTTTGTTGAATTTCGTGAGAGAAATCTCTTCAATTCTGGATATTTAGTAATTCTTCCTTAGTTATACTGTATTCTCCCCTATATATAATTGATGTAATTGTGTTTTTTTAATTCTTTTTCTTTACCTCCATTATGCATTTAAAGTTTCCTTTGGTAACTAATTGATGCAATAAAAATAAAAATAAATACTAATAAAGGATTAAAGCAGGCCTATGTTCATTATTATGAGTAAATTGGAGCAATTCGCACATGAGTACAATATGATAAAGACCAATACATTTTGCCAGCATTATCTACATTCGGACAGTGTAGCAGTAAAAATTGTACTTAATAGGATGTGGAAGTTGATTGAAATGAATTTTAGTAGAGAATAGGAATGGGTGCGAGTCGTTGGGAATTATGTCTACTAATGTGTAGATATGTTATTTTATAGATTTTCTAGATTTAAGACATTTATTATATTCATTTTGCTGTTCGAAATATTTGTGTTTTACCTCAAAATGAAATGTAGTATAAAATGGTATATTGTAAATTATATGTGAAAAGTTCCACAGGGACTGTAACACCCTATTCATTTAAACAAAAGAATCACCATAAGCCCCCAGTAACTGCGACCCCAGAGCCCAACAAGCACGAGACAGGGCGAGTTCATAGACTAACACTAACCTTTGTCAGCAGATCCCAACAACGATGACCAAAAGACACAGATAGTCTAGAGCCAAACAATGATCTCAGACTTCCACATCAAATACCAACAATAATCATAAGGGGTGTGACTGATGTACTACTCATGGCATACACATCTTCCAGATACAGATAGATGTTGCTGTCATTAAATACATTCATGGACATTTAGTAACATTTAGCCATTAAACTAAAGTGCAAGTACATAAGTTATGCTGGTGCCAAAGAACAGACACCAGAAACCAGGGGATACGTGACATAGATGATTGGCTGGGAAGCCTTTATGAATGGGAAGAGGTTGAGGTATTGTTTACTTTTTGGTAAAAAGGCAGCCTTTAGCTCCCTTCTGTATTTACACAGATTGGGAACAGGAGTGCCAAGGTGGATCTCATCCAAAGTATATAGAGACAAGCAAAATCATACAGAATCCCAAAGTCCCCAATTTAAGAGGCCTAACAGAGACAATCCTTCTGCTGTGTCTCCACACAGCCTAATTAGATTTCTGGGCATCAACAGTGGGCTAAGACAGTAATCAACCTGGTGGAAGAACTCCAGCAGGTGGGGCTCCACCAACTAACTACCCCGCCACGAATCAGATGATCTGCCAGCCAGAGGTCATCTGGCAGCTTCCTTCCACCCTCTATCCAGGACCTGTAGGGTCGAAAGACCGACCCATATGACGGTGTTGGTGGAAGGAAGTATTCACTTCTGCCTTTTTACTCCAACATCTATATTAGAACCAAAATGTGTTACCAGGGTTTGAGTACATGAATTCACAGCCAATTAACCTGTTTGATGTACCATGATGTAACATAACACCTGTTATCTTTGCTTCTTTAAACAGATCCAATACCAAAACTAAGAGTCTGAAAATAACCATAAGATAAAGGGGTATACAGAGGAAGAAGAGGAGCACTACGGGTGATGAATATTGCCAGACCACAGATCCTGTACAGAGCTCAGCTTGCTCTCTCTCGAGAGAGGCAAACTCCCCTTTGTTATATGAGGATCCACCCGGAGTTCACAACATGTGTCTGCAGTGTTTGTGGGATGTGCTTTATTAGGTGGTCCAGTCGAACCTGATATAAATGCTCCCAAATAAAAAAGAGAAACAATGAGTGTGCAGCTTATCTGACAGTATTTACAATGAGTTTAGGACTGAGGATCAGTACTTGAGAGAAGCCTATGGATGCACATGCAAAAGGGACAAAATAAACAGCACTTGCTTATTGAGTTCAGAGGATTCTTACCATCATGAACCTTCATGAGGAGGATCCCTATGTGAGTTCAGAATGTGATCAGCCGTTGCACTCACTGGAACAGCCAAGAATGTACGTGTGCACAGAATGCGGAAAAAGCTTCAAGAAACCCTCTGCTCTCAAAAGCCATCAGAGGATCCATACCGATGAGAAGCCCTACAAGTGTACTGAGTGCAAGAAAAGCTTCCGTCACTCATCCGCTATGAAAAGCCATCATAGATTTCATACTGGGGAGAAGCCCTACAAATGCACAGAGTGTAAGAAAAGATTCAGTCACTTGTCAGCTATGAAAAGCCACCAGAGGGCCCATACTGGAGAGAAGCCCTACAAGTGCCCAAAGTGCAAGAAAAGCTTCAGTGAATCGTCCAATGTAAGAAAGCATCTCATGACCCATACTGGGGAGAAGCCCTTCAAGTGCACAGAATGCGAAAAAAGCTTCAGTTTCTCCTCAGTGCTGATAAATCATCAGAGGATCCATACTGGGGAGAAGCCGTACACGTGCGCAGAATGTGGTAAACTCTTCAAACAGGCTTCAAACCTAAAGCAACATCAAATGTCACACACAGGTGATAAACCATACAGATGCACTGTGTGTCAGAGTAGCTACAGTAGTTCTTCGGCTCTAATAATTCATGAAAGGATCCATACTGGGGAAAAACCATATGCCTGCAAAGAATGCAACAAAAGCTTCATTTCGTCTTCTGCTCTGTTAGCCCATCAGTGGGTCCACACTACGGAGAAGCCATACGAGTGTCCAGACTGCAAAAAAAGCTTCAGTCAACCCTCACATCTGAGAAACCATCAGTGGGGCCACACAGGGGAGAGACCCTATGAGTGCCTAAAGTGCAAGAAACTCTTCAGTCAACCCTCACATCTGCTAAACCATCAACTGATCCACACTGGGGAAAGACCTTTTGTGTGCATAGAGTGCAAGAAAAGCTTTGGTCGCGCTTCTACGCTGATACGTCATCAGAGAATCCATACAGGGGAAAAGCCGTTTGATTGTCCAGAGTGCAAGAAAAGCTTTCGTCAGTCCTCTGATCTTGGAAGGCATCTAAAGGTCCACAGTGGGGAGAATCCATAGTGGTGCCAGAATGCAAAGACAATCTTCAGGCAATCCTCAACTTTGAGGGAGCATCTTATGATTCATACTGGGAAGAAACCCTAGCAGTGGGATAAACACTGTAATGTGATGCCAAACATTACTGCAATATCAGAGATCCCACACAGGAGACAGATTGCACTAGTGCACACAGGAGAGAACAGAGAGAGAGAGATGGTGTAACATAGCACCATCTATAATGTGAAGCACTCACAGCCAAAGTAGCTTATTAAAAGGTTATCCCTGGCAAGTGCATGGTACAATATATGCACTATTCCAGAAAACACAATGGGCCTCATTCCGAGTATGGCGGTAAGGGATAGCGGCCACCGGTAACGAGACCGGTGGCGGTGATCCCTTACCGCCATACTCCGAGCTCCCTTACCGCCATACTCCGAGTTCCCTTTGCGCCCTCGCCCTTAATGCCTGCTTTGAGCAGGTGTTAAAGTCGAGGGCGCAAAGGGGCCTCCAAGCCAATAATGGTGACCGTAATGAACGGTCACTGTTATTTGCATCTTCCCCATTCCCATTGAGCCCTATGGGGGCTCATTTGGGAATGGGGAAGAGCCTTGGTGAATGGGGAATTACCGCCCCGCCAACCATGGAATGGGGCGGTAATTCCGCCATCCACCAAGGCGCTGCCGGTCCGGGTACGGCGTCAACCAAGGCGTTAATAGCGCCATTGGTTAGCGCCGTACTCGGAATGAGGCCCATTGAGTGCCACTGGGTGAAAACACAATGGGTGCCACTGAACGTTTTTTCTATTGTTTATTGAATTTTCAGAAAAAGAACATCAACAGTGTATACCTAAGATTTCTAACTGCATCTTCGTTCATAAATTCATTAACACCATAAACAGTCCAAAGATTACTCCATTCTTTTGAAGTGCTGTGTGCAAAAAGTCCCAACTTTATTCCACAGTCATTAAATGCTCTCCAGTTCAAGTTCAATAATCCAGCCGTGGGTTAAGAAAAGTAACAGTTAAAGTCTGCATGCATGCCGTCCTGCCCCCGGACCTCATCAGGCTAATTAGTGTGTTTGGTTCTAGCTCAACAGGACCGTTGATTTCCTTTTTCCTACTACATGTCACATGATTCGTGTGACCGCGGGCCTCATTACACGGTAGGCGGTGAGCCATGGCGCTATTAGCGCCATGGCTCATGCCGGTAAAATACCGGCACCGCCTTGGCGGAAAGGGGATTTACTGCCCCATTCCAAGGTTGGAGGGGCGGTAAATCCCCTTTCCGCCATTGCCCTTCCCCATTCCCATTTCTGCCCCATAGGGCTCTATGGAAATGGGGAAGGCGCTAATTACGGCACCGCAATTTTGCGGTGCCGTAATTAGCTCCGAGGTCCCTTAGCGGGTTGGATTTTAACGCCTGCAAGAAGCAGGCGTTAATTCCTCCAACCCGCAAAGGGACCTCGTAGTACGGCGGTAAGGGTTAACGGTCACCGTTGCCATTAACGGTGACCGTTAACCCTTACCGCCGTCCGTGTAATGAGGCCCCATGTCTTTAGGCCCTACCTAGTGGGGCCATTTTGAAAGATTTAAAAATGCAATAGTTGCAGTGTGATTCTCAATATTACAACATCACCATACACAAGATGATCTAATGCAAGGAAATGAAGGCTCTAATGGACCTTATTACAAAATAAAATAGGATGCTGAAGTACAGGTGCTGATAGTTTCATAATAATAATATTCAACTGCATAATATGTGACTTGATTACAGGTTAACAGCTCATTATTGCTTGCTGCTTAATAAATGCGTAATGCCTCTGTAATGCTCAAACATTGAAATGTTCATGTCAAGTCCAAACACAATATATGCATAGAACAAGCGGTTATAGAAATTGAAGGCACACCCCTAAACGCTCACACCACCCGCCAGGGAAAAATGCCAAGAGATTATTGCAAGGATAACAAGTTTTAATTATACAAAAAAATAGGCTCACCAGCAAAGAACTCTGCTGCTCAGGTACGTTCTGGCCAAAAAGGGTGCAAGCAAGAGCTTAAAAGGGGACACAGCATCATTCATATACAATATAAACGTACGCGGCTGGTCGGTGCGACCCTATATCATGGTCAGCCTACTCCATAGGGGATACCAGGCCATTGGCCCCAGCCCCGTCTGTCCGTCCGTCTGTCTTCCATCACGTGGGGTCAACTGGCTCATCGTCTCCAGGGGACCCCGGTCGAAAAGCTAATTAGTTATGTTATTTTAACAGTACTACTCTATCACTATACAGGGCACTTGGCCTGATCATGGCTTTGTACAGGGGGAGGCTCGAGATCACTGTGACCTGCTCACATTTCACTCATCCCAGTTGCATTGTCCGGTTTACAAGGCTTCCACCCTTACTTTTGAACTATCATTTATCTCTACCTGTACCTCGCATTACAAATCATACCATTGTAAAGTAAAGATAGGAGGACCATTCTCTTAGATCGTTTATGGTCGTTGGCCTGGTGTCAGCTGGTATCTCGGAATTCAGGGGTCTTGGGACTCGGACAGTTGTAGGGGCTATAACTCATAGTTAGCTAGGTGGGGTCGAAGGCTTGCTCTGGCCTGTTTGTGATAACACGTGCAGCGTGGCACCTTGCAGCATCTCATGGCCTTGCAGGATACATTCTTTCTCGGGATAAAAGGTATTTGCAATAGGTGTAGAACAAAGGAGGGTTTCTGTGCAAATAAGCAGCATGGGTCTCGCTCTAATCAGCGCTTGGGCCTATTCAGATTTGTTCATCATTTTCTCTTTTTACACTTCAAGCTTTTCCAGGGCATCGGATGTTAAGCATTCAAGTAATAAACAAGAATCTGCTTGTGTCTCTTGAAAACAGATCCCCAGTGTTCCTCATTACAGACTCGTAGCAGTCGAAGATGTCTATGCTTTGGAAGAAATAATTAAGGTCTTCTCAATATGAATAATGCAGCTCTAGATTACCTCATTATGCGTACCACCTGGGGGGTTGCTGTGCCAGCCTATATAGCCTTATAGACTGAGGGAGGGCTCATTACGCGTACCATCTGGAGGTTGTTGTTCCAGCTTATATAGCCTTCTCGACTGAGGGAGTGGTCATTGTGCGTACCATCTGGGGGGTGCTGTTCCAGCTTATATAGCCTTCTAGACTGAGGGAAGGGTCCTTATGCGTACCATCTGGGGGGTGCTGTTCCAGTTTATATAGCCTTCTAGACTGAGGGAGCGGTCATTATGCGTACCATCTGGGGGGTGTTGTTCCAGCTTATATAGCCAATTTGAAGAGCTATTCACAAACCTCTACCAACCATGTAGCCTACAACTAAACCTGCCCTCCAACATATCTTCCTAAGCACTTGTGATGTTGCTACCACTAGGATGCGCTGACAAGCCGCTTATCTAGGGTTAGGGGACAGGGAGAGAAAACTGGCCCTATCGCATGCTATTTATCAAAAGTATTTTCCACAAATTAGACAAAGGGGGTCATTACGACCCTGGCGCTAAGGGGTTAACGGCGCCGTAAAAGGCTGTGGCGCCGTTAACCCCTTAGCGCCTAATTACGAGGTCCCTTTGCGGGACCCGACCTGAACGGCTGGTCTGGACCAGCCGTTAAAGTAGGGACCCGCAAAGGGACCTTCGAGGTAATTACGGTACCGTAATTTGCGGTACCGTAATTACCGCCTTCCCCAGTCCCATTGAGCCCTATGGGGCAAAAATGGGAATGGGGAAAGGCCAATGTTAAATGGGGAATTACCGCCCCGCCAACCTTGGAATAGGGTGGTAATTCCCCATTGAACATTGGCAGACTTGTTACAACACTGGCAGCAACCATGGTGCTAATAGCGCCATGGGTTACCGCCAGTGTTGTAATGAGGGCCAAAGAGTGTGACCAATACGTTGCTGATGAAATTGTTGTCTTTATTCTTATTCTCTGCTCCGTATTGTCACACCCGAAAGTTTAAAAAAACAAAAGCTTTTTCTATTTTTGGTTTAGCATAGGTTGGAGTTAAGGGGCCTCATTACACGGTAGGCGGTGAGCCATGGTGCTATTAGCGCCATGGCTCATGCCGGTAAAATACCGGCACCGCCTTGGCGGAAAGGGGATTTACCGCCCCATTCCAAGGTTGGAGGGGCGGTAAATCCCCTTTCCGCCATTGCCCTTCCCCATTCCCATTTCTGCCCCATAGGGCTCTATGGAAATGGGGAAGGCGCTAATTACGCCACTGCAATTTTGCGGTGCCGTAATTAGCTCTGAGGTCCCTTAGCGGGTTGGTTTTTAACGCCTGCAAAAACCAGGCGTTAAAGCACCAACCCGCTAAGGGACCTCTTAGTAAGGCTGTAGGGGTTAACGGTCACAGTTGCCATTAACGGTGACCGTTAACCCTTACCGCCGTCCGTGTAATGAGGCCCAAGGTGTCGGGACTCCCACTCAACTGCACACCTGCTATTTTCTTGTTGCTAATTCTACCTGTGGCCTCAATCCTGGTTTGTCTAGTGACCAACTCCAAGGTTCCTGTTTCGTTTAAGGCTTAGTGAGGATGACAAATCCGTGGATTGGTTTGGCGCTGGTTGGATGTGTTAGTCCATTTATCACAGTTTGTGCGAGTTGGTTAATGATCACGTCAAGTGTTTTTGTCATTACATGCGTTATTTATTTATCGGTTGGTTGGCACCAACAAGAACATCATTGCATTGATAAATGACAATTTTATGGCATGGTGAATAGCAACACAGCTGACGCGCGTTTCAACCTTAGTCTTTTTCAAGGCCAATTGTGTTTGAAGGTGAAATCCGAACAGTTGTGGACTGATCCCCGTTGAGGGCGTCAGGGGGGCTGGATAACCAGACGGTGCCGCAGTCGGCCGATGCTTCGGAGACAGGGTTCGAGGACTAACACATCCAACCAGCGCCAAACCAATCCACGGATTTGTCATCCTCACTAAGACTTTTTCTATTTTTGGTTTGTTTGAAAACCCCAACATTTTGATGTTCTTTTATAAAAAAAAGAAAGGCAAAGTATAAGAGGACTATCGTTTCTAAACAACTTATTTGTGAGTGCGTAACTGTTCTGAACACAGTTGCGCTCACACCCAACCTGGGTGTTTATGAGCTAAACATGCTTTGCACGCTTTCCTTCAAAGCATGTGTTAACCCCTTCTCCTTATGTATGTTTTGTTCAAAAAGAGAGGGGCAACATCTGGCCTGCCGGTTTCAGTGGAGATGGTGGTTAACCCACTTTCTTCAGGGCCGCAACACGTTTATTTCACAGGTGTTGTCACAACAATATCTCTCTGAGAGATAGAGTTCTCTCTGCACACTGCCCCACCCTTCGGCTTAATGCTATGTTTGGGAGGGGTGAGTCAGGTGGCTGTTTCCGTCACTCGGATGCCTCTGATTTTACACCTTTCCGGCAATATACATTGTAATCTATTGCAGGGTGTCAGTTGTATCAGTGAAAATGATCGTCAAGCCTTGTTCCGAACTTTTGATAAATAGCATGCGATAGGGCCAGTCTCCTCTCCCTATCCCCAGATCCCTAGATAAGCAGCTTGTCAGCGCAATCTAGGGATAGCAACATCACACTGTCTGGCCTCTGACCCGGATGAACTCTGACTCATTGTCAAGGCACAGCTAGCAGGAAGGCTTCTTCTTCAATGGTGTCGGTAGGGTGTACTTGGTATTTTTAGGATGGCGAATACTTCCATGTTCACAGCCTCTCCTGCCAACTATAGCTGTACCCGGTCCTGTTTCACAGCTTTATGAATTGGTATGTTCTTGTTAAGCTGCTATAAAACTGTAAGATGCAGCGTTTTGGTGTACTCTACTCAAAACACTATATCAGATTAGCGATTGTGAACCAAGAGAGCTTCTTAAGTAGCTGCAGAGTACCGAGAAGGGGGCTTCTAAAGGCAAGGCTCCCGATTTAGGCCAGAGACTCCGCTTTTTCAATAAAAAAGAGTGCAATTGTTTTATTTTTGTTTCTTTTTCCTTTCTCCCACCTAGAATATTTCTAACCCTAATACAAACCTATAGAAAATGTATTTCTCCCGCTTTCTGTGACAAGATGTCGCTCCCATGTGCTTCAGAATGTTGGCATGTATGAACAACATCACGTTCAACAAGATAACAGGACCAGTTTTAGTTTTTTAAACTTTGTATGCGAAACCCATTAAACCTCAATGCTTTGTGTAAAAATGAATCTCCCCCCCACTTCTCTATTCCCCCTCTTATTTTACTCTTTCATGTTCCCACTGTTTCCTCCCTCTTCCTTGTTGTCGCTTTCACAATTCTTTCTCTCCACTCGTTCTGTTTTTCCTCCATCTCTCTTTTCTTGCTCTGTTTTTTTTTTTTCACCCCCTGTTCATATAATCTTCAGCCCATATAAATGTGTTGTTCATTTCCACACTTTGTAAGTGCACCTGGGGAAATCGTGTTTTCAATGCAGTCAAGTTAATTGCAGGTAATTGGTGGCATGTGTCAGTACAACTAGTAACCTTTAAAAAACAAAAATAATAAAAAAAGAAACCTTTTCTCAAACAAATGTAATGGAACATTTTAAACAAACTATTTTAAAGTCAATGGGCCTCATTACGACCCAGGCGGTAAGTTACCGCCTGGGTCGTACCTTTACCACCATGGCGAAAACTACGTTTACGCCATGGTGGTTGGCGTACTTACCGCCCCATTCCGAGGTTGGCGGGGCGGTAAGTCCCCAATCCCCATTTACCCTTCCCCATTCCCATTTTTGCCCCATAGGGCATAATGGGAGTGGGGAAGGCGTTAATTACGCCACCGTAAATTATGGTGGCGTAATTAACAACAAGGTCCCTTAGCGCCATGGATTTTAACACCTGCTAAAAGCAGGTGTTAAATCCTCCATGGCGCTAAGGGACCTCGGAATCAGGCGGTAAGGGTCGGCGCTGTTTACGCCGCCGTAAACCCCTTACCGCCTGGTCCTAATGAGGCCCAATATGTGTGGCTTAGAAAAAGATGTGTTTTATGCTGCATGTTTTAACACAAATTAGTATACCCTCTATATTTACAAGCCACAGCCCTTGTCTCTGTCGTTGCTGGGTAACAGATGCCTTCATGAAAACATCATTACCACTCAGCATGCCACAGTATTCTCCATGCACATAGTTTGGATTAGGACACTGCACTATAAAAACAGAGTGCCCCAATTTTTATTTATTTATTTTTTCATTTATTATAGCGCACAAAACCCTTGGGCATCTAGGCACTAGTTACATTGAGAGAAATCGAGAAAGGGGGTGGGATGAAGAATCTTAGATGGAGAACAGTTAGTCGAACAGCCTTGTCTTTAAGTTTCTGCAGAAGGTCCAGTAAGCTTGTTCTCCTCTCGGAGTAGGAGGGAGATTGTTCCAGAGTTCAGCAGCCACGACCGGGAAACTCTTACCTCCCACGGACAGGCGAATGAAGTTGTGGATCTTCAGAAGGTGTGAGTTTGAATAACATGCATTTCTCCACGCAGCATGAGAGGTAGGACAGGGCAGTATTAGAGAGACACCGATGGACCAGGGACAGTGTTTGGAAATTAATTCTTTCCCGGATGGGCAGCCAGAGTGCCTCTGTCCTGGCATTCGATATGTGATCAGATTTGGAGAGCATTGTTCTGAATCGTCTGGAGTTTTTTTAAGGTTGCATTCAGAAGTCCCAGTAAATTGGACGTTGCAGTAGTCAAGCTTGCTCCTGTGAGCGATATCTCTTGCAATGGGAGTGGAAAGGAATGGCTTACTAGCATGTAGCAGTTTGGCGGTGTAAGCTGCAGACAAAGGATTTGAGTTCACATGGCACGAGAGGTCGACGTTGGTATCTAGGTAAACGCCAAGGGTTTTGGTGGTGGCAGAGGTGGTGATTCAGTTACCGTTGATGATAAATTCTTTGTAGGCCCGGTCGATGTTAGTGCAGCGTGTAGTGGGAGCCAACAATGAGGATTTCTGCTTTATTGTCGTTGATGCAGAGTAGGTGGGAAGCCATCCAATTTTGTATGACTTAATATACAGAGTTTTTGGTGGCTGAGTCTTGGGGGTAGGAGCTGGTAAGGGGGATAAGGAGATGTGTGTCATCAGCGTAGTTCATGTATGATATGCAGAGTCTGTCAAGGTGGTCGAAGAGGGGTTTCATATAAATGTTTTAGAAGGTAGAGGAGAGGCAGGAGCCTTCTGGAACTCTGTATGTGACAGGGATGAAGACTTGTGAGGATCTGTCGGCTAGGAAAGGGCTAATCCAATTGGTGGCTGATGGACAGAAGTTAGCTGTCTCAGTGAGTTGAGAGCAGAGGATATGTTGGTCAACCAGATCAAATGCTACGGATAGGTCCAGCATCACCAGGAGGGCAAGTTTGCCCGTGTCCTTAATGGCATTGATTTGTATTTTCAAGTCAAGTAGAGCAGTTTTGGTTCTGTGTTTGGGGCAGAAGCCTGATTGGTGAATGCCCAGGATATTGTTCTCCTCGAGATATTGTTGGACTTGGATGTATGCAACATGATCATCCAGCATAATGCCGTATCTTCAGGAGGTAGGGTACCGTAGAAAAGGGGCAATAGTTTGTGGGTATGGAAGGGTCTAGGGAGGTTTTTTTAACAGTGGTAGGACCCATGCTTCCTTCTGGGATGTTGGCATCAAATTGGTGGAGAAGGAGGCATTGCTGACGAGACTGGGTGGAATTTGAAAGGGGTGCAGATGTGGGTCGGTAAGGGGCTGGGTGCTGTGGGCGAAGGTGGTTTGGTTAGACTGGCAAGTTGTTTGGCGCAGGTGTTTTCTTTGCGCGAGTTGACTTTCCCAGTGAGGGTGTTTTAGATTTTGTCACACCAAGAGCTGTCCACTGTCAGGTCTGGCTGTGGAGGGGAGGGAGCCTCTAGCTCCCGGAGTATTGTAAAAAGTTCCCGGGAGTTGGACTTGGCGTTGATGATTCTGGAGTTGCAGCTGTTAGCTTTGGTAGCATATATTTCCCTTCTATAGTCTTTGGCGAGGGAGAGAGGGCTTTGGATGCCAGGGAGTTATATATTTCTCCATGCTAGCACAGAAGCGCCCTTTTTGGCACAGGCTTGAAGAAGTTTGGGAGTAAACCAGGTATTTGTTTAGTGAGGGTTTGGCTTTCCTGAGTTTGAGGGGGATACGCATGTCCACTGCCTGGGCAATAGTTTGTTTGTTGAGGTTAACTAGTGTTGCTGGGTCTATCACTGAGGATGGGGGTGCGTAAGGGAAGCCAGTAAAGGGGCGAGGCTGGTGTGGTTAAGGTTTGTTATGCACCAGGCAATAGCTTCAGGTTTGGCCAGGTGAACTGGTCTAGGTCTTTCTGAGTGTGTGATTTTAAAGGCCACAGTATGGTGGTCGGACCATGGGCAATTGGAGGTGACAGGGATGGAGGTGTTGCAGTTGAAGTCGCTGAACCAGTCTAGGGTGCAGCATTGATCGTGGGTGGACTCGAGGGAGCGCTGCATAAAGCCAGCACGGTTAAGTGCTGTGGCTACGCTGGAGGCTATTGCGTCTGCTGGTTCGTTAAGGCCTAGTTTGAGGTCCCCAGGGATTACAACTTTTGAGTTGGGCTTGATGGACACGAAAATGATTTGCAGTAAATTCTCCTCGAAGGCAGGGCTAGGTCCCGGGGGGTGGCAGATCAGGAGGATGGTGATGGAGACGTTTGGGGACAAGGAGAGCTTGGCAAGTAGGGATTCGCAGTTCGGCATGGCATTGGTTTGCAAGACTCTTACGGTGAGGGTATATTGATTGATGAGGGCGACACCGCCTTCTGTTTTAAAATATCTGTCACATCTTAATATGGCATAGCTCGTAGGATGGCAATGGAACGGGTTGGACCAGCTGCGGGGTGGGGGGGTGAAATTATTTCAGTGATGGCAAGTAGGTTGAGGTTGTTGGAGGTTATAAGGTGAAGGATTTCAGCTGCATGGGCGGGACTGATCTTGCGTTGATAAGCGCACAGTTGATGTTGTTACAGGTAGGTCTTTCAGGAGTTTGTGTTTGCGTAGGACGTAGAGGCTGGGGGATGTAGTGGGGGGAGGCGTGGGAAGAACTGAGAGCATTGTCTGAGCAACCTATTCCTTATACTGATCAGAGGGTTACATGCCACTTCCAACACTAGTGCTCAGGTGCTGTCAGGTACTGTAAATGACATGCAAGACTGCTTATGGTGGGATATACATAAACATACATGCCACAATTGATGTGGAACTACTGCTATGTGTACTCAGTTTCACCGTATTCTGAATTAGTGAAGCCAAAGCAACACAGAAAGTGGAATTTCTTGATTATGTAGCTTTGTGTACCTTGATCCCTCTCCACAAATCTATTTATAGGACATTTGCAGAAAAAGTGCCACTGAGGCTAGCTATGCCACCTGTATTTAGGGATGACAATACAGTGAAATATTCTTTTCTAAGACAAATTGCCGTATTGTTTCCGCCAGACTTGTAGACACAGAAGGTGTCGGAGGATAACACCCATGGCATCCTTGCCCCTGTCATGAGGATCTGCATGAAGCCTGCCTCCAACTGCAACATAGGGTATGACTCTGACCTAGCCTCTGAAACGTAAGTGCAGAGCTGATGATCGGAAGTGGCAGACTTGGAGCAGACTTGCCTGCTCCAAAGGCAATACAGACTCGCCATCCGCTCGATGGCCTATATCCAAGCCTGCATCTCTGGGGTCACTAGCAACACGGCTGAACAGTTCACAATCTGTAAGGAATTTGCCAATCCTACTGCAGTCTTCACTTCTCTGCCATCCGTGACCCTCTGCACTGGCCTCTCGCTCAGAACATCCTGTCCTTACTCTCCTCTACACCCGTCCCTTCTCCCTCACCCACTCCCAGGCCTCCCATGGTCCCCCTTTCCCCGTCCCTCCATCTCTCCTCTTTCTCGCCCATAGCACTGCATAAGGACTCTAGACAAGTCCTCTCTATGAAAGTCTCCTCCAAACAGGTGCTCCCCTCTTCCTCCAGAACTATCAAGTACAACTTTGCCTCACTTGCACCTGCCGTGGCTGATTTCTGCAATAACGCCTTTGCCACTGGCTCCTTCTCGCTATGCCTCAAGCACTTCATTGTGCACCCTCTCCTCAAAAAGCTTTCTGCCGACCCCTCCTGCCCAGCTAACTACCATCCTATCTCCATTACCCCCTTCCTGGGTAAACTCTTGGATAAGCTAGTCTTCTCCCAGCTGATCCACCATACTGAATCTATTGATTGTCTCCACGATCAACAGTCTGGCTTCAGAGCAGTCAGATGCACGGAACTGCACTCCTGATCGCAGCCGTGAAGACTTGCTCTCAAATCTTGATTCCAACTCTCCATCCGTTCTCATCCTTCTTGATCTTTTCTCTGCCTTTGACATGTTCATTCATGCCACCCTTATAAATCGGCTTTGTGATGCCCTTGGCATCATGGACCTAGCACTGGTTGACCTCCTCTCTCTCTGACCAACCATCCCAGGTACAACTGGGCTCTTTGCTCTCCTCCATTACACCCTCAACCTGCAGCATCCCACAGGGCTCTATCCTCTCGCTGTGGCTCTTCAACATCTACCTTGCCCCTCTGGCCCTCTTGATCCCCGACTTCTCTCCTCACTTCCAGTGTTATGAAGATGACGCACACCTCTCCTTCAAGCTTCCCTCCACTCCATCCTCTTCCTCCTCTCTCATTCCTGGCTATGACTGCTATTCAGGCATGGTGCGCTGCTAACAATCTCTGCCTTAATACCAGTAAAACAGTTATCCTTCTCATTGGGGCCCCAGCCTCCTCCTTTTCTCTGGCCAACCTCCGTGGGTCCCTCCCCCCACCCCCCACCCTCTTGTGAGGCAAAAAACATTGATGTAATATTCAACTCCTCTCCTCACACCACAGATCTTGCCAAAAAGGGCCAATTTCAGCTGCACCTCCTGAGAGGTATTCTTCCCCACCCCCCCGAAACTCAATGTCTCCAGAGCTCTGGTCCTCTCCAGGCTGGACTACTGCAACAGCCTCTTCCTCAGTCTGTCTAAATCCTCCCTTCACCCCCTTCAACTAATACAGAATAGGACTGCGAGACATATCCTTGACCTCAAGCACAGGGACTGCATCCCTCCAGCCCTGAAATCTCTCCACTGGTTCCCGGATGTTGTGAGGATCAAGTTCAAGTCCCTCTGCATCATCCACAAGGCTTTCTGGGGCCTGGGACCCTGCTACATCCAACTATCTCTTCTTAAATACCTCCCTGCTAGAGCTCTTTGGTATGGTAGTTCCATCTCTCTGCAGATCAGACTCTTTTCCAAGCAGAGAGTAGGGAGTTGGGGGTGGGGGGGTAGATCTCTCTCTTCCGCAGGAGCCTCTGTCTGGAATGGCCTCCCTGCCACTCTCAGACTTCAGCCAGATCTCCTTAAATTCCAGAAGCTTCTCAAGACCCCTCTTTTCTCTTCTTTCTTCCCTCTCCCCCTCCCCTGCTAATGTCCCCCACTGCCGCGTTTTGACTGACTGCCAGAAAATCTTACATCAAGTGACCCTCATGCTGTCATGGTTACAAATAATTCACAGCAGCACTTCCACAGAAAGATTCTGCCTCTCCTTGAAGTCAGACGTAAAGTGGAACTGATCGGAGTGTTAATGTTATTGTGCATTCCCCTCTATGTGGGGGGGGGGTGTCCCAAAAAAAGGACTAAACGAACTGTAATGGAGACTACGCTGCACAGACAGAAAGGTACTAGTTGCAGGGTCTCCGATTGTAGCAAAGGATGACCTCAAACTCCTGTACATCACAAAATGGCCGACTAGCGAATTAGCCTAAAACGCCAGAAACAGCGCTTTATTCAGTTACAATGAAAACTCTACAATCCTGATTGAGGCGAAGGCGGAGTGATGCAGAACACTCAATAACGTAGGCTGAAAGCAGGGCACAATGGAAGACGCCAACATTACTGCCTACATTTCTGGAGTTCTGTGAAATCTATCCCTTTGCCGCAAGCCTTCCTATGTAGAGGAGAGGTTGTTTCCCCTACGTCACCTGTGGTAAGAGTGGACTCAAACCGTTAATGAAAGGCTTCATGATAACCAGGAAATGGAGAGAAGATTCTGCATTTTTATTGATTTGTTGTGACATAATCAAGAGGCATTTTCACAGTGAGAGACGCAGAGCTAGAAATCACTGCTGGACCATGAAGAGTCCAGGTGGTGCATTTTGGGGCAGAGGGATTTGGTGCTGCACAGAGCTATCTCAGATGCAGTCAGGAAGCAGCATTGCTCGGCTCAGAAGTGCAACCAGCTCCTGATGAGGTTGTAGAAGCTGTTTTCGGGGTAGTCAGGAAGCAGAATTGTTCAGGCCTTGAACTTCGCCCAGGTCTTGATGAGGTTGTAGAAGCTGTTTCCAGGGCAGTCTGTCGCCGTCACATTGCGATGGCCCTTCAAGATGTACTCGCTCTTGATGTAGCCCTTGGAGACGCCACAGCTGATGAGGCTCTTCACTGCATTCTGGGCAGCAGAGTTGGGGTTTTTGCCTAAAACATCAAACATACAATAACTGTAAGTCGCAGGAAGCCAGCAATGTGAGGCACATGTCTTCTGCTGTTAGTAATATGTTAATTCCAGTAATAAGCATTACTGGATCATGGTTGTGCAACTACAGTTTCCTTGACCCAATTCAACTTAACCTATAGCATTTCATAGGTCCAACCCATCGTTACTGCTACCACTAATCACCATTCCTCTCTGAAACAGCTTCTCGCCCCTTTCATGCTTTCCTGTACTGAGGTAGAAGAAGACAGACTAGCATCTAAGGGCCTCATTACACGGATGGCGGAGAACCATGGCGCTATTAGCGCCATGGTTCATGCCGGTAAAATACCGGCACCGCCTTGGCGGAAAGGGGTATTACCACCCCATTCCAAGGTTGGCAGGGCGGTAATTCCCCCTTCCACCATTGCTCTTCCCCATTCCCATTTTTGCCCCATAGGGCTCAATGGGAATGGGGAAGGCGCTAATTACGGTACCGCAAATTGCGGTACCGTAATTAGCTCCCTGGGTCCCTTTGTGGGTTGGCTTTTAACGCCTGCAAAAAGCAGGCGTTAAATCCCCCAACCCGCAAAGGGACCTTGTAGTAAGGCGGTAAGGATTTACCGGTACCGGTAAATCCTTACCGCCATCCGTGTAATGAGGCCCTAAGTCTTTCTTCCCCATCAGTTATTGCAAGATGATCGTTCTGGTGGTGCTGCTACTACTGAAAACGCCGGTGAGGCCAGAGCATCTCGTTCTTCATAAGTAATGAGAATACTCCAGTCACAGGGAAGGGGTCACATGTGAGTAGCAAGTTCATGTCAACAGTCAGCTGTGGCAACATATCAGGTCGTTTCCCCAAAAAACTGTAGTGACTTTTCACATTAATGCTTGGAGTATAGACACCTCTATATTTTATGCACTGTTCTTAATTCATTTGTATGCCACCAACTCTCATTAAATGGAAATGTAAACTTACCCTTCAAAAATGTACACATAACTGCAGTGTTTCCGTTAGTCGGGGACACTACCCACAATAATACTACAGACACCAACACGCCCCTGGTTAACTCACACTTTATTTTCTAACCGCCCTCTCCTTCTGTGACCTTATGTCACTTCTTTTCCTGTAGCCTCATGTAAACCCCTCCCACATAACGAGGCGGGACGGCCACGATATGACATCTTCCCCCTTCCTAACTAATTAGTCCAACACTTTATGTCCCATTATTTCTATCGGTCGCATGGGCTTTACTGGGTCCTTACCAGTCTTCCTTCACAGCGCTGTTCTGGAGTCACTCTCACACTACTCTGTGTCTCAGCCTCCACTCTTCATCAGATTCATTTTCACGCCCTTCAATTGCCAGGGAAATCCGTGATCACCTTTCTCTGCTCGGTATTTCTTGAAGTGAAATATGTTTTGTGGGATTTTCCTATAATTGAATCCCATATATTATGCACAATTCTCAAAATCCTGGCTTGTGAAAGGTGGATGTAGTGTGGGCCCCGGCCCCAGAAAGTCTGTTGTCCGATGTCCTTTGGGACCCCATAGGCTGTCAATATGCGATCCAGGATAGGCATGTGGCTGTTGTACTTCGGGGGAACGTTGAGTGTTCGTCGGTTACCACTAGCACGTATGTCCCTTGTCACTCCAAATAAATCCACCGCCACCTGTACCGTTCTAGCATTGGGGACATTTACGGGGGGGGGCAGGCATGGCGGTAACGGTGGTGCTAACATGCAGCAAATGGTGCACTCTGCAGTGTGTCTTCTACCTTGGAATCCAACTTCAGGAAACATATTTTTTGTCACAGCAGTCTTTTTAGTTGAGACCACTGCTCTATGGCCTTTGTGGGTCATATCAGTCACTTGTCTCAATGATCTGGGTAGTACAGCCTTGTATCCATTTAATATGATGTTGTTGTCTGTGACCGTGAGTTCATCTTGCATCAGTGAGAGGCTTTTTATATCCTCCTTTATGTCTCTTTCCATGTCCCTCGCCCAATTGTTGGCTTTCTCCATTTTTCCATTTCTGACACAGCAGGCGAGGATGGATAGCGCAGGATCTTGTTCTGATTCTTGTTGACGTATAGCTCACTTATCGGGAAAGGGTTCATCTGGTGTATCACATCATTGATGTTTGCATACGCTGTGGAATGTTTCACCTTGGCAGATCCCGTGGGATGGCAGGACAGATAATCAGCAAGATTTCTGTCTTTTCCTGGTGTGTGTTTGATTGTGAATTTATAGTCTTGGAGAGGCAGGCCCCATGTAGCTATTCTTGGCGGCATCCTGGCTTTTTGATTCCCATAGATTGTGAGAAGAGCCTGGTTATCTGTGGCAACCGAGAATGATTTGCCATAAAGGAACAGATGAAATTGGTTGCATACCCATACGACTGCTAAGCTCTCTTTTTCGGCCTGAGTAGACTTGTTCTGTTGAGAGTAGACTGCAGCTTGTGTGTGCCACAACAGATCGGGTTTGAGGTGTCATGGGGTCCTATTGGACCTCATTACGAGGTAGGAGGTAGCCATGGCGCTGTTAGCACCCCATGGTTACCCCCTTACTGCATTCCGGGTCCGGGTTCTCGGAATGGGTACTTACCGGGTAATTCCAACCTTGGAGGACCCAGTAAGTCCCCATTCTGAGAACCATTCCCCATTCTCATTCAAGCCCCCATAGATAGATCTGATGTGCAGAGGCAACGCATTCCAGAGTTTGGGGGCAAGAAGATAGAAGGGGAAACAGGATTTGGCACAGCACACCGGGTGGGGGGGGCAGAGGAACAGTTAGAAGAAAGAGAGACTGAGATCTAAGAGATCTAGAAGGGACATACAAACAGGCCAAAGAGCAAAGGTACAGGGAGCAGACCATGGAGAAGATTTAAAAGTGGCACACAGAAAGCACAACTGCAGGCAGAATTAAAAAGATAACCAATGCAGAGAAGGAGAAATGGAAGTGTGAGGGGGGATACCGCAAATGCTGTGGATAGCAGAGGAGAAGGGGCCCCAGGAAGACAGACCAGAAGACAGGGACAGCTGTCAAGACATGAACAGACTAGCAAAGTGATAAGACGTTTAGAAGCATGAAAAGTGAGGGGAGGGTGAGCTTTTCCAATGTTTAAGAGTTGAAAATGACAGGAACATACAATATTAGAAATGTGTGATGAAAATGAAAGTGACGAGCCAAAGAGGACATTGAGGCTAGAGGCAGAAGATCTGAATGAAAGGGAGGCAGGAGGAAAGTTGATAGGTGCGGGAATCAGAGAGGGACCAGTAGAGGCAGGAAATAATAGAATTTCACATTTAGAAGTATTTAGGGGCAGAAAGTGTGAATACATCTAGGTTTGAATAGAGAGAAGGAAGTCAGAAAAAGTAGTAAGAAGGGTATCTGAGAAAGCAGAGAAGGAGATATAGGCCCTCAATATGAATATGGCAGTATTCTGGTGGTAAATCTACTGGACTACCGCCAAACAGAATTACCTTTACTGCCACTTGGTCCACCAGATTTACCACTGGATTACAAGTGGTGGTAGGTGGAGTTAGTCCCCATTTTTGGAGTCAATATGACTCCATGGGCATTTTGGAGGAATTAATGCAGGCAGTAATTCCACCAATTTTGCCTAAAGCATTGCAGTGATTTAGATTCATTCAAAACATTCCACCCATCACTTTTCTGGTGGTAGTTTGTCTCACTATGTGAGAGATGGTATGCCCAGATATGGGTCCCTTGCTTGCTGTGCCAAAGGGAACAAAGCTGCACCTCACTGAAGAGGCCCAACAAGGCCAAAACATGTCTGGGTTGCTTGTGTTTCCT
The DNA here is from genome assembly GCF_040938575.1 of Ambystoma mexicanum. NCBI lineage: Eukaryota > Metazoa > Chordata > Amphibia > Caudata > Ambystomatidae > Ambystoma > Ambystoma mexicanum. The sequence continues at coordinate 1,467,380,854 of NC_090924.1, read as the reverse complement.
TGCAGAGGGGACTTGACCTAGCAGTTTGGGCTGGGCTGCTACCACTGATGGCAGTACCTGACTGATTTGCCGTAGGCTGGACCCTTTTTGCAATGGCGCAGACAGGCTAATACACAGTGGGGTGAAAGGTTGCCCAGAGCAGTGCCAGTCATTCAGATTTATTCAAAACCTTGCAACCAAACTTTTTTGGTTATGGTTTTTCTCAAGCCAGCCTTAAACATAGGAATTGGGGGGGAAGTTATTTGGCATTTATATATCGCTCTATATATCAGTGGTATGACATGGTGACCTAGGGGTAGAAGGTTTACAGTGACATAGAAGAGAGGGTCTGGGTAGACAATAACTTCAAGGGAACGACAGCATGGGGGCTGGAATGGTAGGGCACAATAGGGACCTCACAGGGACTAGTGGGCTAGGCGTACAGTCACAGGGTCCAGAAGGTTTCAGGGTGGGGCCTGAGGGGCAGGCGTAAACAGCGACAGCACGGGAGTTGGAGCGTATGGGGTGCTCAGGGACATGACAGGGACTAGAGGACTGGGCTTACAGTGTCAGGACATGGTGCCAGAGGGATACACAGTGAGTGGAAGGATGGGTTTGCAGCAACAGGACATTGGGGCCAGGAAGGCAGGGTACAAGCGAAACACAGGCGCTGTGGGAGATACAGCGTCATCACGGGGTCTCGAGGCGGTGGGATACTTTAGAGACAAATATAGCAATATCACAGTGGCAGAAGGGCTGGGGAATACAGTGACACACAGGGCACACATCAGCGGAGGGCTGGGCTTACAGCGACCTGACAGGGGGGGTAGCGGGATACATAGCGAGATCTTGGGAACATGAAGGCATGGTGCATAGCGATACACAGGCACAGTGGAACACACAGTGGGATCATGGGGACTAGAGGGGCGGGCTATACAGAGGGATATATAGCAGTATTACTAGAATTGGAGGGCAGGTGTACTTGGATCGGGTACAAAGGGGCACACAGAGACAGATGGCTGGGGTGGCAGTGACAGGACGGAGGTGCTAGAGGAATGTATAACGACTGGCACAGTGGGCATATAGCGACATCATGGGGACTAAAGGGGAGGGCAATACAGACGGATGCATAGCACATCACAGGAGCAGGGGGTAGGGGTATACAGCGACACACAGGGTACAAAGCGACATCACAGGGACTCGATGTGTTGTTGAAGCATCTAGAGAGGCATAGAGGGTTTCGGTGTGTAGCGATAGCACAGGGTCGGGGGTTAAAATGAATGTGGGGTAGTAAGTGGGCAGGGGACACAGGGACAGTATGGGGACAAGGGGCTGGGGATATATCGAAACATCACGGTACTGAAGGGTTGGGCAGACAGCGATAACCCAGGGAAGGGAGAGGCACATGGCGAGAGCACTTTATGACAGCACAAGGGTACATAGCTATATCACCTGAGCCAGGGTGGGGTGCGCAGTGACAACACGGGGGCTAAAGGAGTGGGGACAGTCAGACACAGTGACCAAAGGGTATGGGGGCACGTAGTGATACATGGTGGGCTGGGGCGGATGGGGCATATGGCGGCGGTATTGGGTCACAGGTATACAGCAATCTTACGGGGATCCTGCGCGGGGGCACAGAGAGACGGCACAGGCCAAATGGGTTGGAGGACACAACTTGGGAGGAGCGATGATCCAAGGAGATACATTATTCAGTATACAGGGATAGGGTTATCTATGCAGAATCGATGATCTTGTTCATTGCTGACATGGTTGTGTCACATTGTATTTAGTCTTTCGGTGTCTTGGGAATTCAGTCGCTTCTTATGGATGAGGTTGGTGTTATGGAAAGAGCCACGTTTTCAGTACTTTGCGGAATGTCATATGGCCTCATTACACGGTAGGCGGTAAGGGTTTACCGGTACTGGTGTTTTACCGGTACCGATAAACCATTATCACCTTACTACGAGGTCCCTTTGCGGGTTGGGGAATTTAACGCCTGCTTTTTGCAGGCGTTAAAAAACGAACCCGCAAAAGGACCGGGGTGCGAATTACGGTACCGCAATTTGCGGTACCGTAATTAGCGCCTTCCCCATTCCCATTATGCCCTATAGGGCAAAAATGGGAATGGGGAAGGGCAATGGAGGAAGGAGGAATTACCACCTTCCCAACCTTGGAATAGGGCGCTAATTCCCCTTTCCTCCAAGGCGGTACCGGTAAATTACCAGCATGAACCATGGCGCTAATAGCAACATGGTTTACCGCCTACCGTGTAATGAGGCCCATATAGTCTTGGGTGTGTCGAATATGTGGTGAAAGCGAGTTCCACAGAGTCGGGGCCAAGACTGAGAAAGCGGACCCTCCAATCCTGACAGAGTTAGTGGTAGGGATCACTAAAAGGAGGGCAGTGCTTGATCTTAGGGTGCGCGGTGGGAGCTAAGGTTTTAGCTTTTCTTGCAGGTATAATGGACCGTTCTTGTGCACTGTACGGTGAGTAATGCACAGGGTCTTGAAAGTGGCTCTTCATCCGACTGGAAGACAGTGGAGAGTTCGAAGAGCAGGAGAGGTGTGGTCCCTTGGACCCAGGGCGAAGAGCAGCTTAGCAGCAGCATTTTGCGCTCTTTGGAGTTTATTAAGGTGGTATGCCAGGACTCCTAAGTATAGGGAGTTGGCATAGTCCAGTCTCGACATTACAATCGACATAACTGTGGCAAGTCTGTTCGGGAAGTAGAGGTAGGGGAAGATGCGTCTAAGAAGTTTGAGATGGTAGTGGCAGCATTTAGACACATTGTTGATCTGCTGGGAGAGGGTTAAGCCAGAGTCCATAGTGCAGCCTAGGTTTTTTACTGTGTCAGAGAGAGGGGGGAGGGAGGGTGGACCAGGGAAGGGGCACAAGGGAGAGGATGAGGTAGAAGCACAGTGTTGCTGCACACCAGGATTTTGGTTTTTGTGAGGTTTAGGAGGAGGTGGTTTATTGTCATCCATCGGTCAATATCTAGGAGACAAGCTTCAAGGTTGGGCTGGGGTTGGTGTCTGAGTTGTGGATTTTAAGTATGATTTGGGTATCGTCAGCGTAGTTGTAGCATGAGATGTTGTGCGGGCGGATGATTCCAGGAAGGGTGGACATATAGAGGTTGAATAGGAGGACAGATAGACATACACCTTGCGGTACTCATATTAACCGAGCGAGCAGCTGAGACATAAGGGGAGAGGAGTGTTATTTGGTTCCTATTGCTGAGGAAGGAGGCAATCGACTTGAGGGCGGTGCCATGGATTCCAAGGGAGTGGAGACTGTCAAGGAGGATTGAGTGGTTAATCATGTCAAAGGCTGCAGAGAGGTCGAGGAGAATTAGCGCAGCGCATCCTTCAGAGTCGGCAGTGACCTTAAGATCGTCCCAGATTAAAGTCAGCGTGGTTTTGGTTCCATGCAGTGGTATGAAGCCTGATTTTGTGGGATCGAGGAGGTTGTTGGATTCAACAAAGGCGTTTAGCTGGGAGTACGCTGTTCGGTCGATGAGTTTTTCAAGGAATCTGGTGTTCGAGATGGTTCTGTAGTTTTTGGGGCCATGGGGGTCGAGGGATGGTTTTTTAAGAAGAGGCTTGATTGCGCAATTTTGAAGGCATCGGGGAAGATGCCAGAGCTGAGAGAATCATTCAGTATGGTTCTCGCATGTTCTCCTGCGCAGGTGGACGAGAATATTTCTTTTAGGACAGGGGCGGGGCAGGGGTCAAGTGGGGAGCCAGACAGTTTTCTAGCAGATAGTAGGTCAAGAAACCTGTCTTTGGAGATGGGTCTGAACGAGTTGAAGGTGGGTGGATTGGGAAGAGGGGTGTGGGGGGGGTTGTAGGGTTGCTCGGTCATTGAGGGGCAGAGGAGGGACAGTTTGTTGTTAAGGGCAGTTGTCCTGTCAAGAGCGGTGGTGTAGAAGTGTAGCGATAGTGAGTCACAGAGCGATTGTGATGGGGCAGATTGGGTAGATGTTCAAGTGGGTTTGACGAATTCAGAAATGATTCTGTGGAGTTCTTTTCTGCTGTTTCCACATTTAAGAATTCGTTTGTTGTAATAGGCTTTTTTGGCATTCCGATTTTGGCTTTGTAGTTGCGATGGTGCAAGGTGAAAGCGGATCTGCTGGGATCTGTTTTTGAAGCTCACCATTTGCGTTTCAGAGGTTTTATTTTTTTTGGCGTTCCTCAGTTCAGGTGTGAACCATTTAGGAAATAGTCCATTGCAGGAGGAAGCAGGGCGTGAAAGAGTGTGCAGAATTAGTGATTCATTGAGCCAGGAGCTGAATGAGTCGATGGTCAGGGATCTGTCTGGGGGAGGGGGCGTTGTGCGGGATCTAAGAAGTAGGGCTTCGGCTAGGTCAGGGAGGATCTTTACTTTGTTCCAGCATTTGAGGTCTTGGGGTGGGGGGGTTTAGGCCAGCGGGTTGTAGGTGGAGGAGCGGGGGAGAGGATGGAGAAAGGGATGACAAAGTGGTCGGACCAGATTTGGGGTATAGGGGGGATAGATGAATCAGGTTGTGGGAGCTGAAGATTGCATCATGGGTGTGCCCCATAGAGTGGGTTGGACCGTTCATATGAAGGGAGAGGTTGAGCGCATCAAGGCGTCTACCAGTGGATGGGTCATGGGGTTGGTGGGAATGTCCAGCCAGATATTGAAGTCACCTAGGAGAGTCAGAGAGGGGTGATTTACTTGAATGGTGGCTACAGAATCACAGAGGTTGTTTTAGAAATGTCTGTCGTAACCAGGAGGTCTGTAAATGAGTAGGAAGCTTTGGGGAGAAAGTCGGAGGTAGCAAGAGTTTACCTAGAAGGAATTTGCATGATGGAATGCATGTCTGAGATTAAATGAGTGAGAAAGAAGTGAGATTGGAAGAGGACTGCCACGCCGCCTCCCCTGGAAAATCTTTTGAGCGGGATGAGCCAGTAGCCAGGGGGGAATGCTTCATGTGCAACAGGGGCAAAGTCATTGGAGAACCAGGTTTCGGTAATAAAGACTAGGTCTGGTTTGTCAGAGGAGAGGAGGTCAAAGATGCTGTGTCTGTTTTCCGCTAAAGAGCGGGTGTTAAAAAGGATGCAGTTGACTACGGCATGGGTTGTGGTCATGGAGGCGGTTAATCGGGATGTGAGCTGGAGGAGCTTGGGGGGTTTGAGGGTGGGAGGGGGCGGTGGGACTTTCTGGTTTATTGACACTGTGGGAGGAGGGTTAGTGAGGGGGTAGGTTGCCCGCAGATTTTGAGTGGTGGGCCATAGAATTAGATCGGTTACATCGGAGTAGGCTGGGAATAGTAGGCGGGCAGAGGATATGTGTGGGGTTGTGGGTAGAGTCGAGAAGGGCCGGGCAAGTGGACAGTTGATGAGTGGGTGTGAGGCAGATTCGGGGGTTAGGGATTGGAGTGGGTCTCCAAGGGATCGACGGATCCGGTGTGCAGGGAGAGAAGTCAAGAGAGAGGGGGTGGAAGCAGGGCAAGGGCAGGGGGGATTTTAATGGGGAAGGCGATTGGAGATTGGGAGGTCGGGTTGAGGTAGAAATGGTGAGGAGTAAACAGTTGCAGAGGGAGACCGCGCTTGTTTCCTGCTTTTCACAGGTTGTGGTGCAATGGGGGTGAGAGAGACGGTGGGGGTGTCAGAGGGTGATGGAGATGAACCAGTTCTTGCAAGGGCGAGATGTGCTGCTTTTAGAGAGAGGAAGGAATATGAGGGTGGGGTTGTTGGTGGGGGTCGATGGTGGATAATTCTGAGGTGCGTTAGGGGAGATGGGGGTCAGTGGAGGGTTAAAGGGGGCAGGGGGGAAGGAAAGGGGGGGCTGTTCTGTGGTGGGTTAGGGTTAAGGGACTTGGGGGTAAGGGAGGGTGCAAGGGTGGGAGGGATGTTCGATGGGGGGTGCATGTAAGGGGTGGAAGAGGGTGAGGGTTTGAGCTGGTTAGAGTATCAGTGGGCTGCTCTGGTTTGCGAGTTTGATAGGGAGCAAGGTGTCTTGGGGTGGGGTATTAGGGAGTTCTCAATAGCGGTCAGAGGGAGGATGGGGCGATGAGTTTGGGTGAGAAGGGTGGCTGGGAATAGGCTTCTGCAGATGGATGTGATTGGCGCGCCAAAGTGCACCACTGATTTTTAGTCGCATGTGGGGTGGTGGTAGGAGAGTAGGTGAGTGGCGTTAGGCTGCAGTGAAGGGCACGGGCGGTTTTCAACAGTCGTGCTCAGGGCGGGGACGGTGTAGGGGTTTGAAAAGGTGGGTGCTAGAGCACGGATCGGGGGCTGAGGGGGATGAGGGAGGAGGGGAGAGAGGGAGGGACGGAGGGAGGGAGGGAGCCGGGGATTCTAGGAATCAGGCTGGGTGCGAGCGGGGGGTTCTTGTGAGATGGGGGTCTCCATTTGGTGGTATAAAGCTGGGATTGTTGAGCTAGTGGTGGTAGATGGGTCCTGAAATCTACAAGTCAGGAAGTTGGATAGGCTAATAGGAATACTTTATGGATAGGTGTTTTTAGACTGGTGGGACACCGTAGTAGCTAAGGACCAACGGTTCTAAGTGTGAGTGAGAGGTAGAAAACAACACAGTAATCTCTTGGATTTACTATCTAGGTGTGGAGCAGGCTAAGGTGGTAGACTGGCAGAATACAACACATTAATCTGGATGCGAGACATTGTTTAGAGGGTAGAATACGACACAGTAATCTCTAAGCGCACTATCTAGATTTGTGATAGTCTTAAGAGGGGAGAATATAACACTACTCTTTGAGCGCACAATCTTACAAGGGTAGGATACAACAGTCATTTTCAGTATACTAACTAGATGTAAGGCAATCTTCAGAGGGCAGAATATAACACAGTAATCTTTGAGCGCACAGTTTAGATGTGAGACAGGTTAAGAGGGCAGAATACAACACAGTAATCTTTGAGCGCACAGTTTAGATGTGAGACAAGTTAAGAGGGCAGAATATAACACAGTAATCTTTGAGCGCACAATCTAGATGTGAGACAGGCGAAGAAAGCTGAATACAACACAAATCTTTGAGCGCACAATCTAGATGTGAGACATTCTTAGGAGTGCAGAGTACGACATTATAATCTTTGAGCAAGCAATCTTAAGAGGGTAGAATACAAAACAGTATTCTTTGTATGCGCAATCTAGATTTGAGACAAGTCTTAAGAGGGCAGAATACAACACAGTACTCTTTTAGCGCACAATCTAGATATGAGCCAGCCTTAAGAGGATGGAATACAACACAGAAATCTTTGAGCGCGCAATGTAGAGGTGAGACAGGCTAAGAGGGTGGAATACAACACAGTACTCTTTTAGCGCACAATCTAGATGTGAGCCAGTGTTCAGTAGGCAGAATACAACACAGAAATCTTGAGCGCACTATCTAGATGCTAGACATTCTTAAGAGGGCAGAGTACAACATTATAAACTTTGAGTGGACAATCTTAAGAGGGTAGAATACAACACAGAAATCTTTGGGCACACAATTTAGATGTGAGAATGGCCTAACAGGGCGGTAAACAACACAGTACTCTTTGTATGCACAATCTAGATGTGAGCCAGTCTTAATCATGAATTAATCCATGTAACGGCCCATTGCTGATTAACCCCTACAAATGCCTTAGAGATTTGTGATGAAGATAGGATGAGACTTGAGTATAGACCACAACACACGTGCCAAGAATTTTGACAGAGAGGGAAGTAAAGAGATAGGACGGTAGCTTGAAGGTACGGAGCTATCTAAAGAAAGTTTTTCCGGAAGAGGAACGATCACTGCACTCTTAAATTCAGTAGGAAGGGTGAAAGATGAGAAGGAAAGCTTAATGAGGGAAGTAACTTCAGGCAGCAGGTGAGGGAAGAGCCTTGTAATAAGAGGAAATGGGATAGGATGCAGAGGTGGAGCGGTAGGATGAGCTCAAGCAAATTGAAAAGCAGTATCAGATTCAGAAATAGAGGAGAACGAGGAGGGAGAAGACGAAGGCGATGGTCAGACAAATGAAGATCTGGAAGAACATTGGAGCTCAACCTTAGAAATGAAGACATTTCCAAAGTTGGACGGACAGAGTGAAGAAGATACGGACAAGTCAGAAGAAGGGGGAGAAAGTATTTGATTAAGGAGGTGAAAAAAGGGCCAGAGGTTGAGGAGGAGAGTATGAGATGATAAGGTTGGAAAAGTAACGTTAGTTAGCAGCAACAAGAGCAGAATCATAGGAAGAGTGAACAGTAGGAAGCAAAGTATTATCAGAGGGAGAATTCGTTTTGTTTCAAAGACGCTTAGCACGCCTGACTAAAGAGTGGAAAGGGGGAGTTCAGCTGTCAGACAAGGTTGGGGTGGCTGAGGGATGGAATGGCCACAAAGGATGAAGCGAGTCCACAGTAAGGTGAAGAGCAGAGCAGTATTGACAGTAGAGAGCCCAGAGTTAACAGAAAGAGAAAAAAAGGAGGCCAGAGAAGGAAGGGAGGACAGAAGAGATTGAAGAAAGACAGAGTCATTGAATGTATGAAGATTACGACAGAAAAGATTTGAGATATAAAGGGATAGAGGATAAAAGAGTTGTAGGGGGTAGGAAAATTAAGGAAAGGAGAAAATGATCACAGAAATAGAAGGGACAAGAGGAGACCACAGAAGTAGAAGGGACAGAAGAGAGGACAAGATCAAAAGAGGAGCCTGAAGAATAAGAGGTGTGGACGGAGATTGGAAGAGATTGTAGGAGTCCATTAATGCAAGAAATGGAGAGGAAGAGTGAGTGAGAGATGGGTGGAGATTAAAGGCTCCAAGAATGAAAGAGGAAGCAAGGCCAAAAGTAATGTGCGACGGTCAGCACAGAAGCTAGAAAGGGCTACAGGAGGGTGATCATCAAAAATTAAATAGATTGAGGTTTAGAAAAGAGACAAAATGATATATATATATATATATTTGTATTTATTTATAGCAAATTAACAGTAAAAGAGCAGCATAATGGGATAAAACAGTTAAGTGGGCAATTCAATTCAATCTCTTCGAAAATGTCTTAAAAACAAAGAAAACCAAAAATAATTTGCACTCCAAAATGATATTCAAACGACAGAACTGAGGCAGGGAGCCGGAATACGAAAGTGCAGTATAAGAAGAATTGAAGAGAATGCCAAGCGCACCCACCCTGCCTGTTTGACAAGGGGAGTGAAAAAGCTAGACAGCTTTAATTATTTATTTATTACATTTGTATAGCGCACAAACAGCCCTGGGGCATCGAGGTCCACTTAGTGCCAAGAGCAAGGTACAGGTTAAATACATTTACAGCTTAGATGTACAGGTTAGATATCCAATTACATATTCGATATACATGAACAGATTATACATTTGTGTGATTCTTCGGCACATAGTGGTGGGGGTAGGGCATTCCAATGCAGGGCTGCTAGATAGGGGAAGATTGCCCATCCTACTCTAATACTCTTGCCCATGGGTACCGTGAGCACATTTGTGTAAGGTCTTCTAGTGGGTCTAAGGGATGTAGAAAGGTGTATTCTTTTTGAGCGGTAGAAGGGTGCATTGAGGTGGATGCATTTGTGGGTTAATGCAAGTGTTTTAAAGATGACGCGCTCTTTGATTGGGCGCCAGTGGGCTTGTTTCCTGGCAGAGGTGATATGTTCCCTTTTGGGGATGCCCAGAGCTGTACGTTGTGCGTTGTTTTGGATGACTTGCAACTTATCCACATTTTTAGCAAATGTTCCCAGGAATAGGGCATTGCAATAGTCTAGCCTTGAGCCGGTTATAGCTCGTGCTATGGTAGTGCAGTTGTGCTTGGAGAGGAATGGTCTGGCTGCATTAGGTGTTTGGCATGGTATGCTGTAGAGGAGGCGATCAAATTAACTTGCCTTGTCATTAATTAGAGTCTAATTAGACTCCCAGGGCCTCATTACGAGTTTGGTGGCCGCCATGGTGCTATTGGCTCCATGGCTACCTCCAAACCGGGCTCCTTTACCAGGTTCCTGCAATGAGGAATAACCGGGTCATTCCGACATTGGAGGACCCGGTTATTCCTCCTTGCAGGAACCATTCCCCATTCCCATTTGAGCCCCCATAGGGCACTGGTTACCTGGCCACCCTCTGATCTCGGGCCCAGGTCCCCACCCCGCCTGAGTGTGTCTCATCTGCCTTCTTGCTATCCCTATGGCTAAGATTATGCTGATCTGCAACTGGGGGTGTCATCGTTCATAGCATGAGCGCTGGAACCAATTGAAAGGTTTAACCTTTTAAAACCTTGCTTCCCAAGTGAGCAGGACTATCTCAACGCCTGAACACGCACAGAGGAAACAGAAAACCTTACTGCGAGGTTCCAAAAATGAGCACTGCCCCTATTCATTACAGGAAGCCAACCTGTTGAACTGCATTACTCATCTGAACATATCCGCTACTACTGTGCATTTCAACTAGCAAACATGAAGAATGTGAGACAAAGTAGAAGCAACGAAATGCAAGAACTTAAAATGTAGCATTGCGTTCAATAAAGATCTCTGAGTATTTACTGGAATCTAAACCTCCACTCACGTAAGTGTTTTAAGTGAGTCTTCATCTCGCATCTTTGGGACCCATTGCCCGGCTCTGGCAAGGAAAGCCAATCTCAAGGTTTCCTCACCTTGGCCTAGGCTCTTGGGACCCGGCATTAAGAGGCAACTTACTTGTAAATGAGCCCATGACGCTGATGCCGATAGAGTTTGTGTTGTAATTGGGAGCGTGTGCCCCAACCGTCGTCCAGCCACGTCCTTCATACACGGTGCCATCCTCGCCCACCAGGAAGCTGCAAAGAAAGAGAAGGGACCCTTTTTTATCTCATCATAGTTCACTGGACTAGGTCCCCCGCCATTTCTTCATAGCTGTGATTCTATTCTTGCTTGAGCGCCCCCTCTATATCATTGTTCCCTCACTGGACCGCAACATTAGAATATTTCACATCTCCGCTCACTTCATCTAAGACTGGAATGCACCTCTTACTTGCTGTACCCCTTGTGTGTGTTTCTTTCTACTCCCAGTACCACCTTCTGCTCCCCTCGGACCTTACTTCCTCACCTTCATCATTGCAATGCCTGACTTATTGTTATATTTCATTGATTTATATAAACCTAATGAAAATGAATCTAGGAACTGTGTATGGTGTAATCCATCAGATCAATGTGATTGTGTTTGTACCCATATGTCCCAATAGACCTACTTGCCTTTACCAGTGTCTTTCTCGGGGGCCACTTCTCTTACCTATATTCCCAAGGATTCTCGTTGGCTTACCTGTTTCTCCAAGGCTCTACCTGCCTTACCTATCTACATCAAAGACTCCCTTCCCAAGTATTCCATATATACATCCATGTCACCCCTTGCCTTACCTGTATCTCTCCAAGGCTCTAACTGCCTCACCTGTCTGAATCAAAGGCTCCCCTTCCTAAATATTCCCTATATACATCTGTGGCACCCCTCGCCTTTCCTGCATCCCTCGAAGTAGTCATGGTTAAGTTGCTCAACCCATAGGAAGAGCACTTTTTGGACAGCTTATAACTTTGCCCCCGCCCTCCCCCCAGATGAATCCTCGAGAAACGTTGCAAAAACATATATGTCCCTTCAAATTGACTCTGGTGAGGTTTTGTGAAGGGGGGGCAAAGTTATAGCGGGTCCTAAAATGTGTGGTTTTTCCCCATAGACACAATGGAAAAACAAATGTACTCACGCCTACAATCCAAACCGCAGGACACATTTTCACCAAATTTATGGCAAAAGAGGCAGCTTGATCCCGAAAGCATGCTTTTGTAAATTTGTAAAACCATCCAGTATTTTATTTTTTTAAAGTCTAAAAAGTAGGTCAATATTTTTTGGTGATATCTGGGTTCAGTCCGCAGACTCACTTCCCTGTTCACGCGAACAGACCTATGATTGGCCCAGATGGCAGCATGATGCCTGCGGACATCGGATGCACTCTCTGATTGGTCAATAAAAAATGTGAGGTACGTCAGATTTTTGGAAACGCCAGCCATGTTGGATTCAGAGACAGCCACCAGTGTCTGTGAACATTGTGATAGAAACATATTAAATAAAACAAAAACATTGCACCTATCAAACTAAGAAACAATCTCTGGGGAGGCGAGAGGTGATGATGGGATGGGATATGGCCATTTAGAATAGAATGCTATACTTCGCTAAACTGTAAAATAACAAACAACACAAATGGCTAAGTGCACACAGTCCAACTGGACCATTTGAGAGGAACAGAATATAGAAAATGTCCCATGATGACATGTTAGGTACCACATTCGGCAGCAGTGAGTATGTACTGTACTGCCTCCAGGTAGATAAGGAGATTCAGAGACTCTGCAAAATTAACAGTAGCTATGTTGGTCGATACTCATTGACAATTGAATAATGCTCCCCACAAACTTTCAGATGTTATAATACGATAATTGGAGAACCAATAGAAAAATGATTTTCCTTTGCATCAAGCAAAGTAGGGCATTCTGAAATCAGATGTCTAATGGTTTCAGGTTGATTTACCTTCAGACAGCATCTACAGAAATGTTCTTCTTTGCTGATTTTATTGTGTCTAGCTAGGACATCATTTTTATGCCAAAAGTTTGAACCTCATAAACTTGTTTCTTAATGTTGGTGCATGAAATTTGATTAAGTAGGCTTCTGCATTAATTAGAATTGTTGACAAGAAAGCACGGTTCTTGAATAGATGCAGTTTTGTACAGCTTTCTCTTGTTGTAATCCAATCGAATAGCCTAAGTTTGGTTGTGGCTCTATTCCGATTTGTGATTAATAGGGACTCAGAGACTCTCATAAGTTCCAAAGAGTCTTGAAGTTTCAATCTCCAAGTTTGCATTGTAGTGTGCTCCAAGGTGATTACGTAGATCGATATTGCACTCATGAGGCAATTTTCTTTTGCAGGTAAGAGGTACTTCCTGTAGGCTGAGTATAGTATCCATGTATACATAGGGCCTCATTACGACCCTGGAGGTAACCATGCCGCTTTTTGCAGCATGGCTACCCCCATTCCAGGTACCAGGTCTGGGTTCCCTGAATGGGGAAACACCGGGCCATTCCGACCTTGGAGGGCCCGGTATTTCCCCATTCAAGGAATCTGGACCCGGTACATCCCCATTCCCATTTGAGCCCCCATAGAGCTCAATGGGAATGGGGATGATGCTAACAACGGCCCCATTAATGACGGACCCGTTGTTAGCATTCTGGCCTGCTCGCAGGACCCGCTAAGGACGCCTGGTTTTACCAGGCATCCTTAGAGGGTCCCGTCAGCAGACCTCGTAATGAGGCGGTAGGGGGTTAACCGGGCCGGCAGCTCTACCGGCGCCGTTAATCCCTACCACCTTTCTCGTAATGAGGCCCATAGAGTTTAAGGAAACTATTCCTAACTCATGTCGAATGACACACATGGATATTCTCTGAGGTAGATTTAAAACTGTTCCCCAAAACAGTCCCTCCATTCTTCACCAAAACATCTCGCGGCGCCATGTCCTAGTTTCGGCACTATAAATGAGGATGGGAACAACTTTTTTGTTTATAAAAAATGATCATAGGCATTAGTGAAAATGTACCCTATTGGGCCTACAAAGTCTGTGCTTGGGATATGGCAGTCTTTGGTTTGTTTTGTAAGTCTTGAAGGTAAGGCATATCAGATAGATGATTGCTGATAATATGTCCTTAATATTTATATTCATGAACCAACTGTATCTGCTGTCCTTGAAGGGTCCATTTGGGCATCAACTTGTTCTTTCATTGCTTATCACTATCAATCAAGACCTTGCATTTGGCTTCATTGATAGTCAACAGATTAATTTCTACATAGGCGCCTAGTTGGTTGAGGAGAATCCCCTGGGAGTTTTAGCCAAGAGCACTAAGTCATCGGCATAAAACACCCAGGGCACTGGTCGCTCTCTCCGCTTAGGCGAGTCAGATATTACTTCTGCAAATCGATGCCGCGTGTCAGCGGTGAATAAATGAAAAAGTGATGGTGCAAGGATACTCCCTTGTTTCAGGCCCCTGAAGGTGGCGATGGGGGTCCATAGGTTTCCATCTAGAGATGAAGTGTAGCTGGTTTATCCAATATATCAGATAGTTGGGGCAAGCTGCTCTGGTTAGTTTGTCAATGAAAAGCTCTCTAGACACTGAATCAAACGTGGCCTGGAAGTCTATGAAAATCATGTAAAATGGCTGTTTTCTTTGACGTTCCTGCAGTTTAATAGCATTTAGAGTCTGGAGGTTTATCGATGTTCCCAGGCCGGACACAAAACCAGTTTGATGAGAGTCCTGTAGATCTGTTTTTATGATCCAGGGATTCAATTCTGTTAGAATGAGTCTGGCAAAAAGTTTGCCAGGCACATGTAGCAGGTTGACAGGCCTATAGTTTTCAGGAGCCGTGCGGTCTCCTTTTTTATATTTCAGAATTATGATAGATTGCCTTCACGAGGGAGGAGCCTGGCGACTTGGGATGGTCTGGATGAATATTGCCATTAATATTCTGGCCCATGCATGAGGATGTGCTTTAATCATCCGGACGGACAGGACGTCGGGGCCTGGGGCCCGAGAAGAGTTCAGCTTCATGATGTAATGGAGAATGTCCTCTTTGTCAAAATGAAAGGCAAGGGGACCATTCCAGGGAAAGCATCCGAGCTTGCCAAGGAAAGGAGTGGCCGCATACAGAGTTTTTTAGTAGGTTATCCATACGTCTTCTGGAACAGCATTTATTTGAGATCCTATCTGGGAGACATCATTGGTGTTGTTTAGAAGCCCCCAGATTCGGGCAGACTTCTTTGATGCCAACGCTTCCAGCATAAGCTGGGCATCATGCTGACACAGCAGAGCCTTTTCTGGACTTCATCCAGTTTTTGTACTTTTAGGTCTTTAATCTCGATTCCTTGATGGGTGAAGGTAAGATTCGAAGGATGCAACTATCCGCTCGATAGGTTGATGTTCTAACAGCCAACTCATGATCATATATATGCATATTAGTAGTAGTGATCCTCGTAAACGGGCGAGTTTTGATTTTGAGAATCTGCATCGCAGCAACGTAGGAGCAGTGAGACATTGGGCCTCATTACGAGTCCGACGGTAACCGCGGCGGTAAAACTGCCTGGTTACCGCCGGACTCGTATTACCATTCCGCCTCTGTGACTCCCGGAATTACCAGGGCATTACAGCCCCGGTGTCCCGGGAGTCACAGAGGCAGAATGGCGTTAATACCCATTCCCATTGAGTCCCATGGGACTCAATGGCAATTGGGAAGTGGAAACACCGGCACCATCTTGTGATGGTGCTGGTGTTTCCACGTCCACCTGCAGGCGGACGGTGTTAAACCCGCCAGGTCAGACCTGGCGGGAAGATCACCTCCTGCCTGCAGGACTCGGGATCGGGCCGTCCGGAATTAACAGTGGCGGCGGGTTTACCGCCACTGTTAATTCCGGACAGCCAGACCTGTAATGAGGCCCATTGTCAACTCTGAACATAAAATATTACAAGTGTATACCAGGAGCATGTTAAGATCCTGTAATAGATAAGATGTCCATCTAAATCCATTTTTGCCATTGGAGACTGTGATGTCACAAGGTACAGAATTCTTAGAATCGTTTTTAGGGTTAGTCCAGTGCCACGTCAAGAATAGAAGGTTGTGATCACAGGTAGTTTGAGGTTTAATTTGGAAATGATCAGTGTGGGCAAAGAGGTTTCTATCCGTATACATGTAGTCAATCGGCGCAACCTGATTGCTTCTATGCCATGTGTGAGAAGGTGGAACATCCCCTGATATACATACATTTACCATTTGGAGTTGTCTTTCTTTCGTGAACGCATTCCACCGAATTGCTGTAGAAGTAAGAGGAAGCATCGAATTTTTAATGCATCTAATATTGAAATCCCCTGCTAAAATGGTATAGTGAATGGAAGTGTCCATGATGATGAGATCCAAGAGGGTTTCAAGGTCCCTAAAGAAATCGTCATCTTGGATACTGGCATGGTTCCAATATACATTTATCAGAGCAATGGATTGATGAGAAGATTTTATTTCGACCAGTTGAAGAAACATGTTCGTGGACGCCCAAGGATCTATGCTTAAAGTCGATGTAGATTTGACAGCCACCATCAAGCAGGCCCTTTTGTGGCCCCTAATAGGTAGTTAGGGCCTCGATGCCTGTCATAGCGCCTCAATGCCTGTGGGCTGTAGTGCGCTCTACAAATGCAAAAATAAAATAATAAATAAAAATAGTTTAGCAGGTATCATGGATAGAAGATGGTTCTTCCATACTGGAGTTGAGCTTAGCCATAGTTCCTGGAGCGCTATTATGTCAAAGTCTCTCAGTGGTTTCGGATTATTGATAGTCAAATGTTTATGACCTCTGGTGTTCCAAGAGGCCAATGAACAGGTTGACAGTTCAGACTGAGGAAATTGTTCATTTGAATTTAAGGACGGCCTCTTTGTTGTCATTGGTACTGATTGCTACTGCAATTGTGATGCATCTTGAGAGCAGGTAATGTGAGAGGTGTTCTGTCTTGATGCATATTAAGATTAGATATGTATTCTTTTGAATGGAGGGGTAAAGATGGATAGTTTGAGGAAGATGGTTTAGTTAAGAGGAAGCCCAAGTTGTACAATTCCAATCTGGCCTCCCACAGCATGTTCATCACTATGCCAGATTTCATCCATAGCTTCACTATGGACGGGGCACGGTCGTGGATGATTTCACTTGATCAACATCCCCAGAGCTTAAATCCTCTAATGAGGGTATATCACCTAAGACATTCCCGACACTTGTCTTGTTCGAGTCATATGTCGGAAACGGATGACTTCTGCATTGCAGAGTGAGGTGGTGCAAAAGTCAGATGTTATTTTCTGTACTTGTTCTATGGTTAGATCCCTTGTCGAAGCGATGCAAAGGGATCTGAGAGTGTACCTTCACACTTCCAGCGAGGAAATCGAATGCTTGTGAGTGATTTTTAGGCTGGCATTCTCTGGGTTGACTAATATTCAATGATTTATTCGAGGTGGTTGGAGCAAAATGTAGTTTTATGGATTTCGCTATATGCTCACGCCTTTGTTCCAGAGTCTGAAAGTTGTCATTATAGGAGGAGCAATTTTCCTGATTGCCTTTCTTTTTCCCATCTTGACTTATTGCTAAGTTGGAGTTGGGTTTTATTATGAAAGCCGCTCTCTCTGCTTTTTCTCCTCTCTCAGGTGCTTTGGCTACCAAGGGGACAGTGTCATCTTTTTGTTGTTGTTCACTTATTTTGACTGATGTATCTAATGGTTCATATTCTAAATCCTGATTGTTTAGATTTTGGGTTTTGCATTGTGCATTCTTATATTGAGATAGTTTAAAATATATTTTAGCACCCGCAGAGCTCGCTATGCTTAACCTGTTCTTAGGAAGCGTTAAGCTGTGAAGGAAATGGCGAGAGCTAGAGTTCTTTGCGGCTGCTCTTTGCTTCATGTGTTTACCTTTTTTAGTCACTAGGGATGTGGGGGCTGTCTTATTAGTTTTTTTAAACCTATCGTAACTTGATCTAGAGGGTAGCGGCACCGGTGTTGATTCACAAGGAGTTTGTGAGCCGATAAATATCGCACTCGTATTTTGCAGACCAGACAGTTCCAGTGGATGTGTTTAGACTTTCTCCTCTTCTTCTTATTGCATGGTCTATTGGGGTGACATGGTAAATCTGCTTGTTACACAGAATAGATGTTGTGGGGCAGCAAGTTTCCCTCATTGAGAGTGGCTGGATTATAAGCATCTGTCTACTTTCTGACTCATAATGGATTTGTTGATTATGTCTATCCTCACGAGTTGTGGTGCAAGCATCTCTATTCTTCTTATTCACAAGCAGCTGCAACAGACTGGATTGGGTATATCGCTTTTTGTGAAGCGTCTCGTAAAGTTTGGTAAGCGAGAGATATTCACTGCCCGCAAGGAAGAATCCAATTTCTGCTCCCGCTGGATCCCCTTCGCACAAAGGAGAGGATCCTTTTCATCTAGGGGTGGGATGCGCAAAAGAGATTGAAAGAGCTGATGGAGAGAACATTATTGGGGATTGAGATAGGTCGCTCGTCCTAAGCTTTACGGGCAGCTCATGAATAATAACATTGCCATTTTCCCCTCGCATGTCTAATGCGGCATGGACGGGAGAGTTCAGTGGAAATGACCACAGTGAGTGTTAATGAGGCAGACAAATTAACAATTTGAGCAGGCAATCGAGGAGGGACATGTATTTGAGCCGTTATGTGCAAATTCGTCGGCAAGGCTGTTGTGGCCGTGGAATTCTCGTCAGAAGACGAAGGTAAAAGGAAGCCTGCATCGCATCTACAAGAGAGTCTGTGGGCATGCCCAGATTAGAAATCATCAGAGTTCTCGGTTCTACCTCAGCAGTTAGATTCAATACCGCTAGAGGCTCTATGAAGGGCGGGATAGCCGAGTTGCACGGAACAACATTTCTGAATATCAGTCGTTAAAGAGGCTATTCACACATGCAACGCCATGTTGAGGCTACGTGTCAGATGAATAGTGCATGATGTAGATTTGGGAGTAATTTGAACGTCGGTAAGCCAATTAAGTATTTCCTTGGCAGGGGGCATGTCTATGACTAGGCGATAGAGGCAGGCATTATTTGATGGCACAGTGATCCAAAAAAGCAAGGTGTGGGGGCACATCATGCAAGATCTTGGCATAGCGAGATCTCGCGAGAGGTCACACATGATGCACGAAAGACACAGAAAACGAGGCAGAACAGGAGCGAGACACCAGGGATACAGTCGGGCCTCAACACTCCTCCTGAGTGGTGGAATCCAGCCTTCCATCTCAAGCCTGTCTCATCTGAGATCCTTGCCACATGCTGAGCATAATACCATGGCTGAGGGCAGCCTTGTGGTAGCTCCAGCTGGCAGGGGATATTAATTCTTCATCATACCTACGGTGTAGTGAAATCAACTGCATGGGGCAAAGGAACTGAACTGTGAGTACTGCCCCACTCTTTGCTTGCACATGTACTTCCCCTGCACTGTTTGTGCTAGATGGCAGAATAAACACCTCTTTCTATCACATATTTTTTTTTTTTATTGAGGGCCACCACTAATTGGTGACAAGGGCCAGAAACCACTCGCACAGCAACCATGCAGGGCACCACGCCACCTCCACTTTCCCCCAATCCCCCGGCATGCCTGCAATCCCTTGGCAGCAATGGGAGCCACTGTTTTTCACGTATCTGGAGGAATTGGGAGGAATGGGCTATTCCCCAGCCAGAAAGAAGGCCATGGGACTCAATGCCATGGGGGTCGAAGGACAGCACATTTCCACAGGCTTGAAGGCTTTGTCCAGCATGGATGATGGCGATGATGTCTACAAAGAAGCAGTTTGCTGCATAATTAAGAGGTGGTCCTCCACAGACTCAAGTTTTACACGTAGAAACAAGAAAGTAACAAACCTGTTGATGATTAGATCACTAGGATGAGAGAACTGGCGGCCTTGTGCAGATTTGGAAACAACGTGGAGCAAGTAATTTGTGACATTTTAGGGGTCCACACCAATTCCCGCAAGGTCCAGGACAAGTTCATCCAAGAGAAAGAACTGGACCTAGATAAGATCCTACACATCGCAAGGGCTGAAGAGGAGACTTCGAACAGATGCAGGGAAGTAAGTGGGCTGTTGCCCGCACCCGAAATGGCGGCTGTGCAATGGAAGGGGCATAGAGACAGACAGCCGCGAGAAGCTGCCAGAGAGAAAGCGTCAAAGTGGAGAGATCCCCTAAGTGTTACAGATGTGCCAGCACCAAGCACCTGGCGAAGGATCAAGATTGTCCCGCAAGGAACAGAGGGTTCTAAGTGCAGGCGATTTGGTCACAATGCTGTAGCCTGCACGTGGTGGAAAAGAAGATCACCCACATTGACAGGGACAGAGGAACAAGCGATGAAGAAGAACCTGACGATACGCCAATAGTAATCATGGTTAACTCATCTCAAGCAAGAAGGGAGAAACCCCATTGCATGGTGAGAGTGGATGGTAAGGAAACCCGCATCATGGCCAATTCGGGCTTCGACCTGACCATTCTCCACATCCAGACATACAAAAACATGATGGGACACGACTTGTTAAGATTAGAAGCACCATGCAAAGGCCCACAGTCTTCGAGGAGCCACCGTAGACCTATTAGGCTACATCAAAGCCAAACACAAATTCAAAGATAGGTGCACCACGAAAAAGTCTACGTATCGACCGAGGCTCCTGCAGTACCGGGATGGGACGAGCAGCATAAACTGAGCATCCGTTTAGACCCCAGCACTGCCGAACGAGTACTGCTGGTCTCCTCAGGAGGAGCGTCAGGTCCAAGAAGTGAATTCCCCGTGCTGTTCTCCGAAACACCCACAAAAATAAAAAACTATGTGCACTAAATTTGCCTAAAACCCAATGCAGTACAGGTCAAGCACAAGGTCAGGCCCATTCCAGGTACAGCAAGGTTAGCACTTGAATCACAGCTTCAAAAGATGGTCAAGGAAGGTACAATTGAGACAGTCAAGTCCTCCGAATGACTAAGCCTGATGGTCCTTATAAAGAAGAAATCCTTCAACGATTTGAGAGTGTGCATAGATCTATGCAGCCTCAATATGGAGGTGGTGACGGACAGTTTTCCCTTGCACAGCATCACCAAATCGTATTGATGATGAAGGAAGCAAAATTATTTTCAAAACTCGATTGCGGGATGCCTACCATCAGATAGAGCTGCAGAAGGCCTCACGCCCACTCATAGCATTCATTACACCTTTTGGCACGTTTCAATACACACCAATGCCATTCGGGCTGTCATCCGCTGCATCAGCATTTCAAAGAATGATAAACTCACTGCTGCACGGCATTGACAATTTGTCGTACTTCCAAGATGACATCCTTGTGTATGCCAAAGACACAGAAACCCATGATCGAGTAGTAAGAGAAGTACTTGGCAAACTACATCGCGCTGGAGTCCACCGGCATCACAAGAAGAGCATATTTGGAGCTTGCGAAGTAGACTACCTGGGTTACCGCATCTCAAAGGAAGGAATGAGTCCTAAGAAAAACCTGCTTCAAACCATAATTGACGCCCTAGCCCGACCTCAAAGATGAGCTCTGGTCGTTCCTGGGCCTCGCAGAGTATTACGCGAAATTTGTTCCCAGATTTTCTGAAATCACATCTCCCTTGAAAGAGCTCCTGAGTAAAGGTGCCAAATACACGCCGGAATCACTACAAGTCGAGGCATTTGCTAAAATCAAGAAGAAAATCCTACTTGCACCGTGTCTCAAACCGTTCAATCCCGAATGGGAAACATACATAACGACAGATGCCAGTGCATATTGCTTGGGCGCCACCCTCACCCAAAAAAAGGGACACACTGAAAACATTGTCACCTTTGCGTCAAAGGCACGGTCCACCTCAGAGAAAATCTACTCCACTGTCGAGAAGGAGTTGCTGGCCTGTGCCTGGGTGTTGAGTATTTCAGGTTGTACGTTTGGGGAACCAAATTCCGCATAGTCCCTGACCACAAACCCCTGGTGCACATGTTGAGCCCAGGCGGCACTAAAACGGCGACACAACACCTAGCAAGAATTGACGCCAAACTGCAAGAGTACACGTACGACTTTACCCACATTGCGGGCTAGAAGAACGCTCAAGCGCACTGCATGTCCAGGCTACTAGATCAAAGTACCCCAGGCACCACATTCCTGAGAGGGCAATCTCTGCAACCATATTGGAAAGTCAGCAACGAGATCACAGAAATGGATGGTCTAGTAATTAGAGGCGACCAAGTAATTCCTCCAAGAGGCAGCCGCAAAGTGATATTGTGTAGAGCACATGCAGGTCATCTAGGCAGCAATATGACACAACACAGAGTACACGACACATACTGGTTGCCTGGAATGGACCAAGTAATAAGGGCAATGATCAAAAGATACAATGAATGGGCAAACAGCAACAAATGGCTAAAAGTGAGGCAAGCACCCATGATGCCCACAGAGATCCCACCCAGCGTTTGGCATAAAATAGGGCTGGATTTTATTGGCCCGTTGGATGGCATGTCGAGCAACAGCAAGTATGGGGTAGTCATGGTAGAATATCTCTCCAAGTGGTTCGAAGTTGAGTTTGTGCCGGACATCACCATGGGCACAGTCATAGTACTCAGCTCTGTCTTCCAAACAGAAGGACTCCCCAAGGAGATTGTGATGGACAATGGAGTGCAGCTAGTTTCTAGAGATGGAAATCTTTCTCAAGAATCATAATATCTGGCAATTGAGAGCAAGCCTGTATCACCCATAGACCAATGGGCTAGTAGAAAGGGCAAACCGATCCATTAATGGAGCCTTACAATTGGCATGAGCATCAGGCATGAATACCTGCAAAATCGTCAAGGAGGCTGTGGCAGCACATTGCTTGATGCCAAATGCCATCACTGGAGTATCTCTGTTTCAGATGTTGAGAGGGAGAAGGGCCGCATCCACACTGGTGCCGCTATGGCTACACGAAGTCCGAGAGGATGACGACATCGACATGAGCAACATCGTGTGCAGATTACATAAAAGCAAGGAGATCATGAAATCTCAGGGCAACAGATGCAGCAGAGTAACGCATTGCACCAAGGTCAACTAAGGGAACATGTGAAGATACACCGGCCCCACAAAGACACTGAAACGGGCTCCAAATACACCAAGGCCAGAGAAGTCACACAGAAAGGAACCAACCATGTCTACAACAGTGAGTGAAGAAGGTGGAACCTGGAAAGGGTGGTCTTGTACAAGAAAAGGGCATCCATAACCCGCCCCTCCATGGGAGTAGGAGACAGCCATGACCCAAGGGAGTTAGCCAACAGCCCCCAACAACAAGAGATGGAGGTCAGGGAAGAAGAAAACCAAAATGAAAATGTACCCATGAGCTCCACACCCGAGTGTAGAGAACCATACTGGGAAGCAACCTCAGCAGAACAAACCACATGCAACACATCCTGTAGAACCACCCAATCCCCTAAAGCGGCCACTGACCAGAACCGGCCCCAACAGGAAAGAAAGAAGCCAGCCAGATTCACAGACTTCGTCATGGAATAGGAACAAGCTTTTCCTATGAAGGGAGGTGTGTCGGGACTCATCACAAGACATCTAGCGCGCGAAGCGCAAAAGACACTACAAACAAGTCAGAACAGGATCGAAGCACCAGGGATACAGTCGGGCCTCAGCGCTCCTCCTGAGTGGTGGAATCCAGCCTTCCCACACAAGCCTGTCTCATCTGAGATCCTTGACACACGCTGAGCATAATACCATGGCTGAGGGCAGCCTTGTGTTAGATCCAGCTGGCAGGGGACCTTAATTCTTCGTGATACCTACTGTGCAGTGAAATCAACTGCATGGGGCAAAGGAACTGAACTGTGAGTAGTGCCCCACTCTCTTCAGAATAAACACCTCTTTCTATCACGCAAGAGTCCTGTTTTTATTGAGGGCCACCACACAAGGGAATAATAGAAACACAAAACTAAACTCAAAAATAAACAAAATAGATATACATGCACCCACTCCCAGCATCCAGCAAACAGCCAAACAGCACTTGGCAAAAGCACTTTGCTAAACACATCAGCACCAATGCGCACGGTCCTGAGGTCTTGTAGGATGCTGGGAACGGGGTGGAGTCAGGTCGGTAAACACACTGAAAATGAAAATAAAATATATATGATTGGTATAAAATACGTAACTTTGTAGAGGCTAGTATCAGCTCCAGCAGAGAAGTCCTTTTAAAGTCTCTTATGGGAGTCCATACAAAGTAATAAGTCCTTTGTCAAGTTGGGCAGCAGGACGAGCCGAGAGCCAAATGGCCCTTGGCCAAAACATTTTGCTAAATGCGCATGGCCCGAGGACTTGTAGGATGCTGGGAAGGAGGCGGAGTCAGGTTGGTAAACACACTAGTAATAAGTCCTGTGTCAAGTTGGGCAGCAGGATGAGCCAGGAGCTGGACGCCAAACAGCACTTGGCAAAAGCACTTTGCTAAATGTGCGTGTGCCAAAGCGCCCAGCCCGAAGTCTTGTAGGATGCTTGGAAGGGGGTAGATACAGGTTGGTAAACTCACAAGTAATAAGTCCTTTGTCAAGTTGGGCAGCCGGACAAGCCAGGGGCCGGGAGCCAAACACCACTTGGTAAAAGCACTTAGCTAAATGTGCTAAATTATATGACTATTTTGTGTATGCACATTTTTAAACTTTTCAAAAAATAAGTAATGGGTGGATTTGCAGCAAAGTCATGCAAGGAGCATTGGCAAGCACCTGTAAGCATGGTTTTGCAAATGTGTCTGTGTTTTATTTTTTGAAAAGTGTCATAATGTAGGTACAAAAAAGTGATATACCTATGGTGACGGAGGTATAGCCTGTGGTCATGGCAGTGGCCACATTGTCCGGGTCATTGGCCAAAGGCCATGACCCGGGCAATCTGGCTACTGACCATGACCACGAGGGACTTGCAATGGGGTTAAAGTGGGCATAGCCGCCAGGGACCGGCTACGTGGTAAAGGTTTTCAAAATTGGGATAAATCTGAATAGGAAAAAAGGATTCTGCTTGTGGGTACAGGTTGAAATGCTGAAATGGATTGCAGCAAATATTCATGAGGAGGGCCAGCAAGAACTTCAAAGCATGGTTTTGCAAATATGTCATGTATTTTATTTTATCAGTGGATTCCTGATAGGAGACAAGATGGCCCCATTGGGCCTCTTGCTTGCTATTCCCTGTTACCTTGTTTTCCCAGAGCCCTGTGAAGTCCTGACTCTGACTCTTCCCCTGACTGACTGTTGGGTGGAAGAACCATATATGCTATTGCAGAGAAGTCCAGGCCAGACTGACTGGAGCCTTCACAGTGACAGTATGTTGTGGGTACACCCTTGGGGTGGTACCTAGGTGAATAGGGTGTGTGACCAATATGCATTCTATGTTATGGGTGTCTGGTTTCTGTTTGTGTGACACAATGAATGAGACAGACCTTCCTGAAACTGACATGAATGCACTGTGGTGTGATGAAAGGCTGGGTGCTTGACCCAATCCACATTCCTTGTTATGGGTGTTTGGGTGGAAGTGAATAGCCTGAATGCATGTGAGCCTGATTGGCTGCCTGCCTGCATGAATGTCCTTCTGTGTGACTGGCTGACTGAACCTGGCTCAGGCAGAGTGAATGAGGGACGGATGTGTATATCTGAGAACCTCTCACTTACCAGAAGCTGAAGTTGGACCTTGAAGCTCATTCTTGCAGCCCAGCTGGAAGAAAAATAATTGCTGCTGCATTTGCTACGATGAAATCTAAAAGCTGTCAAGTTTCTCGAGGACTGATCCGAGAGAGGACCTTGATAGAAGACCTCTTCCCGAGTTATGAGGGACCATCGTGGAAAAACTGCTGTTCTTCATCGAGGCACCCTGTGCGAGTCTGACGTCTGTAGAGGGTCCACCGATAATTTTGAGAAAAGCGCAGGGACATCGAGGCCATCGAAGTCCATTGCCCTCGACCAGGATTCAGAAGATTTCTGTGACCGCTGCATGTCGGTCTTGTCGTGTCCTCCAGAAGTGGGGACAGCTTGATGCCATGCTACTCGACCACTGGAGCTTGAAAGCTCCACCTTTACCAAAGAACATTTAAACGAAGAGCAGAAGCCACCAGAAGCCCACAAAGACGCCGCGATGACACAGGCGGATTGAAGATCTGAAGTCCAGCCCGTGGTGGAGTCCCGATCGTTCATGTTATCCTGAGGTACTTGTCGCGGCTGCAGCACCGACAGGCCAGAGGACCGCTGAAGTGACTCCCGACGCCCACTGCAGGGCCTGCATTCATCACCAAGTCTTCTTTGCACCACAGATCACTTAGCATTGAGGTGCACCGTATGCTCCATCTTCCCAGGACTTCCATGATCAATCGTCAAAGAGCACTGCGAAGGCCGAAGATGCAACATTGACAACAGTGTTCCCCTTTTCATCAAGGATCTTGAATGCCCTGTGGCTCCTGCTTTAAAGGGAGATCACCCTCAAGGGCATCATCGACAAACCATTGAAGAAACTCTTCCACAACAGGTACATTGGGGTGGTTGAACTTTTTGGCCAGGAAGCAAAGTTATTTAAACATTTATGGATCGGGCTTATTAATATTTTTATTACAGGTTGCCCAGGTGGAAGGATCCTCACTCAGAATTGTCTTAGTAGCAAAAGAAGTATTCTGCCATTGTTTAACCTAACCTGCCTTCCTTGCTTATGTTGTATGCTGTTAACCTTTGCTGCATGATTGGTATGCCATTATAACTGACAGTAGTTGATGTATTTTAAAGGAATATAAAGCTAAGTTTGGTACCACATAGACATTGTATGTATTTGCCATATTAGAATTACCAGAGTACAAGTGTGTTATTAATGTATGTATAAACCTTGAACCTTATTTTTATGTAAAGACCTGTGTTAGCACCTAACATACTGTGTGGACATTCCTTTGTGAGGGCTTCAGGACTATACTGTACTTAAGAACCAGTCTGCATCACCTTCTGAGAGTTTACGCCTTGGTTGCTCGTCCATACTACCATATAGAAAGTTGGGGGTGCTCTGTGCTTCTTCTCTGCCATATAGAGGGTAGGAGTACAGAGACCCCCTACAGTCTTCACAGTAGCCTCACCTGTGTGGGATGCCATGGCAGCTGTTATTGTTCACTTGATAGTTCTGGATGTACCCTCACCTGTGCCAGATATCACACCAGGAATTATTTATTTCGGTGGTAGTTCTGAGTGGACCGTCGCCTGTACTCGACATCACACCTGGTGTGACTGTTCTGGATGTACCACAAGCTGTTACTTTCCACGTGGTAGTTCTGGATGTGTCCTCCCCTGTACAGGATGATCTCTTCTCACCTGTACCCGAATTCACAGCAGCCGTTGGTGTGCATGTGGTAGGTCTGGATGTACCCTCACCTGTGCCGGATGATCTCTTCTCACCTGTACCCAAAGTCACAGCAGCCGTTGGTGTTCATGTGGTAGTTCTGGATGTGGTCTCACCCGTACCTGATGTCACACCAGCCGTTGGTGTTCATGTGGTAGTTCTGGATGTACCCTCACCTGTACCGGATGTCACACCAGCCGTTGGTGTTCATGTGGTAGTTCTGGATGTGTCCTCACCTGTACAGGATGATCTCTTCTCACCTGTACCCGAAGTCACAGCAGCCGTTGGTGTTCATGTGGTAGTTCTGGATGTGGTCTCACCCGTACCTGATGTCACACCAGCCGTTGCTGTTCATGTGGTCGTTCTGGATGTACCCTCACCTGTGCCGGATGTCACACCAGCCATTGCTGTTCATGTGGTAGTTCTGGATGTGGTCTCCCTCATACCCGATGTCACACCAGCCGTTGCTGTTCATGTGGTAGTTCTGGATGTACCCTCACCTGTGCGGATGTCACACAATCTGTGGTAGTTCTGGCTGTGGTCTCACCTGTACCCGATGTCACACCAGCCGTTGCTGTTCATGTGGTAGTTCTGGATGTGGTCTCACCCGTACCTGATGTCACACCAGCCGTTGGTGTACATGTGGTAGTTCTGGATGTACCCTCACCTGTGCCGGATGTCACACAATCTGTGGTAGTTCTGGCTGTGGTCTCACCTGTACCCGAAGTCACAGCAGCCGTTGGTGTTCATGTGGTAGTTCTGGATGTACCCTCACCTGTGCCGGATGTCACACCAGCCGTTGCTGTTCATGTGGTAGTTCTGGATGTGGTCTCACCCGTACCCGATGCCACACCAGCCGTTGCTGTTCATGTGGTAGTTCTGGATGTACCCTCACCTGTGCCGGATGTCACACAATCTGTGGTAGTTCTGGCTGTAGTCTCACCTGTACCCGATGTCACACCAGCCGTTGCTGTTCATGTGATAGTTCTGGATGTACCCTAACCTGCGCCGGATGTTGCACAAGCTGTTATTTTCCATGTGGTAGTTCTGGCTGAGGTCTCACATGTATCTGATGCCACACCAGATGTTGGTTTGCTTATTTATATAGTACACCAAACCCAAAGGTATCTGGGCGCATTACAAGTACATTTCAATTTAGTTGCACATACAAACCATAGAAGTAGTTACAGTCATTATATACAGAAATGCAGCAAGGAACAGACAATATGGTACATAAGGTGGGTGCATCACAGCGGTCTACATATCACAAGACATTGGTTCGATGTGAAAGGACATCCGTAAAATTCTTAAAGAACATCATATGTCTGGAGTGAATGACCAGCTTTGAGTGTTTTTCCTAAAGCTAAGGAATGACTGGTCTGTGCTCAGAGAAGTAGGGAGGGAGCTCCATAACTGGGCGGCCATAACAGGAAAGCTGCTACCACCTGCTTTTTTCAATTTAAATCTAGGCACTATAAGGCAGAAAGAGTTGGTGGCTCTCGTAGAACGTGTTGAGTTTTTTGGACAATTTTATCCCTTAAATATAAGCGGGTACTTAGGCATTTGTGGGTGAGGGAACATGTTTTAACGGAATTCTGTCCTTGATTGAGAGCCAGTTGTACTTTTGTCTAGCCTCCGATATATGTTGTCTCCTGAGAATACTTAGAGACGTTCTAAGTGCATTATTTTTGCAGTATTTGGAGTTTATTGACAATATATTTGCTAGCACCTAGGTAGAGGGCGTTGCTATCATCAGGTTTCGAGAGAATGAAAGCTCTCGCTTAGGTGGTGCAGCTCTCTGTGGATAGGAAAGGTTTACAAGCCTGTATCAATTTACAGGTGTAAGCTGTTGCTGAGGCAGTGGAATGAACTTGTTTGCCAAGGTTAAGAGTTAAGTCTAACCTCCATTGCCAATTTAATGTCAATACCGACGATGTTGAAGGATAGGTATGTGTTGCTAAGTTTGTTAAGGTTGGCCGGTGCTCCCATCCCAGGATCAGGAGCTCCGTCTTATCATCCATGCCTGAATGATTAGATAGATCTTATTCACTAAGGCCAGGTCCGTATCATAGCCTCCAGTAAGTGCTTGGAGGATCTGGGTGTCATCTGCATAATCTGTGCTGGTGACACCCATATGGTCAAGGTCATCAAACAGTGGCTTGGTGAAGACATTGGGGGTCATTACAAACCAGGCGCAAAGGGATACCGGGCACCGGTAATGACACTGGTGCCAGTAATCCCTTTGCACCCTATTTCGAGGTCCTTTTGCGGGTCCTTCCCTTAACGCCTGGTTTTAGCAGGCGTTAAGGACGGGACCCGCAAAGGGATACCGGGGTCAATAACGGTACCGCAATTTGAGGTACCTTTATTGCCGCCTTCCCCCTTCTCATTGAGTCCTATGGGGGCTCAAATGGGAATGGGGAATGGCTTTTAAAATGGGGACTTACCGGTCCCGCAAAGCTCGCAATGGACCGGTAAGTCCCCATACCGCCACGTTGGTGGCGGTACCGGTATTGGTGCTAGTCATGGCGCTAATAGCGCCATGACTAGCACCAACCTTGGAATGAGGGCCATTGTACATCGTTGGTGATACGCAGGAGCCTTCAGGCACTCTGCATGTTATTGGTGTAGGGTCTGCTGAGGCTGAAGGCGAGAACACTCTCATAGACCTGTTATTGAGAAATTATTGAATCAATGCTGTGGCTTCCTGGGAGAAATGAGCCGCAGTGGGCAGGTGTTTGCATAGTACTTTATGATGCACTAAATCAAAAGCAGCTGACATGTCTAATAAGAGTAGTCGGGCAAGTTTCCAATTGTCTTTAAGTTTGTCAATTTGGTTCTTCAGATCTATCAGAGCCGCTTCTGTGACATGTGGTCTGCGACCGGATTGCCGAAGCCCTACGAGATTGTTAGTCTGGAGGTACGCTGCTTTGTCTATTATCTATAGTAAAAACTGGAGCATTGCAATCGCTCTATAGTTAGTTGGGATAGTATGGTCTAAGGAGGTTTTAGTTGGGATAGTATGGTCTAAGGAGGTTTTAGTTGGGATAGTATGGTCTAAGGAGGTTTTTTTAAGAGTGGTAAAACCCATGCATCCTTAAGGTTAATATGGACACTACAGGTTCGAAAAGAGGAATTGATTAGTGTAGTAATGAAGGGGGCCAGGTCTCTGGCCGCTTCTTTGATTGTCTGGCGCTGGGCAGGTATCTCCCTGGCATCTAGAAGGTCTGAGCGAAGCAATGACCTTTTCCACCTCTTGGGAAGTGACTTGGGCAAATGTGAACGTTAGGAAGGTTCAACCTAGTATTTCAGCTTTGTATTTAGCTGAGATTTTCAGTAGGTTGCTTTTATTATCCTCGGTAGGGAGGTTTTTCCATAGGACTTCCACTTTCCTTTTTGCTGCTTGCAAGGCTTTTAGTTGGGGTGTAAACCATGAATTCAGATGGGCTCTGGCTTTACCTTCACACATTATCAACGGGGAAATAATATCTAATGCTTGTGTGACAGTAGAATTATATAAATCTACTAGCATGGCTGGGCAGAGGTAGCCAGCATGGGGTTTAAGATAGGGAGCAGAGGTCGCATTAACTGGTCTACTGTAATTTTCCATTTATTCCTGGTGAGGAGTGGAGGAGCTATTAGGTTAGCCCTGATAGGCGGTATACTTGCTAGTATAGAAGTAATTGTCTGTCCAAGTCTGAGGATCAATGGAAGTGATTGTTGAATCACAATTAAGATCAGTCACCCAGTCTAAAGCTCTGCCTTTATCGTAGGTGGGCTAATTAACTCTTTGCGTAAGGCCTAGTTCAGTGACAGTGTTCGACAATGCCAATGCATGTTGGTCATTAGGGTCGTTGAGACCAAGGTAGAAGTCTCCTAGCACTAGTATTTGCAAGGTGGGTTTGGTATTAGCTGTAGTATATTTGTGATGTCTTCTTCGAAGGAGCCGATGGGACCTGGAGGTATATAGATGAGGTGAGCAGTTAGGGTGCGTGAGTTAGTGATGGGGAATTTTACAGTGAGCAGTTCACAGGACTGGACGTACAGTGATGTGGATACTCTGAGACGTAGACTAGACTTAGCAATGAAGGCAAGGCCACCACCTCTGGCGGCTTCTCTATCAATTCTCACGATGGTGTAGTTATCAGGTATAGTGAGTAAGAGAGAAGGACCAGCTGCTTCATGAAGCCACGTCTCAATTATTGCTTAGATGTGTCGTTTTTCAGAGATGATCAGGTCAGCAATGTCTATAGCATGAGCTACCATGGATCTTGCGTTGATTAGAGCACCTTTAAGAAGCAGAGTAGTAGTGTTAGAGGAGTTGGTAAGCGGGTATCTCTGACGTGCTCTGTTTTTATTTGTATGGTTGGTCTTGATGGTGGCGCTGTTGCGAGAGGAGGTAGGACTAGGTTTTGTAGGATGGCTGGTCTGTAGAGAACGGGTTCTAGTAAATCTTGAGCCAAGCCTGTCATTTCTGACTCTAGTAGAGCAAGGCTGGTTGGGTACAGGTCTGGTGGCAACACATTTAATCCATTGGATAGGAGTTAAGGCACAGTCTGAACCAGAAGAGGAGGTAGTATCTGTGTGAGGATGCTTAGTTCCCAAATATAACTCTGGTAGGAATATAGTGGGGCTAATGGGTATCGGCTGGAGGCTGTGCTTAAGGGGTGGTAAGACGTTAGTAGGCTTAATCCATAGTGGTAGTAAGGTAGAAGTGGTCTGACACTATGTGTAATGGAGTTGAGACTGTAGCATAGCAACTAGCAACCAATAAAGCAAGCAGCAATTTTTTACAAAGAGGCAAGTGAAGGCGTAAGCGGCTAGCTGGCTCTGGAAGTGAGACAGGTGGAGCACAACGAGGTGAGTAGGTACTGTACAGAGGAATGTAGATGCTTATACAATGTGTAAAAATGCTCATCAGGCTGTGGCAAGGGCGCTAGCATATAATTGCCAGGTAAACAATATTACAATTTGGTGATTTTCAGTGGTCAGAAAGGTGCATGTCATAGAAGGCTGCTTAGGCATGTAGGTCAACTATTTACGAATAACCCTGACACATTTGCAAAAATACTTGCATGGGAAAAACTAGTTTCATGCCGAGAGATAAACAGCTGCCCTCATGATTATAAAGCACATTAGTTACCTTCATATAAGTAGGCAGTAAGGACAATAAGGTAGAGGAGGCAGAACGTTTGTTTCAATCTCTCGATGGGACACAATATGTCGATAAAGCTGGTGAGCGTAACTTCAAGTGTGGGAGTAGCCTGAAGTCTCGTAGGCCTAACCGGCTAGGCTGCGCCGTGATCCTATATTTCTAGACTTTACTAAACGCCAATGTGGAACAGTCTGGCATATGGTTGTTGGTTCCGTGGCGTGGTTTGTACAGACTATACAGCTTATCTCTAGGTAAGAAATCTGATTGCGGACACATCCGTCTTGAAGAAGGACAGAGCGCAGACAGGGCCTTTTTCTTTACCCTTATTCTGCAGGTTGGCTTCCGCCTGCCGGCTGGGATTGGTTGGATTATAAGGAACCCAGTCGCTAAGCAACGGGTAAACAGCCTTGCTGTGGTACAAGGATGGCAAAATGCGTGAACAAAGGGAAATCAGATGATCCTGCGCTAAATACACAGATCCTGGCAGTTAAACTTCATTTTTGCCTCCTTGTTATCAAGAGTCGTCTCACCTCTGCTAGTAGGTGGTGGAGCTTGTAGTAGATGGCGCACAAACTTAAGGTGAGAATGAAGGTAGATGCTACTGTTAATGTTGTACTGTTTGATTGACCCTCTGGATTTGTCCTCACCTGTACCCAATGTCACACCAGCCGTTGCTGTTCATGTGGTAGTTCTGGATGCTCTTGGCCTGGCTGATGCAGGCAGATCTGGTGGTGCAGTGGGATCCCTCTGTGTGATGGATGATGACATATGGAACAGGTTTGGCCATGCCAGTTCGGCAGGTAGGGGATCGTCCACCCCATTGCGATTTAGAGAGGATGGTGGGACAGCCTGTTCAAGAAAGCTTGACATGTTATACATATTCTGGTGACGCGCACCTCGGTGTGACTACAAAATTGAAATAGAAGTTTAATTGAAAAATAATCTGACCCTCGAAGACTGCAGCATTCTGAGAAAGACACATCCTGCGCAAGCAACCTTACGCTCTGGATTCCTTGCATCTTGCTAGTCACCCTAATCTGTAAGGCTCTGCTAACATGGCCACCTTACATTAGCTCTGACTAAGCACCTTGCTGCCTGAGCCTGCTCCGCCTCCCATTGGCTGGCTTGGTCTTCTTCCCCAAATCACAGCAACCGGGAGGCAGGAGCTGACCCGTTTCATCTAAGGCCCTGTCTGCTCCCTGTCTATTGCCTGGCCAGGTCTGGGGGTCCCCCCCATAAGAGCCCATGGAGGCGGAGGAGAATTTACAAACCTCCGAGCACACTGAAAACATCAGGACATCTTACTATTTGACTGAAGGTTAGCCCCCGCAGCTAAAACCTGCTTCCTCTACCTCCACTCCTCTGACTGTCCCACCCCCGCACTCAGTCTCACCTGGTCTCCCCCTCTGATTATATTCTGTTTAGTTCAAAGTTTTTGAAGGGTGATGCATGAGCTGTGGGCAGCTCTTTCTCATGGTGAGGAGGATTAGTGGGGAGGAGGATTAGTGGTGGTGATGAACTGGGAGAGGTGATTAGCAGGGGTGATTATACTCTTTAGAGCTGAGTTTTTGAAGGGTGATGCACGAGCTGCGGGCAGATCTTTCTCATGGTGAAGAGAATAGTGGTGGTGATGAACTGGGAGAGGTGGTTAGCAGGGTGATTATACTCTGTTTAGACCAGAGTGTTTGAAGGGTGATGCATAAGCTGTGAGCAGATCTTTCTCATGGTGAGGAGGATTAGTGGTGTGATGAACTGGGAGAGGTGATTAGCAGGGTGGTTATACTCTGTTTAGATCAGAGTGTTTGAAGGGTGATGCACAAGCTGCAGGCAGATCTTTCTCATGGTGAGGAGGATTAGTGGTGTGATGAACTAGGAGATGTTGTATGTAGCTTCAACGAGAACTCCAAGGTGGCAAGCCATGACTGAAGGGGTGTGGAAGTCAGGTTGAAAGGAGGTGATAGAGGAGAGAGTGGGCCTCATTACGAGGAAGGCGGTAGGGGGTTAACAGGGCCGATAGAGCTGACGGCCCGTTAACTCCCTACCGCCTCATTACAAGGTCCGCTCGCACACCCGCTAAGGACGCCTGGTTTTACCAGACATCCTTATTGGGTCCCACGAGCGGTCCAGCATGCTAACAACTACCCGTTGTTAGCATGCTCCCCATTACCATTTGAGCCCTATGGGGGCTCAAATGGGAATAGGGATGGACCGTGTCCTGGTTCCCTGAATCGGGAAATACCGGGCCCTCCAAGGTCAGAATGGCCCGGTATTTCCTCATTCAGGGAACCCGGACCCAGTACCCGGAATGGGGGTAGCCATGCCTCCATTGTCGTAATGAGGCCCAGTGTGTTTGTCAAATCCTGGAGGACGTCTGTCTTTGAAAAGTTGAGGATTAGGTGGAGTAGAGCCATCCAGTGATGATGGTGGCGAAGAAGTTAGTTTTGCGTTCAGAGACAGCAGGTTGAGCGAGGGGAAGGAGAAACAGATATAGGTGTCATCAGCAAAGAGGTGATAGTTAAAAGCAACTGTAGTAATTTGTTTACTCTGGGAGGCAATATCGAGGTTCTGGAGAAGTGGGCCTTGTCCTTCTCCACGGAGGACTCCCCCCATGAGGGGAGTGGAAAAGGAGACGCTGGAGTTCCAAGAGATGCAGAATGAGCCATTTGAAGGAAATGGAGACACTGAGTTGAATGTGGAACCCTTGGAGAAAGAGTTTGGAGGTGAAAGGAATGGAGACACAAAGCTGGAGTAGGTGAAGCAGAACGAGTATGGAGGCCACATTGTGTGGTGTTAGTGTGTGCTATTAAGACACACACATTTGCAAATCACCACCAACCTACTCACACCATTTGTGGTATGACCCTGCTGCAGCCTGGTTACTCCATCAAAGAGATCTCACATGGCAATGCCTGTAAAATGATCGTTAAATGGATGGGGAAAGGGGGAGTGTCTGGGCATAGGCAGTACTTGGCAAATATCTATTCAATGCCTATACAAAAGACAACAGGTATTAGTGGATCTATCTATCTATCTATCTATCTATCTATCTATCTATCTATCTATCTATCTATCTATCTTACTCCTACGTCCCCGTCCCCTTTCCTCCATACTTATGGGACATTCCTCCGTCCTGTGGGACGGGACCAGAGCACTTTGGAAAAAAATAAAAATGTTCCAAAACTCTAGTCCTTCCTCACTTTTACGTGGGGTACCGCATGCAGCTGTAACCCCGCCCATCTTAGCTCTGCCCAGCGCATCGCCCATCAGTCCTTTTCTCCGCTCGTTCGAGACTGGACGCACTTGCATCTGTGGAAGGTTTTTTCTACCAATGTTCTCCTCTCTGGCTTTTGCTGGCGATCGCGTGATAGTCCGTCTATGCCGTTTCAGCTAGACTTTCAGAATTGTTCTTCCTGTCAGCGACGCTTCGCTAGGGCGGATCTCCATCCTCTTTGTTTAGAGTGTTTGGGTCCTGACCACCGGTGGGACTTGTGTTTTTATTGCGATTCCTTTTCGGTCCAGGCGCTTCAACGTCGGTTAGAGCGGTGGGAGGAGGTGTTTCAGCACACTCCCCCTACGCATTTTCAATCCTTCATCGACGAAAGAAGAGACGCCTGGTGAATACTTTTCTTTTTAGGGCACCAGGCTGGGGGACTCCTTCCCGGGCTCATCCCGGTCTGGGAGGAGCGTAAAAAGCTCTGTTCCCAGGGCTTTCCCTGAGGTGCCGTCTAGGTCTAAAAAGGGTACCAGAGTTTTCTCTGAGGGTCTCCGTAAGGGGCCGGTTGACATCGGATTACATTCCGAGGCCCCTCCTGTGGGCGCTGTTTGTAGGCCCAGTTCTACTGAGTTGTGGGGTACTGCAGCTTGTTCGGAGACCTCCTTGATTAGAGCTTCCCGTAAAAGCACCAGGGTGCGCCCCGAGGCCTTGGTTGAGGTTGCGGATACCAAATGGAAGTTCGAGGCCTGCTGTGAAGAGGCTTTTACCGGACTCGGGTCTGAGGTCCCTCGTGTAGAGGTTAAGGTGAGCAGCAGTTCTGAGAGGCCTATTAAGGCCATGTCGGTGAGAGGTGTTCCTCATCGTTCCCGCTCGTGCAGTGACTCCAGATCTGTTGAGGGGGCAAGGAGTGAGGTTTTGAACCGTAATTCCTCCTTTACCGGCAGTGCCAAGGTCCTTCCTGTGAAGGTTAGTTTGGCTATTAGCATGTCACAGAAACATCCTAGGCCACACAGTACCAGCTCACCCGAGGTTCCTTGTGTTAAGGCTAAAATGAAGACCCCTGACCCACCTGTGGGGACCCCTGCCTCACTTCCACACGTGTGGCAGTTCTCCTCAGGTGCTGACAAAATGGCAGCCGCTCCCGCCAAGACCACAGTGGCCATTTTGGATACATCCCTTACAACTACGCCATCGGCCTTAGGTGTAGGGTTTGGTTCTGTGGGTGAACATCGTTTTCCTTGCGCACATCCGTTTTGTCCAGTTTACGATTGGAACGCTTGGATGCCCCTTGATTTATGTGGACACCACTGGGGAAGGGCCCTCTTGGCAACCCTCTCCCTTGCGACTCTGGAATTACTCCTCTCGTGAGAGGCCTCCTCCGGTCACCCCTAAATCATCGGCGGACGCCTTTTTCAGCAAGTTTCAAAAACGTATGCGTTCCGACCCCATGAAGGAGTATTTTCGAGGCTTGTTTAGGGAGATATGCCTGCCTGCGCCGTCAGTTCCACCTGTGGTTCCGGTGGTTCTGCCAACGCCACCTTTGCCTGCGGGGCCTCCCTCGACTCTTCCACCCCTGCCTCCGTTGTCCCCAGTGGACAAGGTCATTGTGGTGCCAGATGTGACTCAGCCTGATCCGGACCTGTCGGACACCGTGCAGGACGATCAGGACAGCGAAGACCAGCCTCGCTCTATCAGAGCCTTTCATGACCGGGTGCTGGACATGATGTGCCTGTTGGATGTCCCAGTACCCAAGGCACCCGCTCCGCAGGAGGGCGTGCTTTCGGGGGCATTCACCTTGTCTCCTTCGGAGCGCACCAGCTTATTCTTGCAGAAAGACATTTTGGCAGATGTCCGCAGAGTCTGGGAGAAACCACACTCTAGACTGATTGTCAACAAGAAAACTGACGTGTGCCACAGGCTCCATTCTTCGGAAGAGGTGACCTTAGCGTCATGACCGCCCCCTCCTCCACGGTAGTGGCTGCGGCCACTTTGCAATCCAGGCCTGCAGCATCTTCTTCTACGACGACTACACAGGTCTCGGGCAAAGAGGATAAGCTCCTTAACTCCCTCGGGATGAAGATTTTCGTTAACTCAGCCCTGCAATTGCAGCAAGCCAATGCAGAACTGGTGTTAGCGGGGGCGAATATGAAAATGTGGAAAGGTCTGTCTCAGTTTGAGGAGTTTATTCCCGCTGAAAAGCTTGAGGATTTTAGGGCGGGCTTGTCAGATGCCAGGGTTTTGGAACAAGATCTGCTGGAGGCTGCGGCGCATCATATCAACACTTCGGCCCAGGGCCTTATGCTTGGCGTGGATACCTCTCATCAGGCTTGGCTGCACGCCACCAAGTTCTCTAAGGAGATGCAGGATAAAGTTTTGGATCTTCCCTTCGACGGCATGAAGCTCTTTCATTCTGCAATGGATGTGGAGCTGACCAAAACAAAGGACAGCACTGAGACCGCCAAGTCCTTGTCTGTCCTGGTAAAACCACCCTTTAGGACTCAGAGATCGTTGTCGCAGCCTTGGCCATCCTCTGGTTTCAGGGGCTTTCTTGATCGAAAATCCCACAGGGTTGACACCCCTTTGGGAAATTCCCGCCAAAGGCAGCAACAGAGTCAGTTTTTCTCCTGCTCCTCAGCCTCCTCCTCAGGTTCAGGTGGTGCCGCCACCGAAAAACCAGCTAAATGAGGGTTTTCTGTGCTTGCATGAGGCCCCGGTGGGAGGCGCATTGCGCCTCATTGGGAGGCGTGGCAGACCATCACCGAGGACCGGTGGGTTTTGTCAGTCGCTTGGGCCGGCTTTCGGCTACCCCTTCCCTCTACCCCACCCATCAACCCTCCCTTCCAGCAGACTGGGACGCCCTCCCTCAGAGCCGAGATCCAGAAGTTACTGAATCTCATAGCGGTGGAAACCATTCCCCTGGGGGAGCGAGGGGAGGGCTTCTACTCCCGACTGTTTACGGTGCCCAAATCCAACCAGGCTGGCCTGAGCACCATGCTAGACCTTTCCCAGTTCAATCTTTTTCTACCCCAAGAGAAATTCAAGATGAGCACACCTGGTCAGATGAAGTCCTCTTTACAGAAGGGCGATTGGCTTAGCGTGGTGGACCTTCAGGATGCATGTATGCATATCCTGATCTGGAATCCACACCGGAGATACCTGTTTCTCTGTGGGGGAGGAGCACTTCCAGTTCTGAGTGCTTCCTTTTGGCCTCAGCTCGGCACCGCGTGTCTTTACAAAGAGGATGTCGGTTATCGCAGCTTATCTTCGGCTTCAGGGTATCCATGTGTATCCGTATTTGGACGATTGGCTGTCACACAGTCCTTGCCCCCTGAAAGCCGCCCGCAATCTTCAGTCTCTCCTCCATCTCCTGTTCCACCTTGGGCTGTCAGTGAACTGGCAGAAATATTCCATGACGGTCTCTGAGGACTTGACTTTCCTGGGTTTTCGTTGGAACACGATCGACTGCAGAGTTTACCTGACCGGGGACAGAATGGCGGATCTGTTGGCCACATGTCAGATGTTTGCGCACTCGGAGAGCATCTCGGCCTGGTGGTTCCAGAGGCTTCTGGGGCTCATGGCCTCCTGTGTATTGGCTCTTCCTCTTGCTCGGCTCAAGATGAGGCGGACGCAAATAGCTCTTTGGAATTCTTGGTGTCAGGCGATGGATCCGGACTCCAAGATGATATTGATTCCGGCTTTCATGGGAGTGGACCTGGTCTGGTGGTCGTCTCTCAGCAATCTGTCGGTGGGTGCAGGGTTTCAGGACCCCGCTCCGATGGTGACTATCACGACGGACTCCTCCCTTCTTGGGTGGGGTGCCACATTGGATCTTCTTTAGGTCTCGGACCTTTGGTCTCCCCAAGACAAGCTCCTTCACATAAATCATCTGGAGTTTATGGCGATTTTTCTGGTGCTCAAGGCGTTCAGGCCAGTTATTGCCAACAAGGTGGTCCGTGTCCGCATTGACAAAGTGGTGTCAATGTTTTACATCAACAAGCAGGGGGGCACCAAGTCTCCTCCTCTTGTGGATCTGGCCATCCAGATTTGGGAATGGGCGGTTCGGCATGGTGTCTGGCTGGTAGCAGTACACATCCCGGGCCAGCTGAACATCATGGCAGGAGCCCTCAGTCAGCGGACAATGGTTGGCTACAAGTGGGACTTGAAAGCGGAGATCCTGATATTACGGAGATACAGATATTCCTGTGTTGGGGCACTCCAGAAGTGGACCTCTTCGCGACATCGGCAAACAAGAAACTTCCTCTGTGTGCCTCCAGAAATGGGCTGGGAGCCTCCTCTCTGGGGGAAGCTCTCAAGATTCCTTGGCACAACATGAGGGCCTATGCTTTTCTGCCTCTGCCTCCGATTCATCGGACGATTTGCAAGCTGAGAAACACAGTGAACTGTTCTCTTCTGCTCATAGCTCCGTGGTGGTCAGCCAGGTTCTGGTTCTCAGAGCTTCAACATCTGTTGGTTTGTGCACCGATCAGGCTCCCGTTGGTTCCCGATCTGCTTCACCAGAGGGATCGACAGCTGTGACACCCCTCCCCACAATCGTTCAGCTTGGCGGCATGGTGCCTGAGTTCAGGTCTTTAGAGCATCTCAATCTGTCTGCTGACATGTGCATTATCCATGCAGCCAGGAAGCCCTCGACAAGGTCTCAGTACAGGAGCAAATGGCTTTGGTTCTGTCACTGGTGCTTAGACAAACAGCTGGACCCCAGGATGGGTACAATTGACACTGTACTGTCCTTCGTTTCTCACCTAGCAGAGTCGGGCATTCATGTTCTGTCATGCAGAACTTATCTTTCAGCTATAGCCACCTATCTATCCATGGACCAGTGCTCTTATTCACTGTCAAATCCAGTGATTAGGAGGCACTTCACGGATCTAACGCGTCTTTACCCTCCGGGTTCGCAAGCCGCACCCGACATGGGATCTGAATGTGGTCCTTACGGCATTGTGCCATAAGCCGTTCGAACCAATCGCCACCGTAGATCTTAAGCACCTTTCGTGGAAGGTGTCTTTTTTGGTCGCCGTTACTTCAGCAAGGTGTGTGAGTGAGCTCCAAGCTCTGTCGGTGGAGCATCGCTTCTTGGTTTTCCACAAGGATAAGGTGGTCCTGCGGACAAATCCTTCTTTCCTACCGAAGGTGCTTTCTGATTTCCATCTCAATCAGTCACTCTCCCTTCGTGTCTTCTTTCCAAACCCTGCTTCAGAAGCGGAGAGGGGTTTGCATTGCTTGGATGTTAGAAGAGCTCTTAAATTCGTTCTGGACAGAACATCTGAATTTAGGAGTTCTTCTCAACTATTGGTGATTTTTGGTAATCCCAAGTTAAGCATGCCTCTAAGGCGAATATCTCCAGATGGATTGCTGCCTGTATTACGGAGTCTTACTCTGTCCAGGGTCTTCAGCCTCCTAAAGGGATTCATGCACACCTGGTACGGGGCAAGGCAGCTGCTGTTGCCTTTCAAAATATGTCCCCTGGGAGACCATCGAAAAAGCGGCTACCTGGGCCTCCCCATCGGCCTTTTGTAAACACTACTGTTTGGACCTGAGCTCCAGATCCGATGCTCAGTTTGGCCAGGCTGTGCTGAAAAACGCTTTTTCAGTAGGGTGTTTCAATCCACCCGTAGTTCCTGTGAGGAGTGCTTGGGAATCTCCCATAAGTATGGAGGAAAGGGGACGGGACGTAGGAGTATAACCAGGTTACTCACCGTAGTGACCACCTTACTCCTAGTCCGTAGTCCCCTTTCCTCCATACGCCCGCCCGCCGTCCCCTCTAATAAGGTTCCTCTATTATTGATTAAAGGTCTCTGACCTGGTGATAGAAAAGGACCGATGGGTGATGCGCGGGGTGGAGCTAAGATGGGCGGGTTACGGCCGCGTGCGGGACCCCGCGTAAAAGAGAGGAAGGACAAAATGTTTGCAACATTTTTATGCTTTTACAAAGTGCTCCGGTCCCGTCCCACAGGACGGAGGAATGTCCCATAAGTATGGAGGAAAGGGCACTATGGACTAGGAGTATCTATCTCTCAATCTAATTCTTCTATTGCGCTACTTGCCCACAGGCCTCAGGGCCCTCCATGGATGATTCTTATCAGTAATATTACTAATATTACTGATATTCCTATTATTAGCAGGGTATTTATTGAGTGCAGACCAATACAAGGGAGCGAGGAGTTAAAAATGGGGAGGAGAGCGGGAGGGCGTTCAATTTGAAATGTGAATCAGATCACCCTGTCACAGGCTAGGTGGGGAGTGGAGGGCATGTGGACCAAGGTGTTAAAGATGGGCCTTCCCTTGAAGAGGCTGGTCTTCTGTTATTTCCAGAAATGTAGAAGCGAGGGGGTGAGTTTGGTGTTGACAGGGAGAAGGTTCCACGGTTTTGCGGCGTAGACAGAGACAGCCCGTCTTCTCATTCTTTCCTTCCTGCACCGTCAGAGTTCAAGTCTGTACATGTCTGTGCTTCTGATGAATTGGCGATACTGAGCTTTTCAGGGAGTTGGGGCACTTGAGGACACCTGTCTTGAAGGTGACCTAGTGGACTTCTCAAGTTATGTGAGCTTGCCCCGGGAGCCACATTGCAGTTCCGTGAGGAGAAGTGTAGTCTAGTTGAAGTTCCTCCTCTGCCTTCAACTACTGCCTCGTGAATCAGCTGCCATCATGAATACTCCAGTGTATCGAGGGCTTGCCTTTCTCCTCCAGACACCCTCTCCCACCCGCCACATCATGCCACCCGAGTGTTGGGTTTAGCACCAACGGGCAATTGTGGCAAAGAATATTGGACTCTTGCCATTGTAATAATAGTTAAGATGATACAATCTATGAAACTCTCAAGGCCGTGGTGCAGGTTTTGGAGAAGTGTCTGTGGCCAGCAGATTTAGTCTCCTCTGCCCTCTAAGGTCTCCACTGAATCTCAGATCTGCATTATAAGGTCAGCACCTCCATCTCTTCTGGGAAGGCCTTCAGGATCATGCAGTTCAACTGAGACCATTACTGGTCCTGCCTCTTGTGAGCACCTCAGATATCTATGGTGAGCTTTGGTACCGAATGGGATCGTCTAGGACTGGCATGATGGCAAATGCAAAGCTTCTTTCTCCTCCCATTGCAAGTCTGCATCCCGGCACACAGCTCTCTTGTGTAGTGTTGCTATCCTGCTCTTGGGTTTGCTTCTTGAAAACAACACAACTGCAGTGATGTTTTTTTACTAGTATTCGTGGATTATGTTCTGAACTAATATGGTCTCAAATTCGCTACAGAAACCAAGTGTGGTCAAAACTCACCGTGTGTGACGGCACACACTGCGGCAAGCAGCGTGGCAAGATGGAGCGCCATTGCAGATGTTGGCAGATCTTCGTGGATGAGTGGCCTGAGATGAGACCAATGCCAGGAATGACCTTGTATCACAGCAGGAGCAGAAATAGCAATCTTTGAACCACGCTGCCTATAAGAGTGTATAAGAATTACTGTTACCAACAAAACCTCCTGCAGTGACCATGAGACACAATCATTCGACACCCACAGCACAATGCTCCAAGAGAGTGTCCCAAGAACACACCTGCCTTCAGTGTTCCCCAAACAGTGCCTAGAAAGTAGGGTTAGAACTGTGATTCACGGCTAGTGACGTGCAACAGGCAAATGCCAGTAAGAGAGAGAGCGGCGAGGGCTCCAGTGCGCCAGTTGGAGAGCAGGCGACTATACTGGATTCTGGCAGTGCCCGTTGCCCTGGTATTGTGTTATTGTCTTTAGAAGGATCATCTCAGGGAGAATACCGCCACCCCTCCCCCCAGTCTGCTTGAATTCCAATTGCAGCTTAGAACTTTTACACAATAAATGCACACACCAGGTAATTTCGTTCATTGGTGCCGTGGAGCAAAGGCACGGATTGAAAGTTATGATCCCGCAGCGGATACTAATGCACCAGTATTTCCACCGGAATGCGTGTTCATGCTGGTGCAAATGCTGTGGATTCCTATGGAATCTGCCCGCTTTAGCTGGTGGACTTCATAGGCATCCATTGTAAATGCTACTTGCCATGCGTACATGGCAGAGTGTAAAAGGGTCGCTTAAAAGCGAGTGTGCCACCATTTTACACTCCCCTTTTACACTGCATTGTGAAGAAGTGCGTACCAAAGTGTACACTTAACAGACACTCTCCATGT
Source organism: Ambystoma mexicanum (assembly GCF_040938575.1). NCBI lineage: Eukaryota > Metazoa > Chordata > Amphibia > Caudata > Ambystomatidae > Ambystoma > Ambystoma mexicanum. Next base: position 1,467,337,448 of record NC_090924.1, on the reverse strand, counting down.
AATTTACACAGTACACATGAAATGAGCGTCTTATCGTATTGCGGAGAGGTTTTGCAATACTTCCCAAGACTGACCCCTTCCATGTTTTGATATATGGGTCTCTCCTCATGGTTAAGTAAGAGGATGACCTGTGTACCCCATGATACTTCCTGCACCCCATTGTTAGGCAGAAACCTGTGCAGTTCCCTTAGGGACCACTGCAAAAGATTTAAGACTACAGGTGTTGGCAGTAAACCCACTTGGTAGCAGTCTGTACCACCCAGGTTTACCTGGTAGCTGTGGCTGAGCAGTCAGACCTCCCTCAGGAAGAGTTAGGCAGCATGCAAAGTATACTCAATAGGCACTCAGGTACAATAATACAAGCAAACACTGACCAGAGCTTTGGTATCAAAGTATATAATTATTTATTTAAAAACACACAGTTGAAACACTCCAGCACTCTTATTGAAAAATATTCTAAATACAGTCACTATTGTAATATATACACTCCTTTTTCCCTATCAGATGAATCACAGTAAAACACCACTTATTTTCATACAGAGGTGAGCGCTTAACTAGATTGCACTCTAACAAGTTTGTGAGAAAGGGAGGGAAAAAGACAGAATATGAAAAGGTACACCACTCTACGATTCAGGAACACTGTTAGCAAGGCAGAGAGCAAAAAAGTCACTGGTGAGCCAAAGTCCAAAGGCTGGGCCCACTCTTAGAGAGAGCAGAGCACAAATGCGCCCAAAATCACTAAGTTACACTAGGCTTAGAATGTCTTGCAGAGGGTTCGAAAAGAGTTTAGAGAGGCTTAGAAAAATTTAGCCAGGGTGTCCCAGGCTAACCCATGTTCGAAAGCCAGGGGCTAAATCTACCCCGTACAGTCGGTAGCAAGGGAAGCCAGGCGGGACACGGTACCTTAAGTGGGAAGGATCCTCCAGCGGTGGCAGTTGTTCCTGGTAGTGGGTGCAAGTTGCGTCGTCGTCCGGGGGAAGAGAAGATCTCGACTTGGAGGAAAGATGAAGGTTGTTGCACTACCAGGGAAGAAACCAGCTGCAGAGTTTTCCGGTTAAAGGTGGCACCTTTGTTTCGCGGTCGTGGTAAAACGTGGTATCCCGGTTGCCAGGGTGCTTGGCACGGGCAAGGCGGCCACGAGATACATCGGGAAAGTGAAAAGACGGTGAAACTGGTTATCCCCACCAGTCAAAGGAAGAAGACTCTCCGGCGAGAGATCTCCTGTGTCGTTGGGAAAAGTGGTGAGGGAGTCCAGCAGGGCTCCACCGGTGGTAGTGTCGTGGCAGGTCGGCTCAGCTTCTCCCTCATCGGATTCTTAGGTCCTGTGGCAACTTCTGAAGTTCCAGTCCCCAAAGCCCTGCTTTTATGCAGCAAACCCCCATTCACTCAGCCTAGCTGTCACTCAAACATGCTAAGTGGTGAGCCGGCCGGCTCACCACTTGGGCCAATCAGGATGGAGTGTGACTTGAGTTGCCTAGGCAACTCAGTCCAGGGTGCCTAAATTCCCCTCCACCCCTCCTAAGTACCCCAGACAGAGTGGCACCACTTTGGAGGGCTTCTGTGGAGAAGCCCGCCAAAAAGTGGAACAAAAGGCTCGACTTGGGTTGGAGTCACAGAAGAGAACACAAACGCCATTTTAGAATCAAGTTTTGGCAAAAAATACGAACCGGAGAATTAATATTAATTAAATAAACGGGCGGTATGTTCGAAGCTACTGTAAATAATTAAATAAAGATAGTAGCCTAAAACAATGGGAAATCCCATAGGAAAATATTCGCGGTTGAATATAAAAAGCAGTATCCACTGCCACCAGCCAAAACTCGATCAGGGGGGACGGAGACGTGCCCCCTTGACTAACAGACCCCGGGGCAATTGAATTGCCCCAGGCAGTACGTCCACAATATGATGGTTTGTACTGGTTCTGTTCAGAATTTAAGACTAGTAAAGTCAATGGTGACTTTACATGCCCTTGGAGACAGTAGTCAGTCCCAGGGTATGGAGTCTATACTGGGGGGGTCACTATGACACCCCTGTGTTACTGCACGGAGGGTGCTGTGTAACACACATCACAAAAACACATGAAGCCCTATGGAGTAAAAGACCCCATAGCCCATTAAACACATCTAGATTCAAAGAAACACACTCAAATCATGCCCAAGAGTGAGGGTGAAAGAGTCTCACTCTTGGCAGGAGAAAAAAATAAACCCCAAAAATCCAGCAGAGCTGCTGGGGGACTCACTAGGTTAGGAAATTCAGCCTAAACAGAGAATTCTCCCTAACACTCGCCCCCCCCCACACCCCCAGACTAAGGGACAGGAGGATTTAATCCACTCCTGGATGAACCTCATACCTCTAGTCGATGACATACATCCTAGAGAGTCCATCAGCATTTTGATGGTGACACCTTGACCTATGTTCTATGGCCCAATCAAAGGTTTTCCTTTGTAAGCTATAGGACCTACAAAACCTTTGAGGAACATCAGTCTTTTTAAAGTTATAGGGGATCTGGTTGACCAGTCCCTCAGAAGTTGTTACAACTTCTGAACCTGTGTTAGGCTTTTTCAGGGGGTCCTTATAAAGGATTCCCTTAGATCTAGAGGGGCCTCCAAGGCTCCTCACCACCTCTCTTGTGGGAGCAGGTTGAGGCCTCTTGGTTGGAGGGGTTGGGGTTAGGCAATGTACCTGCTTCCCCTTCCTCTTAGATCTAACCTTACCTACTTTAGGAGTTTCCCCCCTAATACTAGGATTTGAGTTGGGGTCTTCAGTAGAAGGTCCAACAGTCTGAAGGTTTTTGGCCTTAGACTTTTCTTTCCTGGTTTTCCACCAGCATTGAGAATTACCAGTTCTCTTAGGCCTAGGTAAGGGTCCAGTAGGTCTATCCTCCTCTTCCTCAGAAGCAGGGGGGGTCACAGACTCTGAAACTGGGGGAACAATGATGGAGCTTGGTTGGGGCTCCCATTTCCCTAATGTACTAGCCTGAAATGTGTCTGGGTTAGAGGTCAACTTACTAACACCAGGGCTTGTAGTGGGGGTCTTAGTAGAGGTTCCCACAGGCTTAGAGTGGTCCCTAAAGGTGGCCTCTCTAGCCAATTTGGTTAGGTTCTGGGTCTCCATACTGGGAGGCCTGGGGGTATGTGACAGTACTCTTAGAGTTCTCAGGTCATTCCCCAACAGGACCTTCCCAGGCACCTCAGTCTGAACACTGACAGGGATCCTCACTGTCATGTTGTTACATTGAATGAGGGCTGGTAGAATAGGAACCATTTGGACAGGGCCTCCAGACATCTTAGTGGGACCTTTGGGTGCTCTTGCCACATCCTCAGGTTGAAATAAGCTTTCATCCACTACTGTTCTGTTGGCCCCAGTGTCTCTCCTGGCAGGAGTATCCTGGCCATTGACAAGAACACTGTCCACATAATACACCTTAGAGTTAACAGGTAGGGAGTTATACACAGCCCTATTCTGGGGACTAACCAGACCCATAGGCTCTAAGTTTACAGTTGCTTGAAGACCCAAGGGTTGTTCAGCAAAGAGGTCAAAGTGGGCACTAGCCATCTGTACTTCATCCTCAGGAGTGAAGGCTAAGGAGACTGTGCTGATCCCTGCAGGTTTACCCTTGCATCTGGGATCCCCTTTGATATGGTCAGTAGCCTTACAGATAGAGCATTGTCCAAATGCTCTCTGAAAGGGTGGCTTGTTCTGACCTCCTTCTGGTTGTTGACCAGAAGGTACACTAGCCTGATTCGGTTTACCCTGGGGCTTACCCTGGGTATTCTGTTGTTTGTGGCCCTCTTTGGTATGGGAGGTATTAGAATTCTCTGGATTCACTTTAGGTGGCTGCTTTCCCTCATCCTTTTTCTGAGTGACCCCTGAATCCTTGTGAGTGGCCCTGTTGGCAACCCACAAGTCAGCAGCTTTAGCTAGTTTTCTGGAATCTAGTTCCTTGGAATTAGCCAAGTGCTGTCTGAGCTCAGGAGAGCAGGCATCATAAATTGACTCCAACATAAAAAGATTTTTCATACCTTCATAAGTGTTCACCTTGTAACCCTTAATCCATCCTTCTAATTTCTTCAAACATTCACTCACCCAGGTAGCCCAAGGGGTACCATCATTCTTTTTGAGGGTTCTAAACCTCTTAAGATACTGGGAAGGGGTCTTCCCAAATCTAGCTATCAGAGCTAGTTTCACACATTCATACTCTTCCGATCCTCCTCCCCCAACTCCATTACCACATCAGTTGCAACAGGGGGGAGCCTAGAGAACAACCAGGTGAGTAAGTCATTTCCTGTGATGTTCTGGAGCCCATGATTATATTCAAACAGAGACAACCAATCCAACACATCCAACTTAGGCTCATACATACCAACCAATTCTTTAGGCATCCGGGGTCTTTTAGGACTGGAACTTCTAGAGGAGCCAGAGAGAGAAGCATTTTCGACAGATAATTTCTTCATTTCTAGCTCATGCTTGAGCTCCATTTCCCTTAGCCTTAGTTCTTGATTCATTTCCTGATGTCTCTGTTCAGCCAGAGTATTCAGTCTCTTGAACTCTAGTTCAAGTTACATTTTCTCTAATTCGAGATATTGAGGACTAAGTGTGGGACTTGGCAAAGGCCCAGGAGGTACAGCAGGTAGAGCAGACAGAGGCCTAGGGGGGACAGTCACAGCAGCCTCACCCTCCTCTTCTGACTCTTCCTCAAGATTATCAACATTTTGATCAATATCAATTTCTATACTGTTATCTACATGTTCTGGCATGGTAGGTTCCTCAGACCCATCATCCAGACTTTGGTTAGCTAACAACCTTTCTATTAACTCAATTTTCTTGCCTTTAGTCAGGAGGTTCTTATGCTTACATAATACTCTTAAACAATCAGCAGTTTTTGTAGCAAGGGACTCTTGACTATAAGTTTCCATAGTTGACATGTTAGAAAGATTACTTTTTCAGTGCTAAGCTTTGTGGTTAGTTGTACTAAGGTATCCTCAAGCACTCTAAAGTGTATACTCAATACTAATCCCACCGCTGTACACCAGTGTTAGGCAGAAACCTGTGCAGTTCCCTTAGGGACCACTGAAAAAGATTTAAGACTACAGGTGTTGGCAGTAAACCCACTTGGTAGCAGTCTGTACCACCCAGATTTACCTGGTAGCTGTGGCTGAGCAGTCAGACTTCCCTCAAGAAGAGTTAGACAGTATGCACAGTATACTCAATAGGCACTCAGATACAATAATACAAACAAACACTGACCAGAGCTTTGGTATCAAAGTATATAATTATTTATTTAAAAACACACAGTTGAAACACTCCAGCACTCTTATTGAAAAATATTCTAAATACGGTCACCATTGTAATATATACACTCCTTTTTCCCTATCAGATGAATCACAGTAAAACACCACTTATTTTCATACAGAGGTGAGCGCTTAACTAGATTGCACTCTAATAAGTTTGTGAGAAAGGGAGGGAAAAAGACAGAATATGAAAAGGTACACCACTCTACGATTCAGGAACACTGTTAGCAAGGCAGAGAGCAAAAAAGTCACTGGTGAGCCAAAGTCCAAAGGCTGGGCCCACTCTTAGAGAGAGCAAAGCACAAATGCACCCAAGATCACACAGTTACACTAGGCTTAGAAAGTCTTGCAGAGGGTTCGAAAAGAGTTTAGAGAGGCTTAGAAAAGTTTAGCCAGGGTGTCCCAGGCTAACCCAGGTTCGAAAGCCGGGGGCTAAATCTACCCCGTACAGTTGGTAGCAAGGGAAGCCAGGCGGGACACGGTACCTTAAGTGGGAAGGATCCTCCAGTGGTGGCAGTTGTTCCTGGTAGTGGGTGCAAGTTGCATCGTCGTCCAGGGGAAGAGAAGATGTCGACTTGGAGGAAAGATGAAGGTCGTTGCACTTCCAGGGAAGAAACCAGCCGCAGAGTTTTCCGGTTAAAGGTGGTACCTTTGTTTCGCGGTCGTGGTACAACGTGGTATCCCGGTTGCCGGGGTGCTTGGCACGGGCAAGGCGGCCACGAGGTACGTCGGGAAAGCGAAAAGACGGTGAAACTGGTTATCCCCACCAGTCAAAGGAAGAAGACTCTCCGGCGGGAGATCTCCTCTGTTGTTGGGAAAAGTGGTGAGGCAGTCCAGCAGGGCTCCACCGGTGGTGGTGTCGTGGCAGGTCGGCTCAGCTTCTCCCTCGTCGGATTCTTAGGTCCTGTGGCGACTTCTGAAGTTCCAGTCCCCAAAGCCCTGCTTTTATGCAGCAAACCCTCATTCACTCAGCCTAGCTGTCACTCAAACATACTAAGTGGTGAGCCGGCCAGCTCACCACTTGGGCCAATCAGGATGGAGTGCGACTTGAGTTGCTTAGGCAACTCAGTCCAGGGTGCCTAAATTCCCCTCCACCCCTCCTAAGTACCTTAGACAGAATGGCACCACTTTGGAGGGCTTCTGTGGAGAAGCCCGCCAAAAAGTGGAACAAAGGGCTCGACTTGGGTTGGAGTCACAGAAGAGAACACAAATGCCATTTTAGAATCAAGTTTTGGCAAAAAAATACCAACCGGAGAATTAATATTAATTAAATAAACTGGCGGTATGTTCGAGGCTACCGTAAATAATTAAATAAAGATAGTAGCCTAAAACAATGGGAAATCCCATAGGAAAATATTCGCGGTTGAATATAAAAAGTAGTATCCACTGCCACCAGCCAAAACTCGATCAGGGGGGACGGAGACTTCCGACCCCGGGGCAATTGAATTGCCCCAGCCAGTACGTCCACAATATGATGGTTTGTACTGGTTCTGTTCAGAATTTAAGACTAGTAAAGTCAATGGTGACTTTACATGCTCTGGGAGACAGTAGTCAGTCCCAGGGTATGGAGTCTATACTGGGGGGTCACTATGTGTTACTGCACGGAGGGTGCTGTGTAAAACACATCACAAAAACACATGAAGCCCTATGGAGTAAAAGACCCCATAGCCCATTAAACACATCTAGATTCAAAAAAACACACTCAAATCATGCCCAGGAGTGAGGGTGAAAGAGTCTCACTCTTGGCAGAAGAAAAAAAAGAAACCCCAAAAATTCAGCAAAGCTGCTGGGGGACTCACTAGGTTAGGAAATTCAGCCTAAACAGAGAATTCTCCCTAACACCCATGAAGCTGGAAAGTTCGTAATAGTCCAACAAAGGAGCCACACATGTCCTTTCCAATTGCAGAAGGTTGTACATCTCCTTGGGACCCTGATGCCTCGTCTAGTGTAGGCTTCTTGGTTTGTGCTTCGACCTTCCTCGTGAGGCATGCATCCCTCTGACCCCCAAGCTCTTATATGCATACCTCTGTGCCTCTGTGCCTCTTGGGCTGGCTGGGCTCCCTGCTTCTGCTCTTCCAAGGCTAGCCCGCTGGACCCTTGGAGGGGCTGCTCAGTGGCCAAAAGAGCTCCAGACAGATCACGCCATGTAACCGGTGGGAAGTCAGGTGCCCTGCGGCTACGGAAAGGCGGTCCTCCTCACCGTGCCCGTCTTCTCCTACTCCCCCTCTAGATTGCACACCTCTGGGTCCTCCTCGGCCGTGCAGAGGGTTTCAGCCTTTCAGGTAGAGTACAACGTTCAGTCGCTTTCAAGCACCTCACAGTACCCGGGAACGGTGCCATACTACACCATGAGAGAATGAGGGGTCCTTCCATTGTGCCCACAGCTCCTTGCTGTAAGGTGTGGCCCAGTGCTAAATCCCACAGCTGACACCATTGCAATGAAATCTAATACTAGCCTAAATTGCCAGGGAAAGCAATGACTTCTATGTGCGATGCCTGAACTAGCACCACACCTGCTGCACTCATGAATGCTAAAGACATAGGCATTGTCTTCAGGAAACAACAGGAGGCCAGAGCCAAGCAGCAAGGGTTACATGAGGTGGCAGATGCAAGCTTCCCTCAGCCCCCTGTTCACCTGGCTGCATAAGCTGGACCCCTGGCCTGCCTCTGTTGGCAAGCATCTCTCATTGGAGGGTCTTCTCCTGGGGTATGGGGTCCCCAGCTTCGTGTACTGTTCCGTCCTATCTCTTGAAGCCATCAGCGGTGGAGGGGTCACGTTCTCATCAGAATTGGAGAGAAGCGCCCCCTTGCAAGTAACGCCTTAATTATTGCCCACCCACCTGCTGCTTAATGGGCTTCTGTGGAAAGGTTTCCAGTACACCCTGCCTTAGGGTCAGTGTACCAGGTGGGCGTGGCACAGTCTCGAAGAAGGCAAGGATTCTAGGAATACCAATGAGCGTTAACTTCCTGCTCCGGGAGGTAAAATATGGCCGCGGCAAATGTAGGATTAGGAGCACTGTATACATTAATGATGCCGGGGAGGTGCTGCATGATATTGACATGTCTGTGTGCCCCTCGTGCCAAAAGCCCTACGAGTGCAATGGACAGGACATGTGTGCACTCTGAAGTGTCAGATCCACCTGTGATCCGCTGGTCTGTCCTTGGTGAGGGCAGAGCACACGTGCATATGTGAATGAGTCTGGACTCTTGGCCTCTTCATGGCTGGCACCCCCACACACGCATGGAGTGCTGCGGAGCACAGCACACAGGACGAACACCTGCAGACTGAATGCAGAGACACACATGCTCCATGCAGCAAGAAGGGTCATGATGGCCGTCTATGGCAACTGCCCCCAGGGACAAACCACAGTCGCAGAATGACTGAGCCCAGCACCACCAGGAACCCACATGCATGGAGCCACAGACTGATTATCTGCACAATGCGGGGCACACTTCAGTCTTTCAGGCTCAGAAATACCCACACACCACATTACATTCAGGAAGCAGGCACGGTGTGCCCTGACTATGAGGTCCCGGGGAGTCTGGGTGTGGCCTACCAGGGCCCCCGGGCAAGTACTGTGAGCCCTGCAGGTGGAGGGCAAAGGCACTTCCAAGGGGCACAGTTTAGAAGCCGCAGTACACAAGGGGCCTCATTCCGAGTACGGCGCTAACCAATGGCGCTATTAACGCCTTGGTTGACGCCGTACCCGGACCGGCAGCGCCTTGGTGGTTGGTGGAATTACCGCCCCATTCCAAGGTTGGCGGGGCGGTAATTCCCCAATCCCCATTTACCCTTCCCCATTCCCATTCTTGCCCCATAGGGCATAATGGGAGTGGGGAAGGCGTCAATTACGCCACCGTAAATTACGGTGGCGTAATTAACATCAAGGTCCCTTAGCGCCATGGTATTTAACGCCTGCTAAAAGCAGGTGTTAAAAGCACCATGGCGCTAAGGGAACTCGGAGTATGGCGGTAAGGGATTACCGCCACCGCTCTCGTTAGCGGTGGCCGCTATCCCTTACCGCCATACTCGGAATGAGGCCCAAGGTCTTATGCCAGTCTTTACACATGTTACCGCTAACCTTTGCAGCCGGAGCGGGAGACAGGGATGGAAATACATCTTCTCCTCGTTCCCACTCTGCCCGCAACAGCACAGAATGTTACACCTGCCTGGCGTTTTCAGGCAGACCTATGCAATCCGCTACCTGTTCCACCCATCTGTGATGCCACCGCTATTGACCAGGAGCAAATGGAACGCCACAGTACCCATGCAAAGTACCCGTCTTCACAGTATTTGAAGCAGGCCGCATGCATTGCCATACACACATGTGATGGCCATGCCAGTCCTAGCCCTCCTGAATGACCCGCCTCTAACGGGATTTTGGAAAACAGAGTGGAATTCTAAAAATAGCTGGATGACCTTTCACCAAACAAGAGTACTGACACTTTCAGGACCCATGCCAGCTTCTCTCCAAGGTTTGCAGCGGTGCGGGTGTCCAGTGACGGAGTCCTTTGGGAGTCCTGTAGGTCTCCACGGGAATGGGGATGTACCGTTCTGCTGCCACTTGTGATATGCCGGTGGCACCGGGAAAGCAGGCGGCGCAATTGGTGTTACAGGGTTACCGCCAACCTTGTGATGAGGCCCACTGTCTTGTTGTATAAGCGCCTTACAAATGACCAATAAATAAATATAGAAATGGGTAATTGTTTCCTCAGCTGATGCACAACAGTAAATCGCAGACACAATAACCGCTGGCTGCAAACATTTCAAAGGTAGTTATATAACAAAACACTGCCCACTTCTCTCACACAATCACTTGTCTCCTAAAAACAAGCTGTGGCCATGGTCTTCAGTTATGTTCCGTACGTCCTGCCATTGACAGTGCATGCAATTTAGCTCTTCAGTGCAATTTATAAATGCAGCTCAAGGCAGTTTTACTGCTTTCAAGAGTTAGACACTCCCCAGAACAGCATGTGTGATAAACTTACATGATTGTAGTCATTTTACTACAGCTTCTTTTTAAGCAAAGCGTGCACACAAAAGCGTACATGTATCCTGCACATTATAATACACACATGTGCACCTATGCCATCCATCAGGGACATCTCTAAACACAGCAGCAGTCAGGCCCTGGGGCATTCAGGGTTTTCCTAATCTCTCATGCCACACCCTGCCAGCCCCACTGCCCATTGCTTTGATCAGTGGCATTCTGTGGATGTGGAAAAAATGACATGAAGACGTCAGTGTGTCGCCTTTAGGCTCCCATAAAATAGAGGCAAAGCTTTAAAGTGGTGCAGTGGCAGCTCTAGTGGAAGAACTCATCCTCTATCAGAATCGGAGCACAGCTGCGCACCCCCACTCACCGGTGATGCTCCTCGCACGCCTCCTGCGATGTGAGGAGCACTAGAGTCGGCCCTTCCTTTTATAAGTGTAACTTCAGGGCATGGAAACTTCCAGAAATCAATGTGTTATCGTGTGGTGGCAGCGGCTCATTGGCACGGCCTTGGTGACCCCAGTTATCTCTCTGACTCATGAGTTGGCCATCACTGGCTCCAGACAGGTGAGTAAACACCAGGGAACTCTCAGCAGGTGGTGCGCCTGTGGAAAAGGACAGAGGGTGATGCTGCTTACCTTGGCCTTTCTTTGCCAATCTTCCTTGCACATAAATAACTCTACAACTTTATCAGAAGGTGGCACAGATGACAACTTTCCAAAGCAGCTGCTGTCAACATTTTGGGAGAGGGTCGAGTACGTTTTCTTGGCGCTTCCTTGAAGGCCTTTAACTAAAAAAATGAATGGTACCCTTGGAATGCAGGAGAATCGCAGGATTGGTGGTTTGAAGGGGGCACATGGTACCCTGAGGTCAATGATACCCTTTGCATGGAGGAGAGTCCTAGGTTTGGAGGTAGGAAGGGGGCTTTTAGGCAGAATCCTGTGCAGTGCCCTTAGGGACCACTACACACAATGAAGACCACAGGTGGCAATACAAGTTTTACCTTTGGTACAAGCTTGTACTACTATGTCAGAGCGGTAGCAGTGGCTGAGCAGCCAGGCTTATCTCAAGAGTATATGAGCAGTAGCAGAGATTACACAAAGGGACCACAATTACTGTGACTCAAGCAAACACTGACTCAAGGTTTCAGGTAGAAAAATATAATTACATTTATTTTTAAACCATTCGTTATAAACACAGCACTTCCATTAAACTTCAATAAAAACCACACGTTAAATATAACTAACCAATTCACTTTGAACTGTAAGTCTCAGGGTAAGTACCCTATGTTTGAATGAACCGGTGTTATGCACAAAACATGTTACCGCGAATACGATTGTGATCGCTTTTTGACAGTTCGGTCTACTAAACAAACGCCTCTCCGTGACGTGAAATGTTACCGGGGCAAAAACACACTTAGGGCCTCATTACACAGATGGCAGAGAACCATGGCGCTATTAGCGCCATGGCTCATGCCGGTAAAATACCGGCACCGCCTTGGCGGAAAGGGGAATTACCGCCCCATTCCAAGGTTGGCGGGGCGGTAATTCCCCCTTCCACCATTGCCCTTCCCCATTCCCATTTTTGCCCCATAGGGCATTATGGGAATGGGGACGGCGCTAATTACGGTACCGCAAATTGCGGTACCGTAATTAGCTCCATGGGTCCCTTTGCGGGTTGGTTTTTAACGCCTGCAAAAAGCAGGCGTTAAATTCCCCAACCCGCAAAGGGACCTCGTAGTAAGGCGGTAAGGATTTACCAGTACCGGTAAAATAACGGTACCGGTAAACCCTTACCGCCATCCGTGTAATGAGGCCCTTAGTACCTGAGCTTCCCAGAGGGAGTTGGAGGGAAAAATCACAGGCACTATTTTGGTTAGGCAGGCAGAATCAAGAAACACTCTGAGACAGGAGTTAAAAAGTCAAAGGGCCGGAGCCAGGGTCGAAAGACACCGGGGCCAGTTGCCGAAGATCACACGGTCTAACAGTTCACGATTCAACGTAGCCAAGAGTGCTTCGATATTGTCAATGTTCAGAAGCAAAAGTTATAAGAAGGAGGGAAGACAAGGTCAAGCCTTGGAAATGAAGAAAAGGGATTCACCCAGTTTCTTCAAGCAGAACACAGTACCTTGTTCCAATGGTGCAGCTGGTGCCCTGGCAGTTGTTCCTGTTGGTTCCCATAGACCCACGATTCCTGGAGCTTCGTCGAGAAGGAGGACGTCTGAAGGGGGTCTGCACCACACAGGGATGAGGCCGGCAGCAGCGACACGGAATAAAAGGTGCGCTCCGTAAAAACAGGAGAGGCTCTTCCGGTGACTATCCGGACCACTACAGCAGTGTGCAGCGTTTTCGACCGCGGAAGGGGATCCTCTGGCTATGGAAGATGAGCTGGTTATCCCCAACAAGCTCAAGGGAAGAAGACTCCGGACTGGATCTTCTCTGAGTCGTTGAAGGGCAGATAGCTCAGGACTGCAGCAGGGCTTCACCGGGACGGGGTAGTTGCAGCAGCCGTAGTTCTTTCCGCTTCTCTTCGGTTCCTTGTAGTTCCAGTGGCAATTCTTTGATTTCTAGCCCAAGAGACCTGCCTTTTATGCGAAAAACCCCCATTCACACAGCCTGGCTGTCAATCACCCAGCAGGGGGGGTTGTCCAGCCCAGACAACTACCCGGGCCAATCATGACAAAGTGTGACTTGAGTTTCCTAGGATACCCTGTGCAGGGGGTGACTACACCCCTCCCTCACATTCAGCCCACCTAGACACCCAGGCGCCTTGAGGAGGGCTTCTGGGCAGAAGCCCGCCAAAAGACAGTGAACAAAGAAGGCGAACCTAGTTTGCCGCGCAAAGTAAAACACAAGAAGGACTTTAACAAAAAGAAATGGCGAATAAACCCAACCGGAGCCAAAAGAAAGACGATTTGGTCAAGCAGGTTTATGTTCGAGGCTAATATAATAGCCAAGAACAGTACCACGTTTATCTAATATAATCGCGGTAGAAAAGTTAGGCTAGATACCACTGCCACCAGCCAAGTCTAAGGGCCTCATTACCCGGTAGGCGGTGAGCCATGGCGCTATTAGCGCCATGGCTCATGCCGGTAAAATACCGGCAACGCCTTGGCGGAAAGGGGATTTACCGCCCCATTCCAAGGTTGGAGGGGCGGTAAATCCCCTTTCCGCCATTGCCCTTCCCCATTGCCATTTCTGCCCCATAGGGCTCTATGGGAATGGGGAAGGCGGTAATTACAGCACCGCAATTTTGCAGTGCCGTAAATAGCTCCGAGGTCCCTTAGCAGGTTGGATTTTAACGCCTGCAAAAAGCAGGCGTTAAATCCCCCAACCCGCAAAGGGACCTCGTAGTAAGGCGGTAAGGATTTACCGGTACCGGTATTTCACCGGTACCGGTAAATCCTTACCGCCATCCGTGTAATGAGGCCCTAAATGTTAAAAGAGCGACACAATGCTCTACAAGGTACAGATACGAAGGGATACAAGTTAACCCTTTCCAATACTCCATGGAAGATGGGGTGTACTGGGTCTGTGGTAGATTGACTAAGTAAAGTTAATGGTAACTTTACCCTTTTCTGGGGGACAGTAGTCGCCTCAGAAATGGAGTTGACGGATGTCTCAAAGACAACCCTGTGCCACGGCACTGAAGGTGCGGTGTCACACACACAAAGAAGGGGGCTACTGAAGTGGTGTACTTCAGAGTCCACAATTACAAAAACAGATGAAAACACATAGCAAAGCACAGGCAAGAGTGGGGGAAAAGCTCTCCCTCTTACCAGGTGGAAAAAAATTAACTCCAGAAGTCCAGCAAAGCTGCTGGGGGACCCACTAGGTAAGGGAAATTAGCCATAAATGAGAATTCTCCCTAACACTCGCCCCCCCAGACTAAGGGACAGGAGGATTTAATCCACTCCTGGATGGACCTCATACCTCTAGTCAGTTACAAACATCCTAGAGAGACCATCAGCATTTTGGTGGTGACTTCCTGCTCTGTGCTCAATGGAAAAATCAAATCCTTGCAGGCAGATTGACCATCTGAGTAATTTTAGGTTTTCCCCTTTCATTTGCATCAGCCAACTCACGGGTTGGTGGTCAGTCTGAATGATGAAGGTAGATCCATACAAGTATGGTCTAAACCTCTTCCGTGCCCACACAATAGCAAAGCATTCTCTTTCTATTGTTGCCCACCTTGTCTCAGTATCCTTTAACTTCCTGCTTATGGAACAAATGGGGTGTTTCCTACCTTTCTCATCCAGTTGACTAAGGACTGCACCTATACCTACATTAGAAGCATCAGTTTGTACAATGAAGGGTTGGTGATAGTCAGGAGCTCCTAGGACTGGAGCTTGACAAAGGGCTTTCTTTAGGCCTTCAAAGGCTTGATTGCACTCCTCATTCCACCTGACCTTTTTAGGAAATTTGGGAGAGGAGATGACATTCAAGGGAGAAGCTATGGTCCCATAGTTCTCTATGAAGTTCCCATAGTACCCAGTGAGACCTAGGAAGGCTCTCACCTGGGTTTGAGTAGTAGGAGTGGCCCAGTTTTGTACAGCTTGTACTTTGCTAGGCAGTGGCCTTATTTTACCTCCTCCTACCTCATGTCCAAGGTAGACCACTGAACTCTGACCAATTTGACATTTGCTGGCCTTTATGGTCAGATGGGCCTGTTCAAGAGCCTGCAATATATAACCTAGGTGTTTAACATGTTCTTTCCATGTAGGGCTGAACACTGCAATGCCATCCAAGTATGCCATGCAGAACTTGATTGACCATCCTCTGAAATGTAGCAGGTGCATTCTTTAATCCAAAAGGCATTACCTTGAATTTGTAGAGGCCAGCTGGCGTGGAGAATGCAGTTTTCTCCTTGGCATGGTCTGTCAGGGCTATTTGCCAATAGCCTGACGTTAGGTCAAATGTGCTGAGGTACTTGGCTGCACCAAGTTTGTCCACCAGCTCATCTGCCCTAGGCAAAGGATGGGCATCAGTCGTGGTGACTGCAGAATCGTGAATAGTGAGCAAGGGGTCCACGTCTGGATTGTCAATTTGCATATTTAAGTAACTTTGGGTCTCACCCTAAGTTACTAGAGGAATCCAGACGTGGACACCTTGCTCTTTATTCTTAGAGAAGCACAGCTCCTCCCTACTGATGAGGTCCAACCAGACCGAAACACATGTCTGGGGTTTCTGTTGGTACTCTTGTTCAGAGGAGAATTGCCTAGTATTTTGGTGCTGGACTGCCCCAGGGCAGGACAAAGACTGATATGTTTGGGATATTTCTTCTCAGTGAAAGATAGTGAGCTAAAGACTCTGGGTAAGTCTCTTGTAACCAGGACTAATGTCTGGCAGAGAGACTCCCAGGACCCCCCTTGTCAATTTGCATATTTAAGTAACTTTGGGTCTCACCCTAAATTACTAGGGGAATCCAGACGTGGACCCCTTGCTCACTATTCTTAGAGAGGCAGAGCTCCTCCCTACTGATGAGGTCCAACCAGACCGAAACACATGTTTGGGGATGCTGTTGGTACTCTTGTTCAGAGGGGAATTGCCTAGCATTTCGGTGCTGGACTGCCCCAGGGCAGGACAAAGACTGATATGTTTGGGATATTTCTTCTCTGTGAAAGATAGTGAGCTAAAGGCTCTGGGTAAGTCTCTTGTAACCAGGACTAATGTCTGGCAGAGAGACTCCCAGGACCCCCCTTGTCAATTTGCATTATGTGGGATCTGACATTGGCCCTCATTACGACCCTGGCGGAGAACCATGGTGCTATTTGCACCATGGTCCATGGCGCTAAGCTGCCAACTCCGCCATGGTGGTTGGCGGACTTACCGCCCCATTCCGACCTTGGCGGGGCAGTAAGTCCCCAATCCCCATTTACCCTTCCCCATTCCCATTTTTGCCCCATAGGGTATAATGGGAGTGGGGAAGGCGTTAATTACGCCACCGTAAATTACGGTGGCGTAATTAACAACAAGTCCCGTAGCGCCATGGATTTTTCCGCCTGCAAAAAGCAGGCGTAAAAATCACCATGGCGCTACGGGAACTCGTACTCAGGCGGAAAGGGGCGCCATGGTTTACGCCGGCGTAAACCCCTTTCCGCCAGGGTCGTAATGAGGGCCATTGTCTGACATTCTGTACCCCCTCTTTTTGACAGGCAAACAGCCACCAGTGTGTATGTCATGCTGGCCTCAAGGGGTCAAACCTTGTGAAAGTGAGAACAGGGAGGCAAACTGATTTAACAGTAACTTACACTCATCCTGCTGGTCAGATGTGAGACTGGAAGAGAGATTAACTCCTTCCACTTGCTCATCTAAAGGTAAGCCTCTGAGGTCAGGCAGAGGTTCACTGTTACACTCACCTGGTATCCACAGGGACACCACCCAGCCGGGTTACTCGCTGGTATGCTTCTCAGCTTTGCCCTGATGTGGTCCGCGGGGAAGTTTCTGCCTTCTGGTAGAATTTGGCGAGCTCTCTGTCCTGCCTTCTTTGCAGGGGCATGTTGTCTTTCATGGGTGAGTGCGGTCCAGTTACTTCACTGACGCTGGCCCGTTTGATATTGTTCAGGTAGGTCTTATTGCTGTTCTTTAGTTTTGTTGCTATTCTGCATGCCTTTCTTTGTTTAAAATGTCTCTTTTTCTCCCTTGGTTATGCGGAGCTTCAGCGCAGCGAACTGGCTTGGTTGAGCCCCACAGGTAAATGATGGTGCACTAAGAGCGCTATGATGCGGTAAGTAAGCGCTATGCGCAGCGCTGCAAAGTCTTGCCTCTGCTAACCTGTGTTTTCCTTCCTTGTAGGTCGCAGTGTTCTTCAGCGTGAGTGGAATGACTGGGGTGGTGCCAGCCGAGAGGCGACCAGCAAGGTAAGCCTTTTGAGCAGTTCGTAATTTGTAAATGTCTCTACTGCTTTCTTTAATGTTGCCTCTATCTTCCTCTTTCAGGTCGTTCTGTCCGGGAGGCGTGTAGATTCGAGGAAGCTGTTCTCAGTAGCTGCGAGTGTTTAAAGATGAAGACTGCAGGTAAGATGCTGCTGCTAATGATGTTCCTTTTGTCTCCTTGCAAGTTCTGCTTCTCCGAGGTTTGTGGGAATAGCTGGACACAGTGAGCGTCACGTTGCAAGCTGCAAAGTAACACGAAGCGTGTTGTCTTGCTCGGGTGTGGTTTAAATAGTCCCAACAAAATAGTCCAGGTAAAGTAGTCCCTAGGCTACCACACCCAAAACACTAGACCACATAGCTTGGTTCTTAGGAACCAAGCTATGTGGATGCCTCCATGTTGGCTGACAATACAATAAAGTAGTTCCCAAGCACATTGTTTGTCATGGTGTATGAGCCTGGCCCCATGAGGGCTTTTGAAGAGGATGAGTCCTGACTCCACCTGGCCAGTGGGTTTGCCAGAGGGGGTTTTGGGCGAGGGTCGTGACAGCACTCCCCCCTAAGGCCCCTCCCATGGTGTTCCTTCTGTCTGGCCCAGGTTTGGTTGGGAAGTTCTGATGGAATTTCCTGATTAGACGTGGTGCGTGCATATTCTCACTGGGCTCCCAGGATCTATCTTTTGGTCCAAATCCTTTCCAATCGATGAGATAATATAGCTTGGTCCTAGAGTATTTAGAGTCCAAGATATCTTTGACTTCGAATTCTGGTTCTCTGTTAACAAGTATGGGCTTAGGTGGTGTCCCAATCCGTTTGCCGGGTTGCATTGGTTTCATGAGGGACACATGGAATACCGGGTGGATGTGTAGATTAGGTGGTAAATCCAGTTTCACGGCTGCTGTGTTGATAATTGCCTTAATGGTATAGGGTCCTAAGAATCTGGGATGAAAGGTCTGGGTTCCCTTGATGGGTACGGATTTAGGGGCTAACCAAACTTTGCCTCCTTGATAATCAGGAGCCTTTTTCCGGTGTTGGTCAGCAAATCTCTTTTGTTTTTCTTTGGCATGAATAAGGTGTTCCTCTGCCCTTTTGAAAGCCTGAGTAATGGTTGTGTGTAGAGTCTTTACTGCTGGCATTTCCAAGCTGGCTGGAAGGTCTAGTTCAGAGGTATTTGGATGTCTGCCATAAAGGGTATAGAAGGGCGTTTGTCTCGTGCTTGGATGCAAAGAATTGTTATATGCATATTTGGCTATCGATAGTAGGTCTTTCCAATTCCTTTGTTTGTGGTGCAGCATGCACCGTAAATATTGCTCGAGTGTCTGATTGGTTCTCTCGGTTTGGCCGTCCGTTTGGGGATGGTGACTGGTAGATAGCCGAACGTCGATCTGCGCCATTGCACAACATTTTTTCCAGAAGTTTGAAACAAACTGGCTGCCTCGATCAGAGACCAGAACCGAAGGGAAGCCATGTAGCTTAACCACGCCCTCCAGGAACACTTTTGCTAAAGTAGCTGTGTCTGGGAGGCCTTTGAGAGGAATAAAATAGTCCACAACTACAACGATGGTGTTGAACCCTTGGCTTGGAGATAGATCAGTATTGAATTCAAGGGAAAGAGTGTGCCATGGAACTTGAGGAATGTCCAATGGTTGTAGGAGACCAGATGTTTTTTGTTTCTGTGATTTATTTTGTGCGCAGACACCGCAGGACTGAATATACTGAATGATGTCCTTACGCCAGGTAGGCCACCAAAAGTTCTCTTTCACCTTAGCTAGGGTTTTGGCGATCCCAGGATGCCCTTCGATCTGTGAATCGTGATAGTTTGAAATAATATGCTGTTGTAATTCCTTCTTGGGTACATATAGGCGATCACTAAAAAAGGGTAGATGGTCATTGATGGTATATTGTTCGCCTTGAGTTTGCCATGCGAGGTAGGCATCAGGATTCATTGTCCATTGGATTTCTTTTTTGTAGTTCTGCTTGTGTTAAGGCTGTCGTGATACCCAAGAGTTTGTCTTCAGGTATAATAGATACTCGGTCTGGAGTTGTATATACTATTTCATCTATGCCCATGCGAGATAAGGCATCCGCCTTTCCGTTTCTAACTTCTGGTCGGAATGTGATTACATAATCATATTCGGCGAAGAAAAGGGCCCACCGTAATTGGCGCGAGGACTGGGCCTTGGCTGTTTTGAGATATTGCAGGTTTTGGTGCTCTGTGATGACTGTAATGGTGTGTCTGGCCCCCAGAAGGTAGTGCCTCCAGGCTTTAAAGGCGGATTTGATAGCCAGGAGTTCCTTGTCCGTGATGGCATAATTAATCTCTGGAGGTGAGAACCTTTTCGACCAGAAGGCCACAGGATGTAGCTGGCCGGTTTCGGGGTCTCTCTGTGAAAGGACAGCCCCCATTGCGAGACTGGACGCATCAGTTTTAACGACATAAGGGAGGTCAGGACGAGGATGTCGCAGGATTGGAGCGGAGGTAAACCTTCGTTTAAGTTCCTGAAAAGCTTCTTCTGCTTCTTCGGTCCAAGCAAACATTTTATTGTTTTTTTCGTAATAGTACTGTGATTGGGTGCACAACCTGAGAGAAGTCTGGGATGAACCAGCGGTAGAAGTTCGCAAAGCCCAGCATGCTTTGTACCCCTTTCAGAGACGTCGGTGAAGGCCATTTCAGAATGGCATCTACCTTGTGCACGTCCATTCTGATGCCTCCTGGAGTAAGGATAAAACCAAGAAATTCTACTTCGGTGACGTGAAAAAAGCATTTTTCAAGCTTTGCAAACAAGCGATGTTGATGGAGCTTGGTGAGGACTGAACGAACATGCCTGACATGAGCTTGTTCCGAGGCTGAGTATACTAAGATGTCGTCTATGCACACTAAGGCGCACACATCAGTTAACTCCCTTAAGATGTCATTCATGAAATACTGGAATGCCGCAGGAGCGTTGCATAACCCGAAGGGCATGACTTGATATTCAAACAAGCCGTACTTAGTACGGAAGACGGTTTTCCATTCTTCTCCTTTTCTGACTCAGACCAGGTGGCACGCTACTCGAAGGTCCAATTTGGTATAAATCTGGGCATCTTTAACTTGGTCTAGCATCTCAGGGATAAGTGGCAAGGGGTAGCACGGTGAACTGGTTCAATGCGTGGTAGTCAATACAGGTTCTCAAGTATCCCTCCTTTTTCGGTACGAAGAACAAAGGACTGGCTGTGGGGGACTTCGAAAGATGGATAAATCCGTTTGCAAGGTACTGGTCTAAATAGGATTTCAAATGAAGGTTTTCTGGTTCTGTGAGAGCGTAGATCCTGCCACAAGGGATTTGTGCACCAGGAACACGGTCGATCTGACAGTCGTAGGGCTTGTGCGGCGGCAATGTATTGGCTTGGTCCTTTCGGAAAACATCCTGGAAATCATGGTATTCACTTGGCAAGGTATTAGTTGCTCCCAGGGTTGATACTGTCCGGGAGTCATGGGAATACAGACATCGGGTTTCTCCTCTAGGTAATAGCAGGCAGGGGAGCAGTCACCGGGGAAGGTTAATTTCCGTGCCCGCCAGTATATCAAAGGGTTGTGAGCAACCAACCATAGCATCCCTAGTATTAGCCTGAACTGAGGTGCCTTGATGAGATCGAATGAAATAGACTCCCGATTTCCATCCTGGCACAGCAAGGTTACCCTGGCTGTGCCCTGGGTTACTGGTCCGGAAGCGATTTCTGTCCCATCCACGGTGGTTACCTTGTCCATAGTTGGCTTAGAACACAAAGGAAGCCCCATCTCTGCTGCCAGTTCTTGATCAATATAATTTTCAACTGCTCCGCTATCGATGTATGCTTCAACGGCATGCATTCTTGATGACTGCTGGTGGTTAATTAAGATCACTGGTATTGCAATGTGCGAGGTCAGCAACTCTTTCTTCTCACTCGACAAACTGACCTCTATGTTTGTCGAGCTTGTAGTTTTCCGATTCATTAGCTTCATCCTTCTCTGTGGCCCGTGATGGTTCTTCTTGGGGGTTTTACTGGACAGTCCTTCAGGAAATGTCCTGGTTTCCCATAATACAAACAGAGCTGTTGTTGTCTTCTTTTGTCCCGCTCTTGTTTTGTTAATGGAGGCCGTATTCCTCCAATCTGCATGGGTTCTACAGCATTTTCAGGTACACAGGGTGTGTTTTCCTTTGGTGGAGCATACACGGTCCAAGGGTCCATTTTAGACCGGTCTGCCTTTCGGTCCTGCAACTGGTAATCTAGCTGCACAACCAGATGTATGAATTCTACACAGTCTCTGGGTGGATCAACCACCTGCGCTAAGACGTCCTTTAATTTGCCTCGTAAGCCTCGATGGAACAACGTGGTTCTTTTGTTTTCTGGCCACCTAGCTTTGGCAACCAGCCTGTTGAAGGTAACAATGTACATTAACAAGACCTGATTCCCCTGTCGGAGGGACAAGAGTTCATTGTCTACTGCTTGTTCCTGGGTATGGCGAGCAAAAAGTTTTTCCACTTCTCTCTGGAACCCCCCAAAGTCATGTAATAGAGGATCGTCATGGGTTACCAACGGCACCAACCAATCTGCTGCACTACCACTGAGGTATGATAAGACAAAAGCTACCCGAGCTTGGTCGTTTGGAAATGCTCCAGGCCTACAAATAAAATGAAGGCGGCACTGATTAATGAATGCCGCATACTTCCGTGGGTTGCCTGAGAACCTTTCTGGTGGTGCCAGGGGCACTGTTCCAGGTAATGTTCCAGGTTCCAGGTAATGTGATCTGTACCGGAGTGGGTGGTATGGCGGGGTTTTGCATCATTGGATTGCTTCCAGGTAGAGGCGTCTGTCCTGCCTGTGATTGCAAGTATTGCCTGCTAATCTCTTCAGCGCATTCTTTCGTCACTATTAGGTCTGTCTGGAGGGCATTAGTCTCTTGTCGGGCAGAATGAACCTCAGCACGAAGCTCTCCTAGTAATTGGGCCAATTGGTCCATTTCTGATGTCTCCATGGCGCCCAGGTGGATTTGTTATGGTAGTCTTCGTGTTCTGTTACGCTCACCTGGTATCCACAGGGACGCCACCCAGCCGGGTTACTCGCTGGTATGCTTCTCAGCTTTGCCCTAATGTGGTCTGCGGGGAAGGTTCTGCCTTGTGGTAGAATTTGGCGTGCTCTCCGTCCTGCCTTCTTTGCAGGGGCGCGTTGTCTTTCATGTGCGAGTGCGGTCCATTTACTTCACTGACGCCGGCCCGTTTGATATTGTCCAGGTAGGTCTTATTGCTGTTCTTTAGTTTTGTTGCTATCCTGCATGCCTTTGGTTGAGCCCCGATGGTAAATGATGGTGCATTAAGAGCGCTATGATGTGGTAAGTAAGCGATAGTCTTGCCTTTGCTAACCTGTGTTTTCCTTCCTTGTAGGTCACAGTGTTCTTCAGCTCAAGTGGAATGTCCGGAGTGGTGCCAGGCGAGAGGCGACCAGCAAGGTAAGCCTTTTGAGCAGTTCGTAATTTGTAAATGTTTCTACTGCTTTCCTTAATGTTGCCTCTATCTTCTGCTTTCAGGTCGTTCTGTCCGGGAGGCGTGTAGATTCGAGGAAGCTGTTCTCAGTAGCTGCAAGTGTTTAAAGATGAAGACTGCAGGTAAGATGCTGCTGCTAATGATGTTCCTTTTGTCTGCTTGCAGGTTCTGTTTCTCCGAGGTTCGAGGGAATAGCTGGACACGATGAGCGTCACGTTGCAAGCTACAAAGTAACACGAAGGATGTTGTCTTGCTCGGGTGTGGTTTAAATAGTCCCAACAAAATAGTCCAGCTAAAGTAGTTCCAGGCCTGCCACACCCAAAACACTAGACCGCATAGCTTGGTTCTTAGGAACCAAGCTATGTGGGTGCCTCCATGTTGGCTGACAATACAATAAAGTAGTTCCCAAGCACATTGTTTTTCATGGTGCATGAGCCTGCGCCATAGGCGCAAGGACTGGCCCCATGAGGGCTTTTGAAGAGGATGAGTCCTGACTCCACCTGGCCAATGGGTTTGCCAGAGGGGGTTTTGGGCGAGGGTTGTGACATTCACTCTCCTCCTCCTCCTGATCTGAAGCTAGAAGCAAAGCTCCTATGTTAGGTCTGGAGACATAAGCCTTTAAACTGTTGGCGTGAAAGACTCTGGGAGCCTCCTTAGGATTGCCTAAATCCACCAGATAGTCCACCTCTCCAAGTCTACGCACAACCTTGAAGGGTCCTATCCAGTTGTCTTGCAAGGCCCTCTGCCTTGTGGGGACCATAACAAGAACAAGCTGGTCTTGAGTAAACTCAACCATGTTAGCCTTCTGGTCATACCAATGCTTGACCAGCGTTTAAGTTATCACTTGCCTCTGCCATCATGTGTGACATTGTCCTCCGGAGACCATTCACATAGTCACTCACTCTGACTGGCTTGGGGGAAGGAGCACTCTCCAACCCCTCCTTAATCAGGGCCAATGGACCTCTGGCTGGATGGCCATAAAGAAGTTCGAAAGAACTAAATCCTACTCCCTCCTGAGGGACTTCTCTATATGCAAAGAGAAGGCATGGCAGTAGAAGGTCCCACTTTCTTCTAAGGGTTTCTTCTAAAGCACCTATCATGCTCTTCATAGTTCTGTTAAACATATCTACCAGCCCATTGGTTTGGGGGTGGTAGGCAGTTGAGAACTTGTAGGTAACTCCACAGGTTTTCCACATGGTTTGCATGTAGTGGGACATCAAATTTGATCCCCTGTCAGATATCACCTCCTTAGGAAAACCTACTCTGGTAAAAATACCAAGTAGGGCCTTAGCCACAGCCACAGCCGTAACAGTCCTCATAGGTATAGCTTCAGGAAACCTAGTGGCATGGTCCACTACAACCAGGATAAACCTGTTGCTTGAAGTTGTGGGAGGATCAAGCGGACCAACAATGTCAATCCCAACCCTCTCAAAAGGAATTCCCACCACTGGGAGAGGCACTAAGGGTGCCACATTCTTGGATCCACTCTTCCCAGAGGTTTGACAAGTGTGGCAGCTCCTGCAGAAGTTGTCTACTTCTGTACCCATCTTAGGCCAGTAGAAGTTTAGAGATAGCCTTTCTTTGGTCTTCTTAAAACTTAAGTGACCAGCCAAAGGTACCTCATGGGCTAACTGCAGAAACTGGAGTCTGTTCATTAGAGGTACTACAAGTCGTCTGTAGTCTCCAGGGGTTGACTCAGTTGGTTCACTGTAGAAGAGGTCATCTTCCCAGTACAACCTATACTTCCCAGGCTCAGTCCCATTGAGCTGAGAAGTTGCCTGTTGGCGAAGTCCTTCCAAGGTAGGACACTCTCTTTGTCCCTTACTGAAATCTTCTCGGATGGGTCCACCTTTTGCCAGTAAAGACTGCAGCTCAGGATGGTCAACAGGGTCAAGATCTCCTACCAAGGTAAGATCCTCTTCTAGATCTCATTCCTCAGTATCTAGTTTGACCATACAGGGTTGAACCTCACACTCAGCCTCAGGTGGTGTGGGAGTCACAGGTGTGACTTTGGACAGTCTCGGAGATGTCCTTCTGGGCACAGGAGTGCTTGCTGGTTTCTTGCTGGCAGACTTAGGTTTCCCCTTAGTCTTTTCTTGTCCTGCAATGGCAGTAAGTAAGTCCTGTGTGCATGGGGTGATAGCTTCCTCTATCATGTCCCCAGGAGAGCCTCTTAAGGTTCTCTCCCTTGCAGACCTTGTGAGCTCCTGCTTCCTTCTGCTGGGAGGCCTGGGGGTACTGGACACAACTCCAAGAGTTTTAAGGTCATTACCCAACAGGACCCTCACAGGTACAATATTTTGCACACTTACAGGTATTCTGACAGTCATGTCATTACACTGGATGAGAGCTGGTAACTGGGGAACCATTTGCACAGGGCCTCCAGCTAACTTGGTTAAGTGTTTGGGTGCCTTAGCAACATCCTCCACTTTGAAAAAACATTCATCAACCACAGTTATGCTGGCTCCAGTGTCTCTGATGGCAGGGGTCTCCTGACCATTCACTACTCTCTAAGCTCTTAGTAGAACCCGACGCGTGAAGCAGGAAACCAGATTGTTAAGTGCACGCAGTGCTTATGAGTCTGATGGGACTCTCTCTGACAACACAAGATCAGTGCACACATTCCGACGATAGTATATCAAGCCTTAATGCCCAGATTTGAAAAAGGCACACTTAGGGTGTCCCGAAACACATGTCATCTTTATGGGCTATCAATAAATATAAGATGAATTAAGAAAAACCGGTTTTGGTTAAATATACTACAACTAATCAATTCACTTTGTACAGTAAGTCTCAGGGTAAGTACCCTGTGTTTGAATGAACCGGTGTTAGGCACAAAACACGTTACCGCGAATACGATTGCGATCACTTTCTGACAGTTTGATCTACTAAACAAACGCGTATCTGTGACATGAAATTTTACCGGGGCAAAAACACACTTAGCACCTGAGATACCCAGAGGGAGTTGGAGGCAAAAATCACAGGCAATATTTTGGTTAGGCAGGCAGAATCAAGAAACGCTCAGAGACAGGAGTCCAAAAGTCAAAGGGCCGGAGCCAGGGTTGAAAGACATCGGGGCCAGTTGCCGAAGATCACACGGTCTAACAGTTCACGATTCAACAGAGCCAAAGGTACTTAGATATTGTCAATGTTCGGAAGCAAAAGTTATAAGAAGGAGGGAAGACAAGGTCAAGCATTGGAAATGAAGAAAAAGGGTTTCACCCAGTTTCCTCAACTGAACACAGTATCTTGTTCCAATGGTGCAGCTGGTGCCCTGGCAGTTGTTCCTGTTGGTTTCCCGCAGACCCACGATTCCTGGAGCTTCGTCGAGAAGGAGGATGTCTGAAGGGGGTCTGCACCACACAGGGATGAGGCCGGCAGCAGCGACACGGAATAAAAGGTGCACTCCTTAAAAACAGGAGAGGCTCTTCAGGTGGCTATCCAGACCACTACAGTGTGCAGCGATTTCGACCACGGAAGGGGATCCTCTGGCTGTAGAAGATGAGCTGGTTATCCCCACCAAGCTCAAGGGAAGAAGACTCCGGACTGGATCTTCTCTGAGTCGTTGAAGGGCAGATAGCTCAGGACTGCAGCAGGGCTTCACCGGGACAGGGTAGTTGCAGCAGCCGTCGTTCTATCCGCTTCTCTTTGGTTCCTAGTAGTTCCAGTGGCGACTCTCTGACTTCTAGCCCAATAGACCTGCCTTTTATGCGAAAAACCCCCATTCACGCAGCCTGGCTGTCAATCTCCCAGCAGGGGGGTTGTTCAGCCCGGACAACTACCCTGGCCAATCATGACAAAGTGCGACTTGGGTTTCCTAGGATATCCTGTGCAGGGGGTGACTACACCCCTCCCTCACATTCAGCCCACCTAGATACCCAGGCGCTGTGAGGAGTGCTTCTGGGCAGAGGCCCACCAAAAGACAGTGAACAAAGAAGGCGAACCCCAGCTGGAGCCAAAAGAAAGAGGATTTGGTCAAGTGGGTTTATGTTCGAGGCTAATATAATAGCCAAGAACAGTACCACATTTATCTAATATAATTGCGGTAAAAAAGTTAGGGTAGATACCACTGCCACCAGCCAAGTCTAAAAAGTGTTAAAATGTTAAAAGAGAGAAACAATGCTCTAGGAGGTACAGATAAAAAGGGATATGAGTTAACCCTTTCCAGTACTCCATGGTAGATGAGGTGTACTGGATCTGTGGTAGATTGACTAAGTAAAGTTAATGGTAACTTTACCCTTTTCTGGGGAACAGTAGTTGCCTCAGAAATGGAGTCGAGGGAAGTCTCAAAGACAACCCTGTGCCACGGCACTGAAGGTGCGGTGTGACACACAAAAAGAAGGGGGCTACTGAAGTGGTGTACTTCAGAGTCCACAATCACAAAATCAGATGGAAACACATAGCAAAACACAGGTAAGAGTGGGGGAAAAGCTCTCACTCTTACTAGGTGGAAAAAAATAAACTCCAAAAGTCCAGCAAAGCTGCTGGGGGACTCACTAGGTGAAGGAAATTAGCCATAAATGAGAATTCTCCCTAACAGGGGCACATGCTACCCTGAGGTTAATGATACCCTTTGCATGCAGGAGAGTCCTAGGTTTGGTGGTATGAAGGGGGCACATGCTACCCTAAGAATATTTGATACCCTTTGCATGCAGGAGAGTCCAAGATTTGGAGGTATGATGGAGATACATGCTAGCCTGAGGTCAATGATACCCTTTGCATGGAGGAGAGCCCTACGTTTGGAGGTATGAAGGGGGCACGTGCTAGCCTGAGGTTAACGATACCCTTTGCATGCATGGTTTGGAGCTGGGGGGGCACATGCAAATATAAAGAAATATTATCATGTTCATCAAACTTTGGAGGTTTTACACTGCACAGCACCCTGGGGCATTACCAGCCAGCCAGGCAGTGCAATAGGACTGCACCAGAGTAGCAAGCAGCTCATGCTGCATACATGTGATAATCATGCAGTATCGGCATGGTATTCCAGAAACCCCTGTGCATGGGTTACTTGCTGGAACTCAGGTAGTGAGGGCATGCAAGGGAGCAATCCATATCGTTCCTCCAGTCTACATGCGCACTGATATAATTGCAGTGAAGCACTTTTTCCCATTTGTATGGCATGCGTGGCCCTGAATCATGATTTGCATGGCATGCGTGGCCCTGGATCATGATTGGCATGCGTGGCCATGGATCATGATTTGCATGGCACCCTGGATCATGATTTGCATGGCATGCGTGGCCCGGGATCATGATTTGCTTGGCATGGGTGGCCCTGGATCATGGTTTGCATGGCATGCGTGGCCCTGGATCATAATTTGCATGGCATGCATGGCTCTGGATCAAGGTTTGCATGGTATCCTGGATCATGATTTGCATGGCACCCTGGATCATGATTTGCTTGGCATGGGTGGCCCTGGATCATGATTTGCATGGCATGCGTGGCCCGTGATCATGATTTGCTTGGCATGCGTGGCCCTGGATCATGATTTGCATGGCATGCGTGGCCCGGGATCATGATGCGCATGACATGCGTGGCCCTGGATCATGATTTGCATGGCATGCGTGGCCCGGGATCATGATTTGCATGGCATGCGTGGCCCTGAATCATGATTTGCTTGGCATGGGTTGCTCTGGATCATGATTTGCATGGCATGCGTGGCCCGGGATCATGATTTGCATGGCATGCGTGGCCCAGGATCATGATTTGCATGGCATGGGTGGCCCTGGATCATGATTTGCATGGCATATGTGGCCCTGGATCATGATTTGCTTGGCATGGGTGGCCCTGGATCATGATTTGCATGGCATGCGTGGCCCAAGATCATGATTTGCATGGCATGCGTGGCCCAGGATCATGATTTGCATGGCATGGGTGGCCCTGGATCATGATTTGCATGGCATGTGTGGCCCTGGATCATGATTTGCTTGGCATGGGTGGCCCTGGATCATGATTTTCATGGCATGCGTGGCACGGGATAATGATTTGCATGGCATGCGTGGCCCTGGATTATGATTTGCTTGGCATGGGTTGCCCTGGATCATGATTTGCATGCAATGCGTGGCCCTGGATCATGATTTGCGTGGCATGGGTGGCCCTGGATCATGATTTGCATGGCATGCGTGGCCTTGGATCATGATTTTCTTGGCATGGGAGGCCCTGGATCAGGATTTGCATGCCATGCGTGGCACGCAATAATGATTTGCATGGCATGCGTGGCCCGGGATCATGATTTGCATGGCATGCGTGGCCCTGGATCATGATTTGCATGGCATGGGTGGCCCTGGATCATGATTTGCATGGCATTTGTGGCCCTGGATCATGATTTGCTTGGCATGGGTGGCCCTGGATCATAATTTACATGGCATGCGTGGCCCGGGATCATGATTTGCATGGCATGCGTGGCCCTGGGTCATGATTTGCATGGTATGCGTGGCCCGGGATCATGATTTGCTTGGCATGGGTGGCCCTGGATCATGATTTGCATGGCATGCGTGGCCCGGGATCATGATTTGCATGGCATGCGTGGCCCTGGATCATGATTTGCATGGCATGCGTGGCCCTGGATCATGATTTGCATGGCATGCGTGGCCCAGGATCATGATTTGCTTGGCATGGGTGGCCCTGGATCAGGATTTGCATGGCATGCGTGGCACGGGATAATGATTTGCATGGCATGCGTGGCCCGGGATCATGATTTGCATGGCATAGGGCCTCATTACGACCCAGGCGGTAAGGGGTTAACAGCAGCGTTAACAGCGCCGACCCTTACCGCCTGAGTACGAGGTCCCTTAGCGCCATGGCGCTTTTAACACCTGCTTTTAGCAGGTGTTAAAATCCATGGCGCTAAGGGACCATGGAGTTAATTACGCCACCGTAATTTACGGTGGCGTAATTAACGCCTTCCCCACTCCCATTATACCCTATGGGGCAAAAATGGGAATGGGGAAGGGTAAATGGGGATTGGGGACTTACCGCCCCGCCAAGGTCGGAATGGGGCGGTAAGTCCGCCAACCACCATGGCGTAAACGTAGTTTACGCCATGGTGGTAAAGTCACGGCCCAGGCGGTAACTTACCGCCTGGGTCGTAATGAGGCCCATAGTCTATACATGGATGATTTATGGAGCAATGATGGGAGAAACAGACCCGTGAAATATTGCATTAGGCTGAAATAACTGCACCGTCATTGGTTTGTGTAAGGTTGTTTTTTTATTAGCTTTTGCACATACATGATAAAGGAATTTTAAAGTGAGAGCTTTCATTGGATGATTTTTCCCTTGACAGCACATATTTCTGCTATAAGCGCAGGTAATTTGCTCACACGTGCTGCCAGTGTCACGTCTGTTAGTCCACTTTCCACATTTAAGGCACCAGTGATTCAAGTGTAGGTCACGTGTGCAGGTAGCTGTGGGACGAGCATTATAAAATGATTATCAAGACCCATTAAAGTTGAAAATGGGCATCACCGCGAATGCTTTCCCATTGTCCCGGCCCTCCATGGCCATGGCAACCCACACTTATGTAGCTCTTCACATAGGGTACTTTTGCCCAATACACATATGCATGTTACATAATGTTCCCCTTAAGCACATGGGAGTCATCATATGTGTATTTTGGGTGTGCCGTATTACACTGGTCCCAGGAACCTCACCGTCTCTTAGCGTTCCGCTCTTTGGGTTAGAGAGGTATCGCTTGCAGTTTCAGGAGGCTTTAACTTTTGGTCCTCTCTCAGAGGATCCACACCTCCATTCTCTGTCAGAGGCTTCACCCCAGCTCCTGTATCTGAGGCCCCACATCCATGTTCTCTGTCAGAGGCTGCAGCCCTTGGTACTCTCTGAGAGGCTTCACCCCCTGGCTTCTCCAACTGCTGTATCTGAGGCCCCACATCCATGTTCTCTGTCAGAGGCTGCAACACTTGCTACTCTCTGAGAGGCTTCACCCCCTGGCTTCTCCAACTGCTGTATCTGAGGCCCCACATCCATGTCCTCTGTCAGAGGCTTTATTTCCAGTTCTCTGTCAGAGGCTGCAACCCTTGGTACTCTCTGAGAGGCTTCACCTCCTGGCTTCTCCAGCAGCTGTGTCTGAGGCCCCACATCCATGTCCTCTGTCAGAGGCTTCATTTCCAGTTCTCCATCAGAGGCTGGAACCCTTAGTAATCTCTGAGAGGCTTAACCTCCTGGCTTCTCCAGCTGCTGTATCTGAGGCCCCACATCCATATCGTCTATCAGATGCTTAATTTCCATTTCTCTGTCAGTGGCTGCAACCCTTGGTACTCTCTGAGAGGCTTCACCTCCCGGCTTCTCCAGCTGCTGTATCTGAGGCCCCACATCCATGTCCTCTGTGAGAGGCTTCATTTCCAGTTCTCTGTCAGAGGCTACAACCCTTGGTACTCTCTGAGAGGCTTCACCTCTTGACTTCTCCAGTTGCTGTATCTGAGGCCCCACATCCATATCCTCTATGAGAGGCTTCATTTCCAGTTCTCTGTCAGAGGCTGCAACCCTTGGTACTCTCTGAGAGGCTTCACCTCCTGGCTTCTCCTGCAGCTGTATCTGAGGCCCCACATCCATGTCCTCTGTCAGAGGCTTCATTTCCAGTTCTCTGTCAGAGGCTGCAACCCTTGGTACTCTCTGAGAGGCTTCACCCCCTGGCTTCTCCAGCTGCTGTGTCTGAGGCCCCACATCCATGTCCTCTGTGAGAGGCTTCATTTCCAGTTCTCTGTCAGAGGCTGCAACCCTTGGTACTCTCTGAGAGGCTTCACCTCCTGGTTTTTCCAGCTGCTGTATCTGAGGCCTCACATCCATGTCCTCTGTGAGAGGCTTCATTTCCAATTCTCTGTCAGAGGCTACAACCCTTGGTACTCTCTGAGAGGCTTCACCTCCTGGCTTCTCCTGCAGCTGTATCTGAGGCCCCACATCCATATCCTCTTTCAGAGGCTTCATTTCCAGTTCTCTGCCAGAGGCTGCAACCCTTGGTACTCTCTGAGAGGCTTCACCTCCTGGCTTCTCCTGCAGCTGTATCTGAGGCCCCACATCCATGTTCTCTGTCAGAGGCTTCATTTCCAGTTCTCTGTCAGAAGCTGCAGCCCTTGGTATTCTCTGAGAGGCTTCACCTCCTGGCTTCTCCAGCTGCTGTATCTGAGCCCCCACATTCATGTCCTCTATCAGAGGCTTCATTTCCAGTTCTCTGTCAGAGGCTGCAACCCTTGGTACTCTCTGAGAGGCTTCACCTCCTGGCTTCTCCAGCTGCTGTATCTGAGCCCCCACATTCATGTCCTCTATCAGAGGCTTCATTTCCAGTTCTCTGTCAGAGGCTACAACCCTTGGTACTCTCTGAGAGGCTTCACCTCCTGGCTTCTCCAGCTGCTGTATCTGAGGCCCCACATCCATGTCCTCTATAAGAGGCTTCATTTCCAGTTCTCTGCCAGAGGCTGCAACCCTTGGTACTCTCTGAGAGGCTTCACCTCCTGGCTTCTCCTGCAGCTGTATCTGAGGCCCCACATCCATATCCTCTAGCAGAGGCTTCATTTCCAGTTCTCTGTCAGAGGCTGCAACCCTTGGTACTCTCTGAGAGGCTTCACCTCCTGGCTTCTCCAGCTGCTGTATCTGAGGCCCCACATCCATATCCTCTATGAGAGGCTTCATTTCCAGTTCTCTGTCAGAGGCTGCAACCCTTGGTACTCTCTGAGAGGCTTCACCTCCTGGCTTCTCCTGCAGCTGTATCTGAGGCCCCACATCCATGTCCTCTGTGAGAGGCTTCATTTCCAGTTCTCTGTCAGAGGCTGCAACCCTTGTTACTCTCTGAGAGGCTTCACCCCCTGGCTTCTCCAACTGCTGTATCTGAGGCCCCACATCCATGTCCTCTGTCAGAGGCTTTATTTCCAGTTCTCTGTCAGAGGCTGCAACCCTTGGTACTCTCTGAGAGGCTTCACCTCCTGGCTTCTCCAGCAGCTGTGTCTGAGGCCCCACATCCATGTCCTCTGTCAGAGGCTTCATTTCCAGTTCTCCATCAGAGGCTGGAACCCTTAGTAATCTCTGAGAGGCTTAACCTCCTGGCTTCTCCAGCTGCTGTATCTGAGGCCCCACATCCATATCGTCTATCAGATGCTTAATTTCCATTTCTCTGTCAGTGGCTGCAACCCTTGGTACTCTCTGAGAGGCTTCACCTCCCGGCTTCTCCAGCTGCTGTATCTGAGGCCCCACATCCATGTCCTCTGTGAGAGGCTTCATTTCCAGTTCTCTGTCAGAGGCTACAACCCTTGGTACTCTCTGAGAGGCTTCACCTCTTGACTTCTCCAGTTGCTGTATCTGAGGCCCCACATCCATATCCTCTATGAGAGGCTTCATTTCCAGTTCTCTGTCAGAGGCTGCAACCCTTGGTACTCTCTGAGAGGCTTCACCTCCTGGCTTCTCCTGCAGCTGTATCTGAGGCCCCATATCCATGTCCTCTGTCAGAGGCTTCATTTCCAGTTCTCTGTCAGAGGCTGCAACCCTTGGTACTCTCTGAGAGGCTTCACCCCCTGGCTTCTCCAGCTGCTGTGTCTGAGGCCCCACATCCATGTCCTCTGTGAGAGGCTTCATTTCCAGTTCTCTGTCAGAGGCTGCAACCCTTGGTACTCTCTGAGAGGCTTCACCTCCTGGTTTTTCCAGCTGCTGTATCTGAGGCCTCACATCCATGTCCTCTGTGAGAGGCTTCATTTCCAATTCTCTGTCAGAGGCTACAACCCTTGGTACTCTCTGAGAGGCTTCACCTCCTGGCTTCTCCTGCAGCTGTATCTGAGGCCCCACATCCATATCCTCTTTCAGAGGCTTCATTTCCAGTTCTCTGCCAGAGGCTGCAACCCTTGGTACTCTCTGAGAGGCTTCACCTCCTGGCTTCTCCTGCAGCTGTATCTGAGGCCCCACATCCATGTTCTCTGTCAGAGGCTTCATTTCCAGTTCTCTGTCAGAGGCTGCAACCCTTGGTACTCTCTGAGAGGCTTCACGTCCTGGCATCTCCAGCTGCTGTATCTGAGGCCCCACATCCATGTCCTCTGTCAGAGGCTTCATTTCCAGTTCTCTGTCAGAGGCTGCAACCCTTGGTATTCTCTGAGAGGCTTCACCTCCTAGCTTCTCCAGCTGCTGTATCCGAGGCCCCACATTCATGTCCTCTGTGCAAGCCTTCATTTCCAGTTCTCTGTCAGAGGCTGCAACCCTTGTTACTCTCTGAGAGGCTTCACCTCCTGGCTTCTCCAGCTGCTGTATCTGAGGCCCCACATCCATATCCTCTATCAGAGGCTTCATTTCCAGTTCTCTGTCAGAGGCTGCAACCCTTGGTACTCTCTGAGAGGCTTCACCTCCTGGCTTCTCCAGCTGCTGTATCTGAGGCCCCACATCCATGTCCTCTGTCGGAGGCTTCAATTCCAGTTCTCTGTCAGAGGCTGCAACCCTTGGTACTCTCTGAGAGGCTCCACCTCCTGGCCTTGCCAGAGGACCTGCATCGTTATTCTCTGTTAGAGAATTATCCTCCAGATTCTCTGCTAGAGGGACGCCCTCCAGATCCTCTGTCTCAGGCTCCAAATGCAGGCCCTCTGTTACACCATGTTCTTTCAGAGGTGTCACCTCCCACTCAGCTCCAGGTCCTCATATCAGAGGCTTCACCTCCAAGTCCTCTGTCAGAGCCTTTGCCTCCATCTCCTCTGTCAGAGATGTTGCCTCCACTTCCCCTGTCATAGGCTTTGCCTCCATCTTCTCTGTCAGAGGCATTGCCTCCAGGTCCCCTGTCGGAGGCATTGCCTCCAGGTCCTGTGTCAGAGCCTTTGCCTCCATCTCCTCTGTTGGAGATTTTGCCTCCATGTCCCCTGTCATAGGCTTTAACTCCTTCTCCTCTGTCAGAGGCTTGCCTCCAGGTCCACTGTCACAGACTTCGACTCAAGGTCCTCTATCAGAGGCTTTGCCTCTAGGTCCTCTATCATAGGTTTTGCCTCCAGGTCCTCTATCATAGGTTTTGCCTCCAGGTCCTCTATCATAGGTTTTGCCTCCAGGTTCTCTGTCAGAGACTTTGCCCCAAGGTCCTCTATCAGAAGCTTTGCCTCCAGGTCCTCTGCCAGAGACTTTGCCTCCAGGTCCTCTATCAGAGGCTTCATGTTGAGCTCCCCTGTCAGAGGCGTTGCCTCCTTCTCCTTGGCAGAGGCATTGTCTCCAGGTCCTCTGTCAGAGACTTTGACTCAAGGTCCTCTCTCAGAGGCTTTGCCTCCATCTCCTCTGTCAGAGAATTTGCCTCCAGGTCCTCTGTCAGAGGTTTTGCCTCCATCTCCTCTGTCTGAGGTTTCACCTCCAGCTCCTCTATCAGAGGCTTCACCTCCATTTCCTCTTCTTCTGCCAGAGGTTTCACCTCTATATTCCGTCTTGGAGGTCCAGATCCAGCTCGCCTGACTGAGGAGTCACTTCTATATGTTGCCCTTTCTTTCATGACTGGGTCTCTTCTCTGTGGCACAGAGAGTCGTGTTAGAGTCAGTGCTTCATTTTTTTGGTATTTTGGGGCTCCTTTGCAGACCCCTACCTATCCGGCCTTGACTCCTCTGGCTGCTAATGTCAGAGCTCCTCTCTACAATTGATACATCAGCGTGGGGGTGTGTCATTGGTGACTGCATCCTTATTTGGGCACCCCACATTCATTCTGGGGCCTTCTTTGGGCTCCTCCAGTTGAAGGCACTCTCTGTGCAAACCTGTTATATTTGCTCAGAGACAGGCAGTGTGCCCTACTCAGCCAATCAGAAAAAGGCCATGCATTATTGTTGGGATTGTATGATGTAAAATGTTCATCAGCTGTGATGATTAGGTAGAGCTATCATTGATAAATTGACTAATGTTTTAGTATCAACGATGGTAGTCATGGATAATTCTCTAGTACAAAGAAGACAGCAGGATTTGTATTTTTTTGTATTTAATCCAAGGTGCTTTTACATAGGAAAATTATCAAACATGAGATTTGACAGAGTATGCACAGAATCAGTTTTGCTGGGACAGATGTGATTTCAATGCTTTACGAAATAGAGGATAGGAAGTAATAAAGCGAATAGGAAGAGGAAGACAGTTCCAGTGTAGAGTAGCAAGATGCACAAACTTACAAAAGCACGATGGTGCACAGGGAGGAGGCGGAACTGAGTATTAGAACGGAGAGAACGAGCAGCAGAGTAGAATGAGACTAATGAGGCTAGGTAGTCTGGAGTTGGAAAGAAAATTGAACTGTGCGTGAAAAGGAAGCCAACCCAAGGTGTGAAGAGCAGGAGATATAGAATCATGTGGGGTCAAGCAAAAGAGCACCCTAATTACAGCATTAAAAATAGATTTTAGAGGAACAAGTCGAGATGCAGGAAGACTCAAGAGCGTGGTAGCGAAATACAAGAGATGTGAAAAGATGAGAGAGGTTATTAGTAGTTTAGTTGAGTCGAAAGTTAGAAAATAATGGACTTTTTATCAAAAGAACATCATTTTATTTTTAGGATTATCGAGTGGGTGTTATTCTTCACCTGAGCTCCAGAGTTGTGATGTGCTAGAGGGTTCTGTTAATGGCTGCAGTAGGGGAACTGCCTTTTTATGACATTAGATGTGGATGTGTTCATTTTTTTATCCCTCATTTTATGAATGTTTATTCATGTTTTGCCTCTTATTTTTATTATGGTGTGAAAAGTTGTAAAACAGAAGAACATTAATACAATAAACAATTGATGATAAAGGAGAGTGTGCCTCTGTTGAACTTGTGCATGTTTTTCTGACCCTGTCCACTCACATTTCTGAATGTTTTTTATTTCTGAAAAGTTATTACCTTTAAATCACTGGCATTTCTTTTTCACAACTTTTCTTTAGCTCCGCATTGTAGACATATATTGAGTGGCCCGTCCCTTATCGCACATCTTGAAAATGGTCAGTTTACCGTGAAACCACCCTGCTTCCTTCAAAGATGTTGCCTTTCATTGCTCAGCCACATGCCACACAGATAGAGTCAGGGCAGCTCTGAGGGAACTGTAAATCAAGTTGGTTGATGCATCTGAGATCTAGAAATGACGGAGCTGTTGTACTCCAATTGGCACATCGGACACCAGGCTGGTATGTCTAAACTCTTTATTCTTCATACGTTCACTAACTTGCTTCATTTCCCCCTGCCCCTTCCCTTCCAGCTGCCTCCCCCGCTCCCTAGTTCCTTCCCTCTTAAAGGTGCCGCAATAAATGTATCCGTAACATCCCCTCCTGGCTTATCACAGGAGTTTGTGACCTACATCTGTTCGATGAGGCGGGGGAGGCCTGTGTATGGTTTGATGGGGCCAACCAAGTGGATTGCGGGCCTCCTCGTCGGACGTCCTCAGTGGGGGATCCTCAGGCGGTTCCAATTCTTTGAATTCTTCCATCCACTCCTGCTATCTTTGGCCTTGATCCTCTTGTGGTTCTAGGTTGAAAGGGTATGGGCAGCATAGGAATGTTACTGGGTTTGTGGGGGCTAGTCCTGCTACTTTTTGTGCAGATGTGTCTGCTGCTCCTCCTTAAGACATGGTCGCTTTTCCCTGGCGTGGCTCTGGGTTGTTACCTTCTGCGGTATTACGGGAGTGTTGTCGAGAAGTCTGTCACCCCTTTGACCTTCTTCTCTGTCAGTTGGGCTGTCTTTTTTTGTTTGTGCACTCGTGCTTCTTGGGAGTGCAGGGTTCTGGTTCTTGCCCTGTAGGATTGCTTCACATGGGCTAGCACGGTATCGTGTTCCGATGCTCTGGCGTGTGAGAGGCGGGGCTGTGGTGTCATGCAATGAATTGCTTCTCCCCATTTGGATCTGCTACCTCGTCTCCTCCTTCAGGGCGGCTGCCTCCATCAGCCTTCTTATGTCCTTATCATTGCTTCGTGTCTCTGTCCTTCTCTTCCATTGGATCAGCTATCTTCCTTCCTCCTTCAGAGCACTTGCTCGGCCACGCAGTCCTCTTTACCACTGGCTGTGCTGGGGTCATTGACCCCTTCCTCAGGTCGGCCTCTCCTCCACCACGCTGGCCGCCTCTCCTGGCTACGGCGTGTCACACTGCGCTTGGGTGGCAGCGATCCTTCCCCTGCTCCGCTTCTCCTCGTCCACGAGACGGCAGTGTGGGCCTTGGCTTGTCACCAGTTGTTGTACCGTAATTGCCACGTGCATTTTATAAATCACCAGACACCTCCAGTAGAGGTTTTGTGTAACTAGAATAGTCAAACATCCATGCTCTACAATACTTACACAAATACACAAACTGTTGAATTTCTTTAACCATAGAGGGCTCTGTTGTGTTCTGTACTGCAGCTGCATTTTCTGAGCTTACTTTTTTCCATTCGATATTATTTGGCCCAAATACACCAACTCTTTCTGACAGTATTCCATTGTGTCCTAATCTGCTTTGTATCCTTTATCCACAAGCAGTGTTAGCAGTGTAATTGAATTTGCTCTACATAGGCCGTCTGTTGTGCTGCACACTAGGAAGTCATCTACATACTGAATGACTGTACCCTGTACATGTATGTTGCCCAAATCCATATGAAGTACCTTGTTAAAAATGCCAGGGGACTCACAGTACCCCTGAGGAAGTCTTGTGTGTTGGAACCTTTGCCTGTGATCGGTAAACACAGTGAGATTTACAGAGTCGGGATGCAGTGGAATGGAAAAGAATGCATTGTTCAAATCAATGACAGTAAAATGTGTGGCTTCAATGAGTATATTGCAAAGGATCATGTCTGAGTTTGGTATTATTGGGAACTTTGCTTCAACAATATTATTCAATGGGTGTAGGTCCTCTATCATCTTCCAACTTGACTCGTTTGCTTTTTGACAGGACATATTGCTGTGTTGCATGGGGATTCTGAGGGTACTATAATGTCCTGCTGCCATAACACTGCAATTGTCTCATGTATTCCCTCAGCTATTTACCTTGATCATGGATAGTGTACACTCGGTGTTTTGCTGCCCCTTTGCTTCAGCTTGATACGTACTGCTCCTATGCTCTTCAGGAGCCCTCATCATGGGGGTTGCCAGTCCATAAAGTGCTTAGGACCTATAACAAGTCCTACTGTAGATGTACAGGCAGGCAATTGGCAAAGGGTATAGGGCAAGGGACATTCCTATGCTGGATCATTATTTGACATGGAATACAAACCTCCAGTATACTCTCACCATCGTAATCAGCATCTTCAAACAACTGCCCGTCTGACACCCCACTCAGTGGCTGTGCCGGAACAGTACACAAAATTGTTGTGATGAATCCTTGGCGATCACAACGTTCTACTAGAGCACAATGAGCTATATTGACAAAGGGCAGGATTCCTACTTCCAACATGGCGGCTTCTGATCTACAGCATGTGAGTCTAGTGCTGCATCCACATCCGGTCACGCCCCCAACACAGGAAACAGGATATCATGGGGAACTGAATGGACAACTTTGCGTTGCTACTCTCTCTCATGAGGAAATACGCTCAGTAAGTGGGGGGAACGACCCAATTCATTGAAGATGGCAAACAACTCCGTGGACTGAGATTTTGCTTGGTCAATTCTGAGGTTGTATGCAGATGTTTTGGCTACAGAGATGGCCTTTTTGTATTGTCTGGCAACTGTCAGGTATGTGTCTCATGTGGAGACAGAGGGACATGGTTGCCATTCGGTCAGTGCTGCCCTTTTGAGGGCTCTTATGTCAAGTCATTCTTGGGTGTACCATGAGTTAGCATGTTTGCTACGCTTAGCTCTTTTTTTCTTTAGTGGGGCAATGGCGTCTACTGCTTCTTTAAGAATGGCGTTGTAGAGCTCTGCCAGTTCTATAGGGTTGTTAGAGAGTGGTTGTAGTAGAGCTGAGGCTTCTAGGAGAGGAAGATTTCTGTTGTTAGTGAGTAGTCTTTTTGACCTGGCCATCGCAGCGGGCACAGGTGAGCTGTGTTTAGCTGGTATTCTGGATGGTATATGATAGTGATTGGTCCGGGGCGTGATGTGTTGGAACTGATGTGTGATCAGCTATCCAGTCCAATATGCGACGTTTGATGTGGGTCGGGTTATCCACTTTTTGGATATAGCCCAGGTCTAGGAGAGCTTTGGTAAAGGCTTTGCCTTTCTTATCTATAGGATCTTTGAATCCAAGATTAAAATCTCCCAAGAGAATGGCTCTTGTATTGCTTTTTGGATTGTAACCTAAGAGGTGAATGAGATTAGCTTGAAAGTGAAGAAGGGGGCATGGAGGGCGGTAGACTACATGAAGTGTTATAGTGTCGTTTGGTGAGAAGGATATTTTAATTGAGAGGGCGTCATAGTTATCTGTGGTAGCAGATTTTATTTGTCTAGAATTGAGAGCTTCCTTGACAATGAGGGCGACACCACCTCCCTTGTTGGCGGCTCTATCTTGATGGAAAATTGTGTAGCCTGGTGGTAAGGTTTGGCAGATGGCTGGTCCAGAAGTTTCGTGTAACCAGGTTTCGGTGATGGCTAGGGTATCAAGATCCAGCTCCCCGAACAGGTCGAGAATCTCTGTGGTGTGGGCTGACATAGAACGTGCATTGATGAGTGCATATTGGAATTGAGTTTATAGTGTACACGTGCTTAAAAGGTTTGGGACATGTCTTGAATGTTTCGTCGACATGCCATGTTTTGCTTAATTTTAGCAAAGTAATGCTTTCCTTAGTGCCAAAAATCATTATTCGGCCTTCTTCTTTCCCATTGTCATAAATAAGGAAATATTGCCCATTCATGCTTTTTTTTTTAATTCTTCAGGAATAATTATTTCACTGATTTTTTGGGTGGCTTGGACAGCCTGTCTCTTTCGTTTCGTCTGATGCCTATTCTCCTCTTGAGCAATCCTGCAGACGGTAACTGGCCGGCTACATGGAAACATGTACTTGCTATCACGTTGCTTGCACTGGCTTCTGTTGGTAAAGGCATTTATTTAAGTTCATTTATTTGCTCTTTTGCATCTATTGTGACAAAATCCGACCCATGGTTGTTCTCTGTTGTTTTTATGATGTTATCTTCATAAGTAATGGCTCGTCCAGAGCAATTTTTAGTAAAATACAAAACACATGTCTACATAATTTTGGTACCTTTTTGTTTTTCTTTTGAATATATGTAACCCTTATTTATTAACTGTTTATTTCCTTGTGTGAGGTTATATATTCTGCCTTTTTATCCATTTGGGAAATAATGAAACATTTTTAAAAAAATATATAACGATGGGTTTACCAAATATTTCTTATACTCTGCTGCCCTAAATAAAAACCTGTGCATTAGTATTTGTATATGACAGGCTCACCTTAACATGACATGTCTTCTTGTTCTGTTCCGAGCCTGCTCTGCGTCAGTTTCTTCCCATGAACACTTGTGGAGGTAATTAACTGACACGGAGCTGCTTTCTTTCACACTTGGCTGCTCGCGCTCTGACAGGTTCCTTTGTACTCGAGACCTGCGTCGTGTTATTGGCAGTAATTGGCAATCTGCTCCTTCACTTGATTCTAATTGCACAGCATATTATTATTACAATGCTCGATGTACATCTGTTAGTTAGAAGGTTCATATTTCATTTACACTAAACGACATTAGCACGGCCAAATCACGGCAATATTCTGTAATGGAAATATCACCTCAGGGATATTTTTACATGGAACCACTCAATCGAGACATTCAATGTGAAGTCTGATTCCATGCTATTCACCAGGGCTCTGTGATCTGGTGTGTAGCTTGAAACAGGAACAGCACTCAGATGCTGTCAGAGGGGATCAAAGGTCTGATTTCAGGAAGTTCATCCCTGAAAATAGCACATTCGCAGAGATACGGTATAATAGTGGCTGATAGTGCAGATACCCTCCTTGCCATAGTGTTTGCAAATAACTGCACACCTGATAAAGCGGACAAATTCAGGACAGTTTTTAAAATCTCTTACAACAGACTCAGCCATGGGAGTCACTGTGCCCTTCACAATTGCACCATCTGTAAAAGGACATTGGTTTTTCAGCAAATAATTAGCAACTCTGAAGGATGCCTCTGTAACAGCATTTGCACTGCAGCGCTTAGTTTAGCCTGTTTAGTTTTTAGGATGGCAGACATCATCCTTTGGGAAAATGAATTGCATAATGTGCGTGTATTATTGCAAAATGCCTCTAAATGTCACTCTTTTTTCGCACTGTAATTTGGGCACTGTAGATTAAAGATGCACATTTGCATTTATACGCTGGAAGAACAATAAATGGGGTCCCACTCGGCATGGAAATGGTACATCTTTTGCCTTTCGTTGGATGGGGCAGCTGGATTTCAATAAGAGTAGATCATTTATTTCTTTGGGGCTGCATGTTCAAAAGAAATCTGTCAAAAAGTAAAATCCACTGCCAGTTTAGCATTTCCCAAATCATGCACATTTCTCACATGCCAGGTCACAGAATTCAGCCCAAGGAAAAGTAAGCCGAAGCAAGCTTGGCTGACTACATTTGAAAACCATGTGATCAAGTTATATGTAAAAAAGTGTAAATCACAGGGATAAAATAACATTCAGTTTTATAGCGATAACTTGAAATGTGCCTGAATCATATGACAACCTAACTAGACAATATATGAACCGTTACATTAGCATTTTGAGTAAAGAGGTTATGGCTGTAGCGAGGGTTGATTTATTCATTTTGGGTGTTGACCTGCCACCCGTCTTCCCTTCATGAAGGAGGTAGTGTCACAGAGCAGCTAACAACATCGCTGCCTCTCCCTGCAGTAATCATGCAGGATATTCCGGTGCCAGACCAATGGGAGGTGCCTGGATTGCATATGCAACTCTCTCAGACATATTGAGGGCTCCAGCATCACAAAAATGGTTTAAAACGACAATTATGACATGTTGTTTGCAATGGCATTAACACGTGTTTTACAATGGCAGAGGCAACATATCCTATGTACAAATAATCACTGCACCTCTTAGCAAGGAAATACAAGGGTCATTACATGCAAAAAGGTGTCTGACGGTCTTGTAGAAAGAAATTGAATTGGAGCTTGTCACTTCCCAAGAAGCTACAGGTTATATAGTGGTAAGCCACAGAATCTGAATACATAGCGTACAATGTGATCCAACCACCCTCATTGTCTACCACCTAAGGAACATGCCAATATCCACCTATAGTCTCTGGACCGATTAGCCACACCTTATCTAAATCCATTCTCCTAACACATGGCCTACTAAATCGTCACTATTGAATCCAGTAATGGATTGGTGGTGTGAACATATTGATACATGTATAAATCACAACCGTCACATGATGTATACCCCTCAAACCCAGACGCGATCAAAGTAAACTGGGGAGGCCAACTCTGTGCTTTGATACGACAATCAGCCGTCTCATTATACCAGATGCTGCGGCACAAACAAGCGGTCTTCCCGACCGCATAATGAATTTATTGGCATCACCGCTGCTCCTCCTATACCAAATCATGGAATGTTTCAGACACGGCTCCCCCTTATCTCCTTCAAGCCCCAGATGCAAAGGAATGCCGTGACTGCGGCACCGCTCTTGAGTCTGAATTTCAGAGATTTATTTGGTTTTGGTTATGCGTGTGCTTATAATTCAAATGGGATGGGATGACCGGTCTTGGCTTAGGGCAGTAGTGCTCTAAATTTTCTCCTTATCCATTGGCATCACAAAACCTTACGCCTTTTTCTCATGAATGTGTCCTTCAAAGGGCTGTTCTCCCCACAGTAAACATTCTGTTCTCACCACGTCCAAGCCCTGCAGCTGGATACAATTAGCGTTTATCTGTGCACCACAGGTACCTCTGACAGTGGCTACTTTTCTGAGAAACAGATGAGGCGTATAGGAGTTTAGTGGGGGTTAGGAGCCCGTGATGGGGGATTGAAAATCCCTCTCTCCATCCACCAATAATATTGTACTACTGTATGAAATGCCAAGCACAATTCTGGCACAACCCCGTTAGAAAGCGC
Source organism: Ambystoma mexicanum (assembly GCF_040938575.1). Classification (NCBI taxonomy): domain Eukaryota; kingdom Metazoa; phylum Chordata; class Amphibia; order Caudata; family Ambystomatidae; genus Ambystoma; species Ambystoma mexicanum. The sequence continues at coordinate 1,467,293,866 of NC_090924.1, read as the reverse complement.
TCTGCCTCTCTTGATCTCGGTGTTTGCTATAAGCAATAAAATAGCAAGAATTTAAATGGGAGGAACCTTTTCTTGATGCTGTTACACCTGTAGTGCGTGAGGAAAGGATGTGTGCCTTTTAGAGGATTTTCCTTGAGTGTTTTAGCCTCATCAGTGCATTGGAACTGTTACTTATGTATTTCCATGCACATTCTGGAGGTTTTGAAAATATCCTTTGTCTTTCTGGATAAGACTAGAAAGGGCAAGTTTTTACTGACGATGCTTCTTATTTTGTTAGTGGGGGGGTCCATATATAGATAGGAAGTTAATTGTCTCGTTTTTTAATGAATCTATATTTTGAATGGGAGCATATGTGCATTAGAAATTTGTGTTTTGCGGTAGCCTGTGCTTTTACACTTTTATTCATCGCTCTATCCCATTTGCACTCGCTTTTGAAGCGGGGGAGGGGCAAGAAGAAGAGTTAACATCCCTGCTCTGCCTTACTCCAATAGTTTGAAAGTAAATTTATTTTAGGCTTGCATGGAGCGTTCATGTAGGTGTAGAGATAACTGATTCCTATGGAAACCGCCTCCAGTTACCTGACAAATGCAGAAGGATTCCATATGACAAATGCAGAAGGATTCCATATGACAAATGCAGAAGGATTCCATATGACAAATGCAGAAGGATTCCAAGGCAATTCCACCTGGATGTCTTCTTTACTCTTGCTCTCCATAGTGCAAAATGTGACCATTGCATGTGGAGGACCCAACAACGCATAGGTGCTGACATTGGCGGTCCCTTCCATGCCATTTTATTCCATGTAAAATGGCCACTAGTGCATCTTGTCCAAATCCAACCTTCCATTTTCCATGGAATAAAATGTAGTGCATGTTTCTGTTCCATCCAGTCCATGCATGGCTTGGAATATTGAGGGGCAATCCTGATCCCAGAGAAGCCTCCTTTAATTGATAAAGGAAGGCAGAGTGCAATCTGAAATATTCCATATTCAATCTCATGCACAACAAAGGGATCAATAATTCATGATGAACTCCAGATATTGGGTTCTTTAGTAAAGCATCACAGACCGTGGAATACTGTCTACCACCAGATCAGGAGCAGGAGAAAGAGCAGGAGGAGAAGGAGAGCAAGAGCTGGAGGGTAAACATCAGAAGGGTCGCCAGAGGGCAGAGCCAGGGACCAGGGGGTGGTTCATTCCAGGGAACTACAGTGGAGAATATGCCAGGGTCATTCAGGATGTTGTTCAAGACCTGGGACCAGGATCTGCCAGCGACCAGAGTGAGAGAGGGGGTGCACTGTACCCTTTGCATTTTTTGAAGGGAGTCATAGGCATGGGAGTGATATCTTTTCAATTTTGATAAAGCAAGTCAGGCGCTTCATATCAGAGCAAGTGGGATCCTCTATCCCTTCAAGTTTGCTAGAGCAAGCCAGGGGCTTGATATCAGAGCAAGGGAGGTGTTCCATCCCATCAGGTCTGCTGAAGCGAGCCAGGCGCTTGATATCAGTGCAAGTGAGTTGCTTTATCCCCTCAGGTTTGCATAAGCAAGCCAGGCGCTTGATATCAGAGCAAGTGAGTTGCTCTATCCCCTCAGGTTTGCTAAAGTGAGTCAGGGGTTCGATACAAGAGCAAGTGAGTTGCTCTATCCCCTCGCGTTTGCTAAAGTGAGTCAGGGGTTCGATACAAGAGCAAGTGAGTTGCTCTATCCTCTTAGGTTTTCTAAAGCAAGTCAGGGGTTTGATACGAGAGCAAGTGAGGTGCTCTATCCCCTCAGGTTTTCTAAAGCAAGTCAGGGGTTTGATATGAGAGCAAGTGAGGTGTTCTATCCCCTCACGTTTGCTAAAGTGAGTCAGGGGTTCGATACAAGAGCAAGTGAGGTGCTCCATCCTCTCAGGTTTGCTGATGCAAGCCAGGGGCTTGATATCAGAGCAAGGGAGGTGTTCCATCCCCTCAGGTTTGCTGAAGCGAGCCAGGCGCTGGGTATCAGTGCAAGTGAGTTGCTTTATCCCCTCAGGTTTGCATAAGCAAGCCAGGCGCTTGATATCAGAGCAAGTGAGTTGCTCTATCCCCTCAGGTTTACTAAAGCGAGTCAGGGGTTCGATACAAGAGCAAGTGAGTTTCTCTATCCCCTCGCGTTTGCTAAAGTGAGTCAGGGGTTCGATACAAGAGCAAGTGAGTTGCTCTATCCTCTCAGGTTTGCTAAAGCAAGTCAGGGGTTTGATACGAGAGCAAGTGAGGTGCTCTATCCCCTCAGGTTTTCTAAAGCAAGTCAGGGGTTTGATATGAGAGCAAGTGAGGTGTTCCATCCCCTCACGTTTGCTAAAGTGAGTCAGGGGTTCGATACAAGAGCAAGTGAGGTGCTCTATCCCCTCATGTTTGCTGAAGCGAGTCAGGGGCTTGATATCATAGCAAGTGAGTTGCTCCATCCCCTCAGGTTTGCTAAAGTGAGTCAGGGGTTCGATACAAGAGCAAGTGAGTTGCTCTATCCCTCGCGTTTGCTAAAGTGAGTCAGGGGTTCGATACAAGAGCAAGTGAGTTGCTCTATCCCCTCGCGTTTGCTAAAGTGAGTCAGGGGTTCGATACAAGAGCAAGTGAGTTGCTCTATCCTCTCAGGTTTTCTAAGGCAAGTCAGGGGTTTGATACGAGAGCAAGTGAGGTGCTCTATCCCCTCAGGTTTTCTAAAGCAAGTCAGGGGTTTGATATGAGAGCAAGTGAGGTGTTCTATCCCCTCACGTTTGCTAAAGTGAGTCAGGGGTTCGATACAAGAGCAAGTGAGGTGCTCCATCCTCTCAGGTTTGCTGAAGCAAGCCAGGGGCTTGATATCAGAGCAAGGGAGGTGTTCCATCCCCTCAGGTTTGCTGAAGCGAGCCAGGCGCTTGGTATCAGTGCAAGTGAGTTGCTTTATCCCCTCAGGTTTGCATAAGCAAGCCAGGCGCTTGATATCAGAGCAAGTGAGTTGCTCTATCCCCTCAGGTTTGCTAAAGCGAGTCAGGGGTTTGATACAAGAGCAAGTGAGTTGCTCTATCCCCTCACGTTTGCTAAAGTGAGTCAGGGGTTCGATACAAGAGCAAGTGAGTTGCTCTATCCTCTCAGGTTTGCTAAAGCAAGTCAGGGGTTTGATACGAGAGCAAGTGAGGTGCTCTATCCCCTCAGGTTTTCTAAAGCAAGTCAGGGGTTTGATATGAGAGCAAGTGAGGTGTTCCATCCCCTCACGTTTGCTAAAGTGAGTCAGGGGTTCGATACAAGAGCAAGTGAGGTGCTCTATCCCCTCATGTTTGCTGAAGCGAGTCAGGGGCTTGATATCATAGCAAGTGAGTTGCTCCATCCCCTCAGGTTTGCTGAAGCGAGTCAGGGGCTTGATATCAGAGCACGTGAGGTGCTCTATCCCCTCAGGTGTGCTTGTTAGGGAGAATTCTCATTCTATGGCTAATTTCCCTTACCTATAGTCACCCAGCAGCTTTGCTGGATTTGAAGGGTTTGTTTCTTTTTACCTGCTAAGAGTGAGACTCTTTTTCCCACTCCTAGGCATTTCTGCTATGTGTGTTCTAGGCTATTTTTGTGTTTAATGTCTATGGGGTTTTTCTCACCTCCATAGGAACCATCTTTATTCACATGTGTTACACAGCACCCTCATTGCAGTAACACAGGGGTGTCGTGGCGACCCCCAAACATAGACTCCATACCCTGGAACTGAGTACTGTCTCCCAGGCCATGTAAAGTCCCCATTGACTTTACTAGTCAATTCTTATGAACTTAACCAGTACAACCCATCTTACTATGGAGGTACTGGAAAGGGTTAATAGTTTTTCTCTTAGGTTCATTATCGAGGGGGTACCGTAAAGTCCCTCTCTCTAAAGTTTCTTGCTGGTGGCAGTGGTTACTACCGTAAATATTCGACCGTGAATATTTTCCTATGGGATTTTCCCATTGTTTGAGGCTACCACTTTTTCTGACAGCCTCTAACATACTACCGGTCTATTTTATTATTAACTTTACTCCGGTAGGTTTTATTTGCCAGAACTTTAATATAAATTCTTTCTCGTGTCTTACTCTAAACTCCTAACCCAGGTCGGGGATCCTTTGTTCGTCCTTTTGGCGGGCTTCTGCCAAGAAGCCCTCCTTTCGGTGCCACTGAGTCTGGGGTGGGTCCATTGCGTGGGAGGGGGAGTAGGCCCCCTGGACAGGGTTGCCTCCGCAACCCATGTCGCACTCTATCTTGATAGGCTGGAGGGTCTCCCGCCAAGATGACCACTACACTGTGTGAGTGACAACTAGGCTATGTGAATGGGGTTCTTTTTGCATAAATCAGGGTCCTGAGGACTGGAAGAGCAAGACGTCACCACTGGAACTACGGAACCAAAGGGGAGAGAAGCCACGGACATCTTCAGCACCTGCACCACCGGTGAAGCCCTGCTGCAGCGTCTCACCACTTTTCTTCCACACGACAAGAGGAGATTTTCTTCGCAAGAGCCTTCTTCCCTTGAGCTGGTGGGACCAACCAGTTCACTAATCGCTTCCTCAGACCTGCCTTGGTCGAATCACCAGTGTCCAGCACTTGGAGGCCAGATAGCCAGGCAGCCATCCACCAGGACCGCGCTTTAAAGGAGCGTACCTTTTTTTCGTTTTGGCAGCAATGCGGCTGGTTTCATCCCTGGGCAGTGCAGTAACTCGAACCTTCCTCCACGATGAGAGCCTCTCTTCCGCTGCTGGATCCCCCAAACTGCAGGAACTACCAGGAACAACAGCCACCGCAGGAGCCACTTCTTCATTTTAAGGTGCTGTCATGATGCCTACCCCCGGGGACCCAGACTAAGTCCAGCAACCCCGGAAGCAGGCATCAAGTTATTCCAAGAAAGCCCAACAACCCCTGCTAGGGGCTATTTGGGTGCAGTCCTGGCGTCTATGGTACCAGGCTCATATGGAGAGTCAGTCCTGGCGCCATAGGCGCCAGGCTCATAGATTAAAACTTACCTGATGCAGACCATGCTGCAAACTTACCTGATGCAGACCATGCTGCAAGAGCTCCAAGCCAAAAGAGGCTTGGAAGGGACTACTTTACCTAGGGACTATTTTTTTTACTCGGGTGGGGCTGGGGAGGAACACTTACCTGGGACTACTTTAGAGGCTATTTAAACCACGCCCGAAGAGCAGCACACGCTTCGCGTTATTCTGCATCCAGCAGCGTAACGCTCACCATGCCTGCAAGTCTGCATCCAGTCTTCTGCCACGCCCGCCTTGAGTCTGGAGCTCCTAGAAAAGGGAGAAAGAAGGAGAAAAGGTTAGAACAAGAGCAATACCTTTGATCCTTACCTGAATTCCCGATCCATCGCGCCTTCAAGCTGGAAGAAAGAAGTTATTTTATGCGCGTCGCCTAGCCTGCTGCAGCGCCGCGCTGAACTCACCGGACTTCGCAGCATCTTCACATTCCACCGCATACTTCTGCATGTTCCCGCCGCACTCCGGCACCTAAGGGGAAGACAAGAACAGCAAGGTGAGCCAAGGGAATACACAGAGGCAATGTTAGTTACCCCCCATAGACTTACCTGATTTACCACCGGGGGTACTATTCCTCTTCACGGGTCGGCGCAGCTTCCACTGCATCCTCGCCGAACCCCAGCTCCTAAGGGGAAACAAAAGGACAGCAAGGAGAAACAAAGGGACAAACAAGGGGAAACCTCCTCACCACAATAGACTTACCTGATTTTACCGCCGGACGCATTATTCCCCGAGACTTCATACTTTCTCTCAGCGCCTGAATAAGAGAGAAAGCAACAGGTTACATATTGACATTATTTTATCGAACTGTGTTGGATAATACAAATCCTTACCTGAATATTACCGGTTGCCACGAGGAACTCTTCGCTAGCGTCAAGCTGCAACCTGCAAGGAATCGGACAGAGTGAAAGTCAGACATTTGAACTCTTACGAACTACATACTTACGGCGTCTTGCCGGGAATCTCAGAGTCAATATTGTTCTGGAACTCACCAATTCCTTCGAGCCAGTGAAGCAACTGGTTATCTACGCGCCCCTGCGCTCAATGCAGGATGGAGAGCTCATCTTTCCAAACCATCAGGTGAGACTATAAGAGGGAACATCAAAGGTGATCAGTGGGGAGAACAGCGGGAGTGCGGCGGGGAGGGGTTAACGCTCAACTCCACGGATGGTTAATTCCCTTTCTCCATTTGCAGAAGAATATTCCTACGGGCCAAGCAAACAAAGCTAGGTGGGCCAGTCCAGTCCGTCATCTCGGCACTACGCGTCACATTGGTGGAGACCGCAGCTATCCAGTTCAGATCGACGCCCCTGTGGGAGCCAGGTGAGCGTAACAGAAAGCGAAGCCTACCCACAAATTCCCACCCGGGCGTTATGGAAACTTCAGAAACTGACCAATTGGCCCAATTACTAGGGGAACTGAGGGCTGAAGTGCATTCCGCCGGTCAAGAAACCAATGCTCTTAGGAGAGAGCTGATTTTGTCAAAAGGAGCGAACTGATGACCTTGCAAGGCATCTACTGCAAAGCCAGGCTGGACAAGCACCCCTACCAGGTCCTGGGGAAAATCCAGATCCTGTGTCATTGATTAACCCTGTGCAAATAAACCTACCAGGAAATATTCCATTAGCTCTGCCCGAACGCTTTGCCGGAGATCCCAAAAGGTTTGCCGTGTTAATGAACCAATGCCGCTTGCACTTTTTATGCAGACCTGGAGCCTTCCCAAACGATCAAGCCAAGGTAGCCTTTGTATTGTCATATTTCAGCGGCAGTGCAGCTGATTAGTGAATTCCAGAAGTTACTCAGGATGACCCAATTCTTCGGGATTTTCAGGCCTTTCAAATGAGCATGGAAAGACTATTTGCCCGGCACTCCCAAGAACAGGCCCTGGATAATGAACTTTTGTCCCTACGACAGGGTAACCAGGACCTTCTTTCCTACATCGCAACCTTTAATAGGTTGATAGTGGAAACTGGATGGACTGGGGTAAAGCGAATCATGTTATTTCATCGAGCGCTTCGAAGAGAACTCAAGGATGTCTTGGCTCAAGTCGTGAACCCACCACAAGACTGCGCTGAATATACAGACTTAGAGGTCCAGTTAGATCACAGACTTCAGAACAGAAAGGCTGATCGAGCCAAGTTTGAGAATCGGGTGTTGCTCAAAACCCACGCTAACCCCAAAGGAGCAGATGCTTCAGAACCCATGCAAATCAGAGGGGTTAAAGGACTCTTAACCCAGAAGGAAGGAGAAAGGAGAATGCAATTGTGTCTATATTGTGGAACTTCTGGGCATTTTCTACGGGATTGCCCTGTAAAACCACCCAAGAAGGTGGTGGGAGCTGCTGATAAAAGCCATATGGAGTCAGATTCGGGAAACGACCACGCCCGACAAGCGTAGTGGTCCACTTGCCGAGCTTGAAGAAGGATACTCAGACCTCGCATTTCATCATACCAATGGTCCTTGTAGATCCAAGGCAGCCATCGCGTATGCACGCAGTAAGGGCATACATTGATAGCGGGGCCATTGGAAACTATGTGGACTACGAATTGGCTTCCAGGATGAATCTACCTCTCTGCCGAAAAACCACCTCAGATGTCATCACCACAGTCGATGGAACTGAAATTGCCTCTGGGCCTGTAACTCATTCCACCACAGAGATGACACTATTGGGTCAGGATGGGCATCGAGAGACTATTGTGTTTGATCTAATCAAAGCCCCACAGTTCCAAATAATACTGGGGATTCCTTGGTTGGAAACACATAATCCTTGTATTGATTGGCGAGAGAAGAGAATAACCTTCCCGGATTGTGCATAAACCTGTTACCCAAAGAAAAATCTGAATAACCACAGCAGTCGTGCAACTACCTCCAGAATACCAAGAATTCCAGGATGTCTTCCAAAAAGAACAGTCAAACACCTTACCACCTCACAGATCGTATGATTGTCAAATCAATCTCATACCCGGTGCACAACCCCCTTGTAGCAGGATCTACGCCCTTACAGAACCTGAGAACCTTCACCTACGACAATACTTACACCAGTACCTTGCTAATGGCTTCATTCATCCATCCAAGTCCCCTGCATCTTCAGCTTTGTTCTTCGTGCCCAAAAAGGAAGGTGACCTCAGAACGTGCATAGACTACAGCGCATTGAACCAGATAACTGTTAAGAACCGATACCCATTGCCTCTGAGCCCTGAACTACTAAACCAAGTGAAGGACGCTTGCATATACACTAAGTTAGATCTCCGGGGGGCATACCATCTTGTACATGTAAAAGAGGGCGACGAATGGAAGACTGCTTTTCGCACTAAGTATGGGTTATTTGAATACCAGGTGATGCCTTTCGTTTTGTGCAATGCACCAGCAGCCTTCCAATACTTCATGAACGATGTCCTTCGTGAACTCATTGACGTTTGTGTTGTCGTATATATCGATGATATTCTAGTATACTCCTCTTCAGAATCTGACCATGTGAAGCACGTCCGAGCAGTCCTTGAGAAATTGCGCCAGCACAAACTATATGCAAAACTGGAAAAATGCGTTTTTCATGCCACAGAAGTTGAATTTCTTTGGGTTTATCCTGACCCCAAAAGGAGTCTGAATGGACTCACGAAAGGGGGACGCAATCCTTAAGTGACCATCACCAAGTTCAGTAAAAGGAGTACAAAGCATGCTCGGCTTTGCCAATTTCTACCGCAGATTCATCCCGGATTTTTCACATGTTCTACATCCCATCACAGCACTCTTGCGAAAAAATAAACGCTTTATGTGGACTGAAGAAGCTGAAAATGTCTTCCTAGAGCTGAAAGCGAAATTCACGTCTGCACCTGTATTAAAACACCCTCGCCCTGAACTTCCATACATAGTGGAAACTGATGCATCCAGTCTAGCCATGGGAGCTGTCCTGTCTCAAAAGGACCCTGAAACTGTCCAGCTTCACCCAGTAGCATTTTGGTCCAGAAAGTTCTCGGCACCCGAGTTAAACTATGCGATTACTGACAAGGAGTTATTAGCCATTAAATCCGCCTTCAAGGCTTGGCGGCACTATCTTCTCGGTGCCAGGCATACCATTATTGTGATCACCGATCACCAGAACTTACAGTATTTAAAGACAGCCAAAGCCCAATCGTCACGCCCACTCCGATGGCCATTATTCTTTGCCGAGTTTGATTTCGTGATAATCTATCGACCAGGTTGTAAGAATGGTAAAGCAGACGTCTTATCCCGAATAGGGATGGGAGAGGCAGAAGTGAACCCAGAACCAGTACCTATAATTTCCGAACAAAGGATTCTTGGCATGACTACTCTACAGACACTAGTGGACATTCAGGTAAAGATCGAGCAACTCTTTGATCCTACAGCCCTGCAGGACTGGGTAAAGAAAGGCCCGGACTACTCTGTCACCAATGACCTGCCTTATTACCAAGGGCGGCTATTTCTGCCACACAAGGAACTACAAGAGATAGTCATTTCCCGTTATCATGATACCCTAATGGAGGGGCACCCAGGTATTGCAAAAACTGAAGCTAAAATTAAGAGACAATTCTGGTGGCCCACCTGGTGAAAGGATATTAAATCATTTGTGATGTCTTGTGGCATTTGCGCCCAAAACAAAAGTCAAAAGAAAAAAACAGCTGGACTCTTACAACCTTTAGACATTCCTCCTACACCATGGTACACCTTATCGTTAGACTTTATTACTGATCTACCCCTATGCTATGGGTTTAACACCATTCTAGTTATTGTGGATCTTTTTTCCAAGATGGCCCACTTTATTCCTTTAAAAGGATTACCTTCAGCTTCAATCCTGGCCAAGGAGTTCCTCGAAAACATTGTTCGCACACACGGATTTCCGTCCGTATTGGTCTCTGACCGGGGCAGTCAATTCATTTCATATTTTTGGAAAAAATGTTGTCAATTGGCGCAAATCGATGTGAGGTTATCGACCAGTCACCACCCCCAAACCGATGATCAAACGGAGAAGACCAACCAGACTCTCGAACAATACCTGCGTTGTATGTTACATCAGACTGAGAGTAATTGGAAAGACATTCTTTGGATCGCTGAATATGCATACAATAATTCAGTACACTCTGGAACTGGACAAAGCCCCTTTTATACCTTATATGGGCACCATCCTTGAACCTCAGACCTTGACTCACCCCAAGACTTTGAAATGCCCGCAGTGGACCATCTGCACGCTACGATTACACAAGCCTTTAAGGAAGCAATTGCACATTTAAAACAGGCGAAAGAAAAATACAAGAAAGATGCTGATCGGCATAGAAGTGATACTCCACAATACCAGATAGGGGACCAAGTATGGTTAGCCACAAAACATATACCTCTAAAAGGAACACAGACCTTTAACCCCAGATATTTGGGACCTTACTCTATTAAGGCCATTATCAACCCGGTGGCTGTCAAGTTGGACTTACCTGCTAATATGCAAATTCACCCCGTCTTTCATGTGTCACTTGTGAAGCCAGTGCAACCAGGGACAAGATTAACCAAGCCACCAGACCCCATCCTTGTAGACGGGGAACCCGAATTTGAATTTAAGAACATCCTGGACTCCAAGCTGATAAAGTCAAAACTTTTTTATTTAATCGACTGGAAAGGTTACGGACCACAGGAAAGCTCATGGGAACCTAGTGACCACGTTCATGCACCCCGATTGGTGAAATAATTCTACCGAAACTTCCCAGACAAACCGAAACCACAGGGAAGAACGACTTTAGGAGGGACCTTGGGGGGGGAGTGCTGTCATGATGCCTACCCCCGGGGACCCAGACCAAGTCCAGCAACCCGGGAAGCAGGCATCAAGTTATTCCAAGCAATCCCAACAACCCCTGCTAGGGGCTATTTGGGTGCATTCCTGGCGTCTATGGCGCCAGGCTCATATCGAGAGTCAGTCCTGGCGCCATAGGCGCCAGGCTCATAGATTAAAACTTACATGATGCAGACCATGCTGCAAACTTACCTGATGCAGACCATGCTGCAAGAGCTCCAAGCCAAAAGAGGCTTGGAAGGGACTACTTTACCTAGGGACTATTTTTTTTACTCAGGTGGGGCTGGGGAGGAATACTTACCTGGGACTACTTTAGAGGCTATTTAAACCACACCCGAAGAGCAGCACACGCTTCGCGTTGTTCTGCATCCAGCAGCGTAACGCTCACCGTGCCTGCAAGTCTGCATCCAGTCTACTGCCACGCCCGCCTCGAGTCTGGAGCTCCTAGAAAAAGGGAGAAAGAAGGAGAAAAGGTTAGAACAAGAGCAATACATTTGATCCTTACCTGAATTCCCGATCCATCGCGCCTTCGAGCTGGAAGAAAGAAGTTATTTTATGTGCGTCGCCTCGCCTGCTGCAGCACCGCGCTGAACTCACCGGCCTTCGCAGCATCGTCACATTTCACCGCATCCTTCTGCATGTTCCCGCCGCACTCCGGCACCTAAGGGGCAGACAAGAACAGCAAGGTTAGCCAAGGGAATACACAGAGGCAATATTAGTTACCCCCCATAGACTTACCTGATTTACCACCGGGGGTACTATTCCTCTTCACGGGTTGGCGCATCTTCCACTGCATCCTCGCCAAACCCCGGCCCCTAAGGGGCAACAAAAGGACAGCAAGGAGAAACAAAGGGACAAACAAGAGGAAACCTCCTCACCACAATAGACTTACCTGATTTTACCGTCGGAGGCATTATTCCCCGAGACTTCATACTTTCTCTCAGCGCCTGAATAAGGGAGAAAGCAACAGGTTACATATTGACATTATTTTATCGAACTGTGTTGGATAATACAAATCCTTACCTGAATATTACCGGTTGCCACGAGGAACTCTTCGCTAGGGTCAAGCTGCAACCTGCAAGGAATCGGACAGCGTGAAAGTCAGACATTTGAACTCTTACGAGCTACATACTTACGGTGTCTTGCCGGGAATCTGAGTCAATATTGTTCTGGAATTCACCAATTACTTTGCGCCAGTGAAACAACTGGTTATCTACGCGCCCCTGCGCTCAATGCAGGATGGAGAGCTCGTCTTTCCAAACCATCAGGTGAGACTATAAGAGGGAACATCAAAGGTGATCAGTGGGGAGAACAGCGGGAGTGGGGGGGGTTAACGCTCAACTCCACGGGTGGGTAATTCCCTTTCTCCATTTGCAGAAGAATATTCCTACGGGCCAAGGAAACGAAGCTAGGTGAGCCAGTCCAGTCCGTCATCTCGGCCCTACGTGTCACATTGGTGGAGACCGCAGCTATCCAGTTCAGATCGACGCCCCTGTGGAAGCCAGGTGAGCGTAACAGGTACTTTGTTCCGCCAGGCCTCCCTTTCTGCGTGGTAGCCCTAAAGGTCTTTTAAATCCTTTATCTACTTGTTGGGTTGGCCGCCCTCTCTCTTAACATTGTATTTCGCCTTGCATCTACCTTTTCAATATTCGTTAACCAAAGACTTGACTGCAGCTACAAGAACATTTTTGCTCCTAAGCTCTTGATCCTGTGCCACTGACTCTGGCTCAGGCCTATTGACTCTGGCTGATTTGTTAGATCTGCTCTCACTAGATTGCTTCTCAATGAGAAATGTGTTGATGTTCCTGAATCTTCTAAACACCTCTTCCTTCCTACTGTTTTAACTCGTGGAGTGCCATTTTGCTCAGTTTTCAATTACTTATCTTTCTGCTAAAGTATTACTGTGCATTACTTGTTCACAAAACTTCAGGGAAGCGTTGCTAGGGGGTGTCTGAAGATATTTCGATTTAACTTGTGCTTTCCCTCCCATTTCGCTAAATTTTTAGAGTGCCATTTGTATTTGGTTTTCATTCTGCCGTTTTGCTCAGTTTTCACTGTACCGCAAACTTGTCTACAATTGCCTAGTGAGTTGTATATACTTTCCTTGACTAAACTTAACTTGCTTTATCAACTGTGATTTATGTGTTGAACTAGATGTGTATAAAATAAATCTGTATATTCTCTTTTAGATCCAAAGCTTTGGTCAGTGTTTCCTTGTGCCATAGTACTGTGATACCTATTGAGTAAACCCTGAATACTGCTCATCTCCCTCTTGAGATAAGTCTGACTGCTTAGCCACAGCTACCAACGAAATCTTTGTGGTACGGACTGATACCAAAGGGGAATTTTCTTGCTCTTAATCTTTTGTAGTGCTCCCTAAGGGAACTGCATAGGATTCTGCCTAACAATGCTGAAGCGAGTCAGGAGCTTGATATCAGAGCAAGTGAGGTGCTCCATCCCCTCAGGGTGGCTGAAGCGATCCAGGGGCTTGATATCAGAGCAAGTGAAGTGCTCATTCCCCTCAGGTTTGCTGAAGCGAGCCAGGAGCTTGATATCAGAGCAATGTGGGTGTTCCATCCCCCCGGGTTTGCTGATGCAAGTCAGGGGCTTGATATCAGAGCACGTGAGGTGCTCCATCCCCTCAGGTTTGCTGAAGCGAGTCAGGAGCTTTATATCAGAGCAAGTGAGGTGCTCCATCCCCTCAGGTTTGCTGAAGCAGGCCAGGACCTTGATATCAGAGCAAGTGAGGTGCTCTATCCTCTCAGGTTTCCTGAAGCGAGTCAGGGGCTTGATATCAGAGCAAGTGGGGTGCTCTATCGCCTCAGGTTTGCTGAAGAAGGCCAGGGCCTTGATATAAGAGCAAGTGAGGTGCTGCATCCCCTTAGGTTTGCTGAAACGAGCCAGGCGCTTGATATCAGAGCAAGTGAGGTGCTCTATCCCCTCAGGTTTGCTGAAGCGAGTCAAGGGCCCGATACTAGAGAAAGTGAGGTGCTTCATCCCCTTAGGTTTGCTGAAGCAAGTCAGGGGCTTCATATCAGAGCAAGTGGGTGCTCTATCCCCTCAGGTTTTCTGAAGAAAGCCAGGGGCTTGATATCAGAGCAACTGAGGTGCTCTTTCCCCTCAGATTTTCTGAAGCGGGTCAGGTGCTTGATATCAGAGCAAGTGAGGTGCTCCATCCCCTCAGGTTTGCTGAAGCGAGCCAGGCACTTCATATCAGAGCAAGTGGGGTGCTCCATCCCCTCAGGTTTGCTGAAGCGAGCCAGGGGCTTGATATCAGAGCAAGTGAGGTGCTCCATCCCCTCAGGTTTGCTGAAGCGAGTTAGGGGTGAGATACGAGAGCAAGTGCAGTGCTCTATCCCCTCAGGTTTGCTAAATCGAGTCAGGGGTTTGATACAAGAGCATGTGAGGTGCTCTATCCCCTCCGGTTTGCGGAATCAGCTCAGGGGCTTGATATCAGAGAATGGGAGGTGCTCCATCCCCTCAGGTTTGCTGAAGCGAGCCAGGGGCTTGATATCAGAGCAAGTGAGGTGCTCCATCCCCTCAGGTTTGCTAAAGCGAGCCAGGAGCTTGATATCAGAGCAAGTGAGGTGTTCCATCCCCTGAGGTTTGCTGAAGCAAGCCAGATGCTTGATATTAGAGCAAGTGAGGTGCTCTATCCCCTCAGGAATGCTGAATCGCGTCAGGGGCCCTATAATAGAGCAAGTGAGGTGCTCCATCCCCTCACGTTTGCTGAAGCAGGTCAGGGGCCGATACTAGAACAAGTGAGGTGCTCCATCCCCTTAGGTTTGCTGAAGCAAGTCAGGGGCTTGATATCAGAGCAAGTGGGGTGCTCTATCCCCTCAGGTTTGCAGAAGCGAGTCAGGGGCTTGATATCAGAGCAAGTGGGGTGCTCTATCTCCTCAGGTTTGCTGAAGCGAGTGAGGGGATTGATATCAGAGCAAGTGAGGTGATCCATCCCCTCAGGTTTGCTGAAGGAAGCCAGGGGTTTGATATCAGAGCACAGGGTGCTCTTTCCCCTCAGATTTCCTGAAGCAGGTCAGGGGCTTGATATCAGAGCAAGTGAGGTGCTCCATCCCCTCAGGTTTGCTGAAGCGGGCCAGGTGCTTGATATCAGAGCAAATGGGGTGCTCCAAACCCTCAGGTTTGCTGAAGCGAGCCAGGGGCTTGATATTAGAGCAAGTGAGGTGCTCCATCCCCTCAGGTTTGCTGAAGCGAGTCAGGGGCTTGATATCAGAACATGTGAGGTGCTCCATCCCCTCTGGTTTGCTGAAGCGAGCCAGGGGCTTGATTTCAGAGCACACAATGCTCTATCCCCTCAGGGTTTGCGGAAGCGGGTCAGGGGATTGATATCCGAGCAAGTGAGGTGCTCTACCCCCTCAGGTTTGCTAAAGCGAGTCAGGGGTTCGATACAAGAGCAAGTGAGGTGCTCCATCCTGTCAGGTTTGCTGAAGCGAGTCAGGGGCTTGATATCAGAGCAAAAGTGAGGTGTTCCATCCCCTCAGGTTTCCTGAAGCGAGCCAGACACTTGATATCAGAGCAAGTGAGGTGCTCCATCCCCTCAGGTTTGCTGAAGCGAGTCAGGGGCTTGATATCAGAGCAAGTGGGTCCTCTATCCCCTCAGGTTTGCTGAAGCGAGTCAGGGGCCCGATACCAGATCAAGTGGGGTGCTCTATCCTCTCAGGTTTGCAAAGCGAGTCAGGGGCCCGATACCAGAGCAAGTGAGGTGCTCTATCCCATCAGGTTTGCTAAAGCGATTCAGGGGCTTGATATCAGAGCAAGTGAGGTTCTATATCCCCTCAGGTTTTCTGAAGCAAGTCAGGGGCTTGATATTAGAGCAAGTGGGGTGCTCCATCCCCTCAGGTTTGCTGAAGCGAGCCAGGAGCTTGATATCAGAGCAAGGGAGGTGTACCACCCCCTCAGATTTGCTGAAGCAAGCCAGACGCTTGATATCAGAGCAAGTGAGGTGCTCTATCCCCTCAGGAATGCTGAATCGCGTCAGGGGCTTGATTTCAGAGCACACAGTGCTCTATCCCCTCAGGGTTTGCGGAAGCGGGTCAGGGGATTGATATCCGAGCAAGTGAGGTGCTCTACCCCCTCAGGTTTGCTAAAGCGAGTCAGGGGTTCGATACAAGAGCAAGTGAGGTGCTCCATCCTGTCAGGTTTGCTGAAGCGAGTCAGGGGCTTGATATCAGAGCAAAAGTGAGGTGTTCCATCCCCTCAGGTTTCCTGAAGCGAGCCAGACACTTGATATCAGAGCAAGTGAGGTGCTCCATCCCCTCAGGTTTGCTGAAGCGAGTCAGGGGCTTGATATCAGAGCAAGTGGGTCCTCTATCCCCTCAGGTTTGCTGAAGCGAGTCAGTGGCCCGATACCAGATCAAGTGGGGTGCTCTATCCTCTCAGGTTTGCTGAAGCGAGTCAGGGGCCCGATACCAGAGCAAGTGAGGTGCTCTATCCCATCAGGTTTGCTAAAGCGATTCAGGGGCTTGATATCAGAGCAAGTGAGGTTCTATATCCCCTCAGGTTTTCTGAAGCAAGTCAGGGGCTTGATATCAGAGCAAGTGGGGTGCTCCATCCCCTCAGGTTTGCTGAAGCGAGCCAGGAGCTTGATATCAGAGCAAGGGAGGTGTACAACCCCCTCAGATTTGCTGAAGCAAGCCAGACGCTTGATATCAGAGCAAGTGAGGTGCTCTATCCCCTCAGGAATGCTGAATCGCGTCAGGGGCCCTATAATAGAGCAAGTGAGGTGCTCCATCCCCTAAGGTTTACTGAAGCAAGTCAGGGGCTTGATATCAGAGCAAGTGAGGTGCTACTTACCCTCAGGTTTGCTGAAGCGGGTTAGGAGCTTGATATAAGAGCACATGAGGTGCTCCATCCCCTCAGGTTTGCTGAAGCAAGTCAAGGGCTTGATATCAGAGCAAGTGGGGTGCTCTATCCCCTCAGGTTTGCAGAAGCGAGTCAGGGGCTTGATATCAGAGCAAGTGGGGTGCTCTATCCCCTCAGGTTTGCTGAAGCGAGTGAGGGGCTTGCTATCAGAGCAACTGAGGTGCTCTATCCCCTGAGGTTTGCGGAAGGAAGCCAGGAGCTGGATATCAGAGCACGGGTTGCTCTTTCACCTCAGATTTTCTGAAGCAGGTCAGGGGCTTGATATCAGAGCAAGTGAGGTGCTCCATCCCCTCAGGTTTGCTGAAGGAAGCCAGGGGCTTGATATCAGAGCACGGGGTGCTCTTTCCCCTCAGATTTGCTGAAGCAGGTCAGGGGCTTGATATCAGAGCAAGTGAGGTGCTCCATCCCCTCAGGTTTGCTGAAGCGAGCCAGGGGCTTGATATCAGAGCAAGTGAGGTGCTCCATCCCCTCAGGTTTTCTGAAGCGAGTCAGGGGCTTGATATCAGAGCAAGTGAGGTGCACCATCCCCTCTGGTTTGCTGAAGCGAGCCAGGGGCTTGATTTCAGAGCTCACAGTGCTCTATCCCCTCAGGGTTTGCAGAAGCAGGCCAGGGACTTGATATCTGAGCAAATGAGATGCTCTACCCCCTCAGGGTTGCTGAAGCGAGTGAGGGGTGAGATACGAGAGCAAATGCAGTGCTCTATCCCCTCAGGTTTGTTAAAGCAAATCAGGGGTTCGATACAAGAGCAAGTGAGGAGCTCCAATCTGTCAGGTTTGCTGAAGCGAGTCAGGGGCATGATATCAGAGCAAGGGAAGTGTTCCATCCCCTCAGGTTTCCTGAAGCGAGCCAGACGCTTGATATCAGAGCAAGTGAGGTGCTCCATCCCCTCAGGTTTGCTGAAGTGAGTCAGGGGCTTGATATCCGAGCATGTGGGTCCTCTATCCCCTCAGGTTTGCTGAAGCGAGTCAGGAGCCCGATACCAGATCAAGTGGGGTGCTCTATCCTCTCAGGTTTGCTGAAGCGAGTCAGGGGCCCGATACCAGAGCAAGTGAGGTGCTCCATCCCCTCAGTTTTGCTAAAGCGAGTCAGGTACTTAATATCTGAGCAAGTGAGGTTCTATATCCCCTCAGGTTTGCTGAAGCAAGTCAGGGGCTTGATATCAGAGCAAGTGGGGTGCTCCATCCCCTCAGGTTTGCTGAAGCGAGTCAGGGGCTTGATATCAGAGCAAGTGGGGTGCTCTTTCACCTCCTATTTTCTGAAGCGGGTCAGGGGCTTGATATCAAATCAAGTGAGGTGATCCATCCCCTCAGGTTTGCTGAAGGAAGCCAGGGGCTTGATATCAGAGCATGGGGTGCTCTTTCCCCTCAGATTTGCTGAAGCAGGTCAGGGGCCTGATTTCAGAGCACACAGTGTTCTATCCCCTCAGGGTTTGCGGAAGTGGGTCAGGGGCTTGATATCCAAGCAAGTGAGGTGCTCTACCACCTCAGGTTTGCTGAAACGAGTTAGGGGTGAGATATGAGAGCAAGTGCAGTGCTCTATCCCCTCAGGTTTGCTAAAGCGAGTCAGGGGTCCGATATAAGAGCAAGTGAGGTGCTCCATCCTGTCAGTTTACTGAAGCGAGTCAGGGGCTTGATATTAGAGCAAGTGAGGTGTTCCATCCCCTCAGGTTTCCTGAAGCAAGCCAGACGCTTGATATCAGAGCAAGTGAGGTGCTCAATCCCCCCAGGTTTGCTGAAGCAAGTCAGGGGCTTGATATCAGAGCAAGTGGGTCCTCTATCCCCTCAGGTTTGCTGAAGCGAGTCAGGGGCCCGATACCAGAGCAAGTGAGGTGCTCTATCCCCTCAGGTTTGCTAAAGCGAGTCAGGGGCTTGATATCTGAGAAAGTGTGGTTCTATATCCACTAAGGTTTGCTGATGCAAGTCAGGGGCTTGATATCAGAGAAAGTGGGGTGCTCCATCCCATCAGGTTTGCTGAAGTGAGCTAGGAGCTTCATATCAGAGCAAGGGAGGTGTTCCATCCCCTCAGGTTTGCTGAAGCGAGTCAGGCACTTGATATCAGAGCAAGTGAGGTGCTCTATCCCCTCAGGTTTGCTGAAGCAGGTCAGGGGCCCGGAACTAGAACAAGTGAGGTGCTCCATCCCCTTAGGTTTGCTGAAGCAAGTCAGGGGCTTGATATCAGAGTAAGTGGGGTGCTCTATCCCCTCAGGTTTGCTGAAGCGAGAGAGGGGCTTGCTATCAGGGCAAGTGGGGTGCTCTATCCCCTGAGGTTTGCTGAAGGAAGCCAGGAGCTGGATATCAGAGCACGGGGTGCTCTTTCACCTCAGATTTTCTGAAGCAGGTCAGGTGCTTGATATCAGAGCAAGTGAGGTGCTCCATACCCTCAGGTGTGCTGAAGGCAGCCAGGCGCTTGATATCAGAGCACAGGGTGCTCCTTCTCCTCAGATTTGCTGAAGCAGGTCAGGGGCTTGATATCAGAGCAAGTGAGGTGCTCCATCCCCTCAGGTTTGCTGAAGCGAGCCAGGAGCTTGATATCAGAGCAAGTGAGGTGCTCCATCCCCTCAGGTTTGCTGAAGCGAGCCAGGGGCTTGATATCAGAGCAAGTGAGGTGCTCCATCCCCTCAGGTTTGCTGAAGCGAGTCAGGGGCTTGATATCAGGGCAAGTGAGGTGCTCCATCCCCTCTGGTTTGCTGAAGCGAGCCAGGGGCTTGATTTCAGAGCACACGCTCTATCCCCTCAGGGTTTGCGGAAGCGGGCCAGGGGCTTGATATCCGAGCAAGTGAGGTGCTCTACCCCCTCAGGTTTGCTGAAGCGAGTTAGGGGTAGAGCAAGTGCAGTGCTCTATCCCCTCAGCTTTGTTAAAGCGAGTCAGGGGTTCGATACAAGAGCACGTGAGGTGCTCCATCCTGTCAGGTTTGCTGAAGCGAGTCAGGGGCTTGATATCAGAGCAAGGGAGGTGTGCCATCCCCTCAGGTTTCCTGAAGCGAGCCAGACGCTTGATATCAGAGCAAGTGAGGTTCTCCATCCCCTCAGGTTTCCTGAAGCGAGCCAGACGCTTGATATCAGAGCAAGTGAGGTGCTCCATCCCCTCAGGTTTGCTGAAGTGAGTCAGGGGCTTGATATCAGAGCAAGTGGGTCCTCTATCCCCTCAGGTTTGCTGAAGCGAGTCAGGAGCCCGATACCAGATCAAGTGGGGTGCTCTATCCTCTCAGGTTTGCTGAAGTGAGTCAGGAGCCCGATACCAGATCAAGTGGGGTGCTCTACCCCCTCAGATTTGCTGAAGCGAGTTAGGGGTGAGATACGAGAGCAAGCGCAGTGCTCTATACCCTCAGGTTTGCTAAAGCGAATTAGGGGTTCGATACAAGAGCAAGTGAGGTGCTCCATCCTGTCAAGTTTGCTGAAGCGAGTCAGGGGCTTGATATCAGAGCAAAAGTGAGGTGTTCTGGTCCATCCCCTCAGGTTTCCTGAAGCGACCCAGACACTTGAAAGCAGAGCAAGTGAGGTGCTCCATCCCCTCAGGTTTGCTGAAGCGAGTCAGGGGCCCGATACCAGAGCAAGTGAGGTGCTCTATCCCCTCAGGTTTGCTAAAGCGATTCAGGGGCTTGATATCTGAGCAAGTGAGGTTCTATATCCCCTCAGGTTTTCTGAAGCAAGTCAGGGGCTTGATTTCAGAGCACACGCTCTATCCCCTCAGGGTTTGCGGAAGCGGGCCAGGGGCTTGATATCCGAGCAAGTGAGGTGCTCTACCCCCTCAGGTTTGCTGAAGCGAGTTAGGGGTAGAGCAAGTGCAGTGCTCTATCCCCTCAGCTTTGTTAAAGCGAGTCAGGGGTTCGATACAAGAGCAAGTGAGGTGCTCCATCCTGTCAGGTTTGCTGAAGTGAGTCAGGGGCTTGATATCAGAGCAAGGGAGGTGTTCCATCCCCTCAGGTTTGCTGAAGCGAGCCAGGGGCTTGATATCAGAGCAAGTGAGGTGCCCCATCCCCTCTGGTTTGCTGAAGCGAGCCAGGGGCTTGATTTCAGAGCACACGCTCTATCCCCTCAGGGTTTGCGGAAGCGGGCCAGGGGCTTGATATCCGAGCAAGTGAGGTGCTCTACCCCCTCAGTTTTGCTGAAGCGAGTTAGGGGTAGAGCAAGTGCAGTGCTCTATCCCCTCAACTTTGTTAAAGCGAGTCAGGGGTTCGATACAAGAGCAAGTGAGGAGCTCCATCCTGTCAGGTTTGCTGAAGCGAGTCAGGGGCTTGATATCAGAGCAAGGGAGGTGTTCCATCCCCTCAGGTTTCCTGAAGCGAGCCAGGAGCTTGATATCAGAGCAAGGGAGGTGTACCACCCCCTCAGATTTGCTGAAGCAAGCCAGACGCTTGATATCAGAGCAAGTGAGGTGCTCTATACCCTCAGGAATGCTGAATCGCGTCAGGGGCCCTATAATAGAGCAAGTGAGGTGCTCCATCCCCTAAGGTTTGCTGAAGCAAGTCAGGGGCTTGATATCAGAGCAAGTGAGGTGCTACTTACCCTCAGGTTTGCTGAAGCGGGTCAGGAGCTTGATATAAGAGCACGTGAGGTGCTCCATCCCCTCAGGTTTGCTGAAGCAAGTCAAGGGCTTGATATCAGAGCAAGTGGGGTGCTCTATCCCCTCAGGTTTGCAGAAGCGAGTCAGGGGCTTGATATCAGAGCAAGTGGGGTGCTCTATCCCCTCAGGTTTGCTGAAGCGAGTGAGGGGCTTGCTATCAGAGCAACTGAGGTGCTCTATCCCCTGAGGTTTGCGGAAGGAAGCCAGGAGCTGGATATCAGAGCACGGGTTGCTCTTTCACCTCAGATTTTCTGAAGCAGGTCAGGGGCTTGATATCAGAGCAAGTGAGGTGCTCCATCCCCTCAGGTTTGCTGAAGGAAGCCAGGGGCTTGATATCAGAGCACGGGGTGCTCTTTCCCCTCAGATTTGCTGAAGCAGGTCAGGGGCTTGATATCAGAGCAAGTGAGGTGCTCCATCCCCTCAGGTTTGCTGAAGCGAGCCAGGGGCTTGATATCAGAGCAAGTGAGGTGCTCCATCCCCTCAGGTTTTCTGAAGCGAGTCAGGGGCTTGATATCAGAGCAAGTGAGGTGCACCATCCCCTCTGGTTTGCTGAAGCGAGCCAGGGGCTTGATTTCAGAGCACACAGTGCTCTATCCCCTCAGGGTTTGCAGAAGCAGGCCAGGTACTTGATATCTGAGCAAGTGAGGTGCTCTACCCCCTCAGGATTGCTGAAGCGAGTGAGGGGTGAGATACGAGAGCAAATGCAGTGCTCTATCCCCTCAGGTTTGTTAAAGCGAGTCAGGGGTTCGATACAAGAGCAAGTGAGGAGCTCCATCCTGTCAGGTTTGCTGAAGCGAGTCAGGGGCATGATATCAGAGCAAGGGAAGTGTTCCATCCCCTCAGGTTTCCTGAAGCGAGCCAGACGCTTGATATCAGAGCAAGTGAGGTGCTCTATCCCCTCAGGTTTGCTGAAGTGAGTCAGGGGCTTGATATCCGAGCATGTGGGTCCTCTATCCCCTCAGGTTTGCTGAAGCGAGTCAGGAGCCCGATACCAGATCAAGTGGGGTGCTCTATCCTCTCAGGTTTGCTGAAGCGAGTCAGGGGCCCGATACCAGAGCAAGTGAGGTGCTCTATCCCCTCAGTTTTGCTAAAGCGAGTCAGGAGCTTAATATCTGAGCAAGTGAGGTTCTATATCCCCTCAGGTTTGCTGAAGCAAGTCAGGGGCTTGATATCAGAGCAAGTGGGGTGCTCCATCCCCTCAGGTTTGCTGAAGCGAGTCAGGGGCTTGATATCAGAGCAAGTGGGGTGCTCTTTCACCTCCTATTTTCTGAAGCGGGTCAGGGGCTTGATATCAGAGCAAGTGAGGTGATCCATCCCCTCAGGTTTGCTGAAGGAAGCCAGGGGCTTGATATCAGAGCATGGGGTGCTCTTTCCCCTCAGATTTGCTGAAGCAGGTCAGGGGCTTGATATCAGAGCAAGTGAGGTGCTCCATCCCCTCAGGTTTGCTGAAGCGAGCCAGGGGCCTGATTTCAGAGCACACAGTGCTCTATCCCCTCAGGGTTTGCGGACGTGGGTCAGGGGCTTGATATCCAAGCAAGTGAGGTGCTCTACCCCCTCAGGTTTGCTGAAACGAGTTAGGGGTGAGATATGAGAGCAAGTGCAGTGCTCTATCCCCTCAGGTTTGCTAACGCGAGTCAGGGGTCCGATATAAGAGCAAGTGAGGTGCTCCATCCTGTCAGGTTTACTGAAGCGAGTCAGGGGCTTGATATCAGAGCAATTGAGGTGTTCCATCCCCTCAGGTTTCCTGAAGCAAGCCAGACGCTTGATATCAGAGCAAGTGAGGTGCTCAATCCCCCCAGGTTTGCTGAAGCAAGTCAGGGGCTTGATATCAGAGCAAGTGGGTCCTCTATCCCCTCAGGTTTGCTGAAGCGAGTCAGGGGCCCGATACCAGAGCAAGTGCAGTGCTCTATCCCCTCAGCTTTGTTAAAGCGAGTCAGGGGTTCGATACAAGAGCAAGTGAGGAGCTCCATCCTGTCAGGTTTGCTGAAGCGAGTCAGGGGCTTGATATCAGAGCAAGGGAGGTGTTCCATCCCCTCAGGTTTCCTGAAGCTAGCCAGGAGCTTGATATCAGAGCAAGGGAGGTGTACCACCCCCTCAGATTTGCTGAAGCAAGCCAGACGCTTGATATCAGAGCAAGTGAGGTGCTCTATCCCCTCAGGAATGCTGAATCGCGTCAGGGGCCCTATAATAGAGCAAGTGAGGTGCTCCATCCCCTAAGGTTTGCTGAAGCAAGTCAGGGGCTTGATATCAGAGCAAGTGAGGTGCTACTTACCCTCAGGTTTGCTGAAGCGGGTCAGGAGCTTGATATAAGAGCACGTGAGGTGCTCCATCCCCTCAGGTTTGCTGAAGCAAGTCAAGGGCTTGATATCAGAGCAAGTGGGGTGCTCTATCCCCTCAGGTTTGCAGAAGCGAGTCAGGGGCTTGATATCAGAGCAAGTGGGGTGCTCTATCCCCTCAGGTTTGCTGAAGCGAGTGAGGGGCTTGCTATCAGAGCAACTGAGGTGCTCTATCCCCTGAGGTTTGCGGAAGGAAGCCAGGAGCTGGATATCAGAGCACGGGGTGCTCTTTCCCCTCAGATTTGCTGAAGCAGGGCAGGGGCTTGATATCAGAGCAAGTGAGGTGCTCCATCCCCTCAGGTTTGCTGAAGCGAGCCAGGGGCTTGATATCAGAGCAAGTGAGGTGCTCCATCCCCTCAGGTTTTCTGAAGCGAGTCAGGGGCTTGATATCAGAGCAAGTGAGGTGCACCATCCCCTCTGGTTTGCTGAAGCGAGCCAGGGGCTTGATTTCAGAGCACACAGTGCTCTATCCCCTCAGGGTTTGCAGAAGCAGGCCAGGGACTTGATATCTGAGCAAGTGAGGTGCTCTACCCCCTCAGGATTGCTGAAGCGAGTGAGGGGTGAGATACGAGAGCAAATGCAGTGCTCTATCCCCTAAGGTTTGTTAAAGCGAGTCAGGGGTTCAATACAAGAGCAAGTGAGGAGCTCCATCCTGTCAGGTTTGCTGAAGCGAGTCAGGGGCATGATATCAGAGCAAGGGAAGTGTTCCATCCCCTCAGGTTTCCTGAAGCGAGCCAGACGCTTGATATCAGAGCAAGTGAGGTGCTCCATCCCCTCAGGTTTGCTGAAGTGAGTCAGGGGCTTGATATCGGAGCATGTGGGTCCTCTATCCCCTCAGGTTTGCTGAAGCGAGTCAGGAGCCCGATACCAGATCAAGTGGGGTGCTCTATCCTCTCAGGTTTGCTGAAGCGAGTCAAGGTCCCGATACCAGAGCAAGTGAGGTGCTCTATCCCCTCAGTTTTGCTAAAGCGAGTCAGGGGCTTAATATCTGAGCAAGTGAGGTTCTATATCCCCTCAGGTTTGCTGAAGCAAGTCAGGGGCTTGATATCAGAGCAAGTGGGGTGTTCCATCCCCTCAGGTTTGCTGAAGCGAGTCAGGGGCTTGATATCAGAGCAAGTGGGGTGCTCTTTCACCTCCTATTTTCTGAAGCGGGTCAGGGGCTTGATATCAGAGCAAGTGAGGTGATCCATCCCCTCAGGTTTGCTGAAGGAAGCCAGGGGCTTGATATCAGAGCATGGGGTGCTCTTTCCCCTCAGATTTGCTGAAGCAGGTCAGGGGCTTGATATCAGAGCAAGTGAGGTGATCCATCCCCTCAGGTTTGCTGAAGGAAGCCAGGGGCTTGATATCAGAGCATGGGGTGCTCTTTCCCCTAAGATTTGCTGAAGCAGGTCAGGGGCTTGATATCAGAGCAAGTGAGGTGCTCCATCCCCTCAGGTTTGCTGAAGCGAGCCACGGGCCTGATTTCAGAGCACACAGTGCTCTATCCCCTCAGGGTTTGCGGAAGTGGGTCAGGGGCTTGATATCCAAGCAAGTGAGGAGCTCTACCCCCTCAGGTTTGCTGAAGCGAGTTAGGGGTGAGATACGAGAGCAAGTGCAGTGCTCTATCCCCTCAGGTTTGCTAAAGCGAGTCAGGGGTCCGATATAAGAGCAAGTGAGGTGCTCCATCCTGTCAGGTTTACTGAAGCGAGTCAGGGGCTTGATATCAGAGCAAGTGAGGTGTTCCATCCCCTCAGGTTTCCTGAAGCAAGCCAGACACTTGATATCAGAGCAAGTGAGGTGCTCAATCCCCTCAGGTTTGCTGAAGCAAGTCAGGGGCTTGATATCAGAGCAAGTGGGTC
Organism: Ambystoma mexicanum; assembly: GCF_040938575.1. Lineage (NCBI taxonomy): Eukaryota > Metazoa > Chordata > Amphibia > Caudata > Ambystomatidae > Ambystoma > Ambystoma mexicanum. Next base: position 1,467,268,458 of record NC_090924.1, on the reverse strand, counting down.
CTCTATCCCCTCAGGTTTGCTGAAGCGAGTCAGGGGCCCGATACCAGAGCAAGTGAGGTGTTCTATCCCCTCAGGTTTGCTAAAGCGAGTCAGGGGCTTGATATCTGAGAAAGTGAGGTTCTATATCCCCTCAGGTTTGCTGATGCAAGTCAGGGGCTTGATATCAGAGCATGGGGTGCTCTTTCACCTCAGATTTTCTGAAGCAGGTCAGGTGCTTGATATCAGAGCAAGTGAGGTGCTCCATACCCTCAGGTTTGCTGAAGGAAGCCAGGGGCTTGATATCAGAGCACGGGGTGCTCTTTCTCCTCAGATTTGCTGAAGCAGGTCAGGGGCTTGATATCAGAGCAAGTGAGGTGCTCCATCCCCTCAGGTTTGCTGAAGCGAGCCAGGAGCTTGATATCAGAGCAAGTGAGGTGCTCCATCCCCTCAGGTTTGCTGAACTGAGTCAGGGGCTTGATATCAGAGCATGTGGGTCCTCTATCCCCTCAGGTTTGCTGAAGCGAGTCAGGAGCCCGATACCAGATCAAGTGGGGTGCTCTATCCTCTCAGGTTTGCTGAAGCGAGTCAGGGGCCCGATACCAGAGCAAGTGAGGTGCTCTATCCCCTCAGGTTTGCTAAAGCGAGTCAGGGGCTTAATATATGAGCAAGTGAGGTTCTATATCCCCTCAGGTTTGATGAAGCAAATCAGGGGCTTGATATCAGTGCAAGTGGGGTGCTCCATCCCCTCAGGTTTGCTGAAGCCAGTCAGGGGCTTGATATCAGAGCATGGGTTGCTCTTTCCCCTAAGATTTGCTGAAGCAGGTCAGGGGCTTGATATCAGAGCAAGCGGGGTGCTCTTTCACCTCCGATTTTCTGAAGCGGGTCAGGGGCTTGATATCAGAGCAAGTGAGGTGATCCATCCCCTCAGGTTTGCTGAAGGAAGCCAGGGGCTTGATATCAGAGCATGGGGTGCTCTTTCCCCTAAGATTTGCTGAAGTAGTCAGGGGCTTGATATCAGAGCAAGTGAGGTGCTCCATCCCCTCAGGTTTGCTGAAGCGAGCCAGGGGCCTGATTTCAGAGCACACAGTGCTCTATCCCCTCAGGGTTTGCGGAAGTGGGTCAGGGGCTTGATATCCAAGCAAGTGAGGAGCTCTACCCCCTCAGGTTTGCTGAAGCGAGTTAGGGGTGAGATACGAGAGCAAGTGCAGTGCTCTATCCCCTCAGGTTTGCAAAAGCGAGTCAGGGGTCCGATATAAGAGCAAGTGAGGTGCTCCATCCTGTCAGGTTTACTGAAGCGAGTCAGGGGCTTGATATCAGAGCAAGTGAGGTGTTCCATCCCCTCAGGTTTCCTGAAGCAAGCCAGGCGCTTGATATCAGAGCAAGTGAGGTGCTCAATCCCCTCAGGTTTGCTGAAGCAAATCAGGGGCTTGATATCATAGCAAGTGGGGTGCTCCATCCCCTCAGGTTTGCTGAAGTGAGCCAGGAGCTTCATATCAGAGCAAGGGAGGTGTTCCATCCCCTCAGGTTTGCTGAAGCAAGCCAGACGCTTGATATCAGAGCAAGTGAGGTGCTCTATCCCCTCAGGAATGCTGAATCGCATCAGGGGCCCGAAACTAGAACAAGTGAGGTGCTCCATCCCCTTAGGTTTGCTGAAGCAAGTCAGGGGCTTGATATCAGAGTAAGTGGGGTGCTCTATCCCCTCAGGTTTGCTGAAGTGAGAGAGGGGCTTGCTATCAGGTCAAGTGAGGTGCTCTATCACCAGAGGTTTGCTGAAGGAAGCCAGGAGCTGGATATCAGAGCACGGGGTGGGGTGCTCTTTCACCTCAGATTTTCTGAAGCAGGTCAGGTGCTTGATATCAGAGCAAGTGAGGTGCTCCATACCCTCAGGTTTGCTGAAGGAAGCCAGGGGCTTGATATCAGAGCACGGGGTGCTCTTTCTCCTCAGATTTGCTGAAGCAGGTCAGGGGCTTGATATCAGAGCAAGTGAGGTGCTCCATCCCCTCAGGTTTGCTGAAGCGAGCCAGGAGCTTGATATCAGAGCAAGTGAGGTGCTCCATCCCCTCAGGTTTGCTGAAGCGAGCCAGGGGCTTGATATCAGAGCAAGTGAGGTGCTCCATCCCCTCAGGTTTGCTGAAGCGAGTCAGGGGCTTGATATCAGAGCAAGTGAGGTGCTCCATCCCCTCTGGTTTGCTGAAGCGAGCCAGGGGCTTGATTTCAGAGCACACGCTCTATCCCCTCAGGGTTTGCAGAAGCGGGCCAGGGGCTTGATATCCGAGCAAGTGAGGTGCTCTACCCCCTCAGTTTTGCTGAAGCGAGTTAGGGGTAGAGCAAGTGCAGTGCTCTATCCCCTCAGCTTTGTTAAAGCGAGTCAGTGGTTCGATACAAGAGCAAGTGAGGTGCTCCATCTTGTCAGGTTTGCTGAAGCGAGTCAGGGGCTTGATATCAGAGCAAGGGAGGTGTTCCATCCCCTCAGGTTTCCTGAAGCGAGCCAGACGCTTGATATCAGAGCAAGTGAGGTGCTCCATCCCCTCAGGTTTCCTGAAGCGAGCCAGACGCTTGATATCATAGCATGTGAGGTGCTCCATCCCCTCAGGTTTGCTGAAGTGAGTCAGGGGCTTGATATCAGAGCAAGTGGGTCCTCTATCCCCTCAGGTTTGCTGAAGCGAGTCAGGAGCCCGATACCAGATCAAGTGGGGTGCTCTATCCTCTCAGGTTTGCTGAAGTGAGTCAGGGGCCCGATACCAGAGCAAGTGAGGTGCTCTATCCCCTCAGGTTTGCTAAAGCAAGTCAGGGGCTTGATATCTGAGCAAGTGAGGTTCTATATCCCCTCAGGTTTGATGAAGCAAGTCAGGGGCTTGATATCAGAGCAAGTGGGGTGCTCCATCCCCTCAGGTTTGCTGAAGCGAGTCAGGTGCTTGATATCTGAGCAAGTGAGGTTATATATCTTCTCAGGTTTGCTGAAGCAAGTCAGGGGCTTGATATCAGAGCAAGTGAGGTGCTCCATCCCTTCATGTTTGCTGAACCGAGTCAGGGGCTTGATATCAGAGCAATGGAGATGCTCCATCCCCTCAGGTTTGCTGAAGCAGATCAGGGGCTTCAAACCAGATCAAGTTGGGTGCTCAATCCCCTCAGGTTTGCTCAAGCGAGTCAGGGGCCCGATACCAGAGCAAGTGAGGTGCTCTATCCCCTCAGGTTTGCTGAAGCGACCCAGGAGCTTGATATCAGAGCAAGGGAGGTGTTCCATCCCCTCAGGTTTGCTGAAGCAAGTCAGGGGTTCGATATAAGAGGAAGTGAGGTGCTCCATCCTGTCAGGTTTGCTGAAGCGAGTCAGGGGCTTGATATCTGAGCAAGTGAGGTTCTATATCCCCTCAGGTTTGATAAAGCAAGTCAGGGGCCTGATATCAGAGCAAGTGAGGTGCTCTATCCCCTCAGGAATGCTGAATCGCGTCAGGGGCCCTATGATAGAGCAAGTGAGGTGCTCCATCCCCTCCGGTTTGCTGAAGCGGCTCAGTAGCTTGATATCAGAGAAAGGGAGGTGCTCCATCCCCTCAGGATTGCTAAAACAAGCCAGGGACTTCATATCAGAGCAATGGAGGTGCTCCATCCCCTTCAGGTTTGCTGAGGCAGATCAGGGGCTTCAAACCAGATCAAGTTGGTTGCTCAATCCCCTCAGGTTTGCTGAAGCGAGTCAGGGGCTTGATATCAGAGCAAGTGGGGTGCTCTTTCACCTCCGATTTTCTGAAGCGGGTCAGGGGCTTGATATCAGAGCAAGTGAGGTGATCCATCCCCTCAGGTTTGCTGAAGGAAGCCAGGGGCTTGATATCAGAACATGGAGTGCTCTTTCCCCTCAGATTTGCTGAAGCAGGTCAGGGGCTTGATATCAGAGCAAGTGAGGTGCTCCATCCCCTCAGGTTTGCTGAAGCGAGCCAGGGGCCTGATTTCAGAGCACACAGTGCTCTATCCCTTCACGGTTTGTGGAAGTGGGTCAGGGGCTTGATAGCCAAGCAAGTGAGGTGATCTACCCCCTCAGGTTTGCTGAAGCGAGTTAGGGGTGAGATACGAGAGCAAGTGCAGTGCTCTATCTCCTCAGGTTTGCTAAAGCGAGTCAGGGGTCCGATATAAGAGCAAGTGAGGTGCTCCATCCTGTCAGGTTTACTGAAGCGAGTCAGGGGCTTGATATCAGAGCAAGTGAGGTGTTCCATCCCCTCAGGTTTCCTGAAGCAAGCCAGACGCTTGATATCAGAGCAAGTGAGGTGCTCAATCCCCTCAGGTTTGCTGAAGCAAGTCAGGGGCTTGATATCAGAGCAAGTGGGTCCTCTATCCCCTCAGGTTTGCTGAAGCGAGTCAGGGGCCCAATACCAGAGCAAGTGAGGTGCTCTATCCCCTCAGGTTTGCTAAAGCGAGTCAGGGGCTTGATAACTGAGAAAGTGAGGTTCTATATCCACCCAGGTTTGCTGATGCAAGTCAGGTGCTTGATATCAGAGCAAGTGGGGTGCTCCATCCCCTCAGGTTTGCTGAAGTGAGCCAGGAGCTTCATATCAGAGCAAGGGAGGTGTTCCATCCCCTCAGGTTTGCTGATGCAAGCCAGACGCTTGATATCAGAGCACGTGAGGTGCTCTATCTCCTCAGGAATGCTGAATCGCGTCAGGGGCCCTATAATAGAGCAAGTGAGGTGCTCCATCCCCTCAGGTTTGCTGAAGCGAGTCAGGCACTTCATATCAGAGCAAGTGAGGTGCTCTATCCCCTCAGGTTTGCTGAAGCGGGTCAGGAGCTTGATATAAGAGCATGTGAGGTGCTCCATCCCCTCAGGTTTGCTGAAGCAAGTCAAGGGCTTGATATCAGAGCAAGTGGGGTGCTCTATCCCCTCAGGTTTGCAGAAGCGAGTCAGGGGCTTGATATCAGAGCAAGTGGGTTGCTCTATCCCCTGAGGTTTGCGGAAATAAGCCAGGAGCTGGATATCAGAGCACAGGGTGCTCTTTCACCTCAGATTTTCTGAAGCAGGTCAGGGGCTTGATATCAGTGCAAGTGAGGTGCTCTATCCCCTCAGGAATGCTGAATCGCGTCAGGGGCCCTATAATAGAGCAAGTGAGGTGCTCCATCCCCTCAGGTTTGCTGAAGCGAGTCAGGCACTTGATATCAGAGCAAGTGAGGTGCTCTATCCCCTTAGGTTTGCTGAAGCTGTTCAGGAGCTTGATATAAGAGCAAGTGAGGTGCTCCATCCCCTCAGGTTTGCTGAAGCAAGTCAAGGGCTTGATATCAGAGCAAGTGGGGTGCTCTATCCCCTCAGGTTTGCTGAAGCGAGTGAGGGGCTTGCTATCAGAGCAACTGTGGTGCTCTATCCCCTGAGGTTTGCGGAAGGAAGCCAGGAGCTGGATATCAGAGCACGGAGTGCTCTTTCACCTCAAATTTTCTGAAGCAGGTCAGGGGCTTGATATCAGAGCAAGTGAGGTGCTCCATCTCCTCAGGTTTGCTGAAGGAAGCCAGGGGCTTGATATCAGAGCACGGGGTGCTCTTTCCCCTCAGATTTACTGAAGCAGGTCAGGGGCTTGATATCAGAGCAAGTGAGGTGCTCCATCCCCTCAGGTTTGCTGAAGCGAGCCAGGGGCTTGATATCAGAGCAAGTGAGGTGCTCCATCCCCTCAGGTTTGCTGAAGCGAGTCAGGGGCTTGATATCAGAGCAAGTGAGGTGCTCCATCCCCTCTGGTTTGCTGAAGCGAGCCAGGGGCTTGATTTCAGAGCACACAGTGCTATATCCCCTCAGGGTTTGCAGAAGCAGGCCAGGGACTTGATATCCGAGCAAGTGAGGTGCTCTACCCCCCAAGGTTTGCTGAATCGCTTCAGGGTCCCTATAATAGAGCAAGTGAGGTGATCCATCCCCTCAGGTTTGCTGAAGCGAGTCAGTACCTTGATATCAGAGCAAGTGAGGTGCTCTATCCCCTCAGGTTTGCTGAAGCAGGTCAGGGGCCCGATACTAGAACAAGTGAGGTGCTCCATCCCCTTAGGTTTGCTGAAGCAAGTCAGGGGCTTGATATCAGAGTAAGTGGGGTGCTCTATCCCCTCAGGTTTGCTGAAGCGAGAGAGGGGCTTGCTATCAGGGCAAGTGAGGTGCTCTATCCCCTGAGGTTTGCTGAAGGAAGCCAGGAGCTGGATATCAGAGCACGTGGTGTTCTTTCACCTCAGATTTTCTGAAGCAGGTCAGGGCCTTGATATGAGAGCACGGGGTGCTCTTTCTCCTCAGATTTGCTGAAGCAGGTCAGGGGCTTGATATCAAAGCAAGTGAGGTGCTCCATCCCCTCAGGTTTGCTGAAGTGAGCCAGGAGCTTGATATCAGATCAAGTGAGGTGCTACTTACACTCAGGTTTGCTGAAGCGGGTCAGGAGCTTGATATAAGAGCAAGTGAGGTGCTCCATCCCCTCAGGTTTGCTGAAGCAAGTCAAGGGCTTGATATCAGAGCAAGTGGGGTGCTCTATCCCCTCAGGTTTGCAGAAGTGAGTCAGGGGCTTGATATCAGAGCAAGTGGGGTGCTCTTTCACCTCAAATTTTCTGAAGCAGGTCAGGGGCTTGATATCAGAGCAAGTGAGGTGCTACTTACCCTCAGGTTTGCTGAAGCGGGTCAGGAGCTTGATATAAGAGCAAGTGAGGTGCTCCATCCCCTCAGGTTTGCTGAAGCAAGTCAAGGGCTTGATATCAGAGCAAGTGGGGTGCTCTATCCCCTCAGGTTTGCAGAAGCGAGTCAGGGGCTTGATATCAGAGCAAGTGGGATGCTCTATCCACTCAGGTTTGCTGAAGCGAGTGAGGGGCTTTCTATCAGAGCAACTGAGGTGCTCTATCCCCTGAGGTTTGCGGAAGGAAGCCAAGAGCAGGATATCAGAGCCCGGGCGTGGTCTTTCACCTCAGATTTTCTGAAGCAGGTCAGGGGCTAGATATCAGAGCAAGTGAGGTGATCCATCCCCTCAGGTTTGCTGAAGGAAGCCAGGGGCTTGATATCAGAGCACGGGGTGCTCTTTCCCCTCAGATTTGCTGAAGCAGGTCAGGGGCTTGATATCAGAGCAAGTGAGGTGCTCCATCCCCTCAAGTTTGCTGAAGCAAGTCAGGGGCTTGATATCAGAGCAAGTGAGGTGCTCCATCCCCTCTGGTTTGCTGAAGCGAGCCAGGGGCTTGATTTCAGAGCACACAGTGCTCTATCCCCTCAGGGTTTGCAGAAGCAGGCCAGGGACTTGATATCCGAGCAAGTGAGGTGCTCTACCCCCTCAGGTTTGCTGAAGCGAGTTAGGGGTGAGATACGAGAGCAAATGCAGTGCTCTATCCCCTCAGGTTTGTTAAAGCGAGTCAGGGGTTCGATACAAGAGCAAGTGAGGAGCTCCATCCCGTCAGGTTTGCTGAAGCGAGTCAGGGGCATGATATCAGAGCAAGGGAAGTATTACATCCCCTCAGGTTTCCTGAAGAGAGCCAGACGCTTGATATCAGAGCAAGTGAGGTGCTCCATCCCCTCAGGTTTGCTGAAGTGAGTCAGGGGCTTGATATCAGAGCATGTGGGTCCTCTATACCCTCAGGTTTGCTGAAGCGAGTCAGGAGCCCGATACCAGATCAAGTGGGGTACTCTATCCTCTCAGGTTTGCTGAAGCGAGTCAGGGGCCCGATACCAGAGCAAGTGAGGTGCTCTATCCCCTCAGGTTTGCTAAAGCGAGTCAGGGGCTTAATATCTGATCAAGTGAGGTTCTATATCCCCTCAGGTTTGATGAAGCAAATCAGGGGCTTGATATCAGAGCAAGTGAGGTGTTCTATCCCCTCAGGTTTTCTAAAGCGAGTCAGGGGCTTGATATCTGAGAAAGTGAGGTTCTATATCCCCTCAGGTTTGCTGATGCAAGTCAGGGGCTTGATATCATAGCAAGTGGGGTGCTCCATCCCCTCAGGTTTGCTGAAGTGAGCCAGGAGCTTCATATCAGAGCAAGGGAGGTGTTCCATCCCCTCAGGTTTGCTGAAGCAAGCCAGACGCTTGATATCAGAGCAAGTGAGGTGCTCTATCCCCTCAGGAATGCTGAATCGCATCAGGGGCCCGAAACTAGAACAAGTGAGGTGCTCCATCCCCTTAGGTTTGCTGAAGCAAGTCAGGGGCTTGATATCAGAGTAAGTGGGGTGCTCTATCCCCTCAGGTTTGCTGAAGTGAGAGAGGGGCTTGCTATCAGGTCAAGTGAGGTGCTCTATCACCAGAGGTTTGCTGAAGGAAGCCAGGAGCTGGATATCAGAGCACGGGGTGCTCTTTCACCTCAGATTTTCTGAAGCAGGTCAGGGGCTTGATATCAGAGCAAGTGAGGTGCTCCATCCCCTCAGGTTTGCTGAAGCAAGTCAGGTGCTTGATATCAGAGCAAGTGAGGTGCTCCATACCCTCAGGTTTGCTGAAGGAAGCCAGGGGCTTGATATCAGAGCACGGGGTGCTCTTTCTCCTCAGATTTGCTGAAGCAGGTCAGGGGCTTGATATCAGAGCAAGTGAGGTGCTCCATCCCCTCAGGTTTGCTGAAGCAAGCCAGGAGCTTGATATCAGAGCAAGTGAGGTGCTCCATCCCCTCAGGTTTGCTGAAGTGAGTCAGGGGCTTGATATCAGAGCATGTGGGTCCTCTATCCCCTCAGGTTTGCTGAAGCGAGTCAGGAGCCCGATACCAGATCAAGTGGGGTGCTCTATCCTCTCAGGTTTGCTGAAGCGAGTCAGGGGCCCGATACCAGAGCAAGTGAGGTGCTCTATCCACTCAGGTTTGTTAAAGCGAGTCAGCGGCTTGATATCTGAGCAAGTGAGGTTCTATATCCCCTCAGGTTTGCTGAAGCAAGTCAGGAGCTTGTTATCAGAGCAAGTGAGGTGCTCCATCCCTTCATGTTTGTGGAACCGAGTCAGGGGCTTGATATCAGAGCAATGGAGGTGCTCCATCCCCTCAGGTTTGCTGAAACAGATCAGGGGCTTCAAACCAGATCAAGTTGGGTGCTTAATCCCCTCAGGTTTGCTGAAGCGAGCCAGGAGCTTGATATCAGAGCAAGGGAGGTGTTCCATCCCCTCAGGTTTGCTGAAGCAAGTCACGAGCTTGATAGCAGAGCAAGGGAGGTGTTCCATCCCCTCAGGTTTGCTGAAGCAAGTCACGAGCTTGATAGCAGAGCAAGGGAGGTGTTCCATCCCCTCAGGTTTCCTGAAGCGAGCCAGACGCTTGATATCAGAGCAAGTGAGGTGCTCTCTCTCCTCAGGAATGCTGAATCGAGTCAGGGGCCCGATAATAAAGCAAGTGAGGTGCTCCATCCCCTCAGGTTTGCTGAAGTGAGTCAGGGGCTTGATATCAGAGCAAGTGGGTCCTCTATCCCCTCAGGTTTGCTGAAGCGAGTCAGGGGCCTAATACCAGATCAAGTGGGGTGCTCTATCCCCTCAGGTTTGCTGAAGTGAGTCAGGGGTTCGATACAAGAGCAAGTGAGGTGCTCATCCACTCAGGTTTGCTAAAGCGAGTCAGGGGCTTGATATCTGAGCAAGTGAGGTTCTATATCCCCTCAGTTTTGCTGAAGCAAGTCAGGGGCTTGATATCAGAGCAAGTGGTGTGCTCAATCCCCTCAGGATTGCTGAAGCGAGTCAGGGGCTTGATACCAGAGCAAGTGAGGTGCTCCATCCCTTCAGGTTTGCTGAACCGAGTCAGGGGCTTGATATCAGAGCAATGGAGGTGCTCCATCCCCTCAGGTTTGCTGAAGCAGATCAGGGGCTTCAAACCAGATCAAGTTGGGTGCTCAATCCCCTCAGATTTCCTGAAGCGAGTCAGGGGCCCGATACCAGAGAAAGTGAGGTGCTCTATCCCCTCAGGTTTGCTAAAGCGAGTCAAGGGCTTAATATCAGAGCAAGTGGGGTGCTCCATCCCCTCAGGTTTGCTGAAGCGAGTCAGGGGCTTCATATCGGAGCAAGTGAGGTTCTATATCCCCTCAGGTTTGCTGAAGCGAGCCAGGAGCTTGATATCAGAGCAAGGGAGGTGTTCCATCCCCTCAGGTTTGCTGAAGCGAGTCAGGGACCGATACCAGAGCAAGTGAGGTTCTCTACCCCCTCAGGTTTGCTGAAGCGAGTTAGGGGTGAGATACGAGAGCAAGTGCAGTGCTCTATCCCCTCAGGTTTGTTAAAGCGAGTCAGGGGTTTGATACAAGAGCAAATGAGGTGCTCCATCCTGTCAGGTTTGCTGAAGCGAGTCAGGGGCTTCATATCAGAGCAAGGGAGGTGTTCGATCCCCTCAGGTTTCCTGAAGCGAGCCAGACGCTTGATATCAGAGCAAGTGAGGTGCTCCATCCCCTCAGGTTTCCTGAAGCGAGCCAGACACTTGATATCAGAGCAAGTGAGGTGCTCCATCCCCTCAGGTTTGCTGAAGTGAGTCAGGGGCTTGATATCAGAGCAAGTGGGTCCTCTATCCCCTTAGGTTTGCTGAAGTGAGTCAGGGGCCCGATACCAGAGCAAGTGAGGTGCTCTATCCACTCAGGTTTGTTAAAGCGAGTCAGGGGCTTGATATCTGAGCAAGTGAGGTTCTATATCCCCTCAGGTTTGATGAAGCAAGTCAGGGGCTTGATATCAGAGCAAGTGGGGTGCTCCATCCCCTCAGGTTTGCTGAAGTGAGTCAGCGGCTTGATATCTGAGCAAGTGAGGTTCTATATCCCCTCAGGTTTGCTGAAGCAAGTCAGGAGCTTGTTATCAGAGCAAGTGAGGTGCTCCATCCCTTCATGTTTGTGGAACCGAGTCAGGGGCTTGATATCAGAGCAATGGAGGTGCTCCATCCCCTCAGGTTTGCTGAAACAGATCAGGGGCTTCAAACCAGATCAAGTTGGGTGCTTAATCCCCTCAGGTTTGCTGAAGCGAGCCAGGAGCTTGATATCAGAGCAAGGGAGGTGTTCCATCCCCTCAGGTTTGCTGAAGCAAGCCAGACGCTTGATATCTGAGCAAGTGAGGTTCTATATCCCCTCAGGTTTGCTGAAGCAAGTCAGGAGCTTGTTATCAGAGCAAGTGAGGTGCTCCATCCCTTCATGTTTGTGGAACCGAGTCAGGGGCTTGATATCAGAGCAATGGAGGTGCTCCATCCCCTCAGGTTTGCTGAAACAGATCAGGGGCTTCAAACCAGATCAAGTTGGGTGCTTAATCCCCTCAGGTTTGCTGAAGCGAGCCAGGAGCTTGATATCAGAGCAAGGGAGGTGTTCCATCCCCTCAGGTTTGCTGAAGCAAGCCAGACGCTTGATATCAGCGCAAGTGAGGTGCTCCATCCCCTCAGGAATGCTGAATCGCGTCAGGGTCCCTATAATAGAGCAAGTGAGGTGCTCCATCCCCTCCGGTTTGCTGAAGCGGATCAGGGGCTTGATATCAGAGAAAGGGAGGTGCTCCATCCCCTCAGATTTGCTAAAGCAAGCCAGGGCTTGATATCAGAGCAATGGAGGTGCTCCATGCCCTCAGGTTTGCTGAAGCAGATCAGGGGCTTCAAACCAGATCAAGTTGGGTGCTCAATCCCCTCAGGTTTGCTGAAGCGAGTCAGGGGCCCGATACTAGAACAAGTGAGGTGCTCCATCCCCTTAGGTTTGCTGAAGCAAGTCAGGGGCTTGATATCAGAGCAAGTGGGGTGCTCTATCCCCTCAGGTTTGCAGAAACGAGTCAGGGGCTTGATATCACAGCAAGTGGGGTGCTCTATCCCCTCAGGTTTGCTGAAGAGAGTGAGGGGCTTGCTATCAGAGCAAGTGAGGTGCTCTATCCCCTGAGGTTTGCTGAAGGAAGCCAGGAGCAGGAAGCCAGGAGCACGGGGTGCTTTTTCACCTCAGATTTTCTGAAGCGGGTCAGGGGCTTGATATCAGAGCAAGTGAGTTGCTCCATCCCCTCAGGTTTGCTGAAGGAAGCCAGGGGCTTGATATCAGAGCATGGGGTGCTCTTTCCCCTCAGATTTGCTGAAGCAGATCAGGGGCTTGATATCAGAGCAAGTGAGGTGCTCCATCCCCTCAGGGTTGCTGAAGTGAGTCAGAGGCTTGATATCAGAGCAATGGAGGTGCTCCATCCCCTCAGGATTGCTGAAGCAAGTCAGGGGCTTGATATCAGAGCAAGTGAGGTGCTCTATCCCCTCAGGTTTGCTGAAGCGAGTCAGGGGCTTCATATTGGAGCAAGTGAGGTGCTCCATCCCCTCTGGTTTGCTGAAGCGAGCCAGGGGCTTGATTTCAGAGCACACAGTGCTCTATCCCCTCAGGGTTTGCGGAAGCAGGCCAGGAGCTTGATATCTGAGCAAGTGAGGTTCTCTACCCCCTCAGGTTTGCTGAAGAGAGTTTGGGGTGAGATACGAGAGCAAGTGCAGTGGTATATCCCCTCAGGTTTGTTAAAGCGAGTCAGGGGTTCGATACAAGAGCAAGTGAGGTGCTCCATCCTGTCAGGTTTGCTGAAGTTCCATCCCCTCAGATTTCCTGAAGCGAGCCAGACGCTTGATATCAGAGCAAGTGAGGTGCTTCATCCCCTCAGGTTTCCTGAAGCGAGCCAGACGCTTGATATCAGAGCAAGTGGGGTGCTCTATCCCCTCAGGTTTGCTGAAGCGAGTCAGGGGCTTGCTATCAGAGCAAGTGAGGTGCTCTATCCCCTGAGGTTTGCTGAAGGAAGCCAGGAGCAGGAAGCCAGGAGCACGGGTGCTCTTTCACCTCAGATTTTCTGAAGCGGGTCAGGGGCTTGATATCAGAGCAAGTGAGGTGCTCCATCCCCTCAGTTTTGCTGAAGGAAGTCAGGGACTTGATATCAGAGCACAGGGTGCTCTTTCCCCCCAGATTTGCTGAAGCAGGTCAGGGGCTTGATATCAGAGCAAGTGAGGTGCTCCATCCCCTCAGGTTTGCTGAATCGGGTTAGGTGCTTGATATCAGAGCAAATGTGGTGCTCCATCCCCCCAGGTTTGCTGAAGCGAGCCAGGGGCTTGATATCAGCGCAAGTGAGGTGCTCCATCCCCTCAGGTTTGCTGAAGCGAGTCACGGGCTTGATATCAGAGCAAGTGAGGTGCTCCATCCCCTCAGGTTTGCTGAAGTGAGTCAGGGGCTTGATATCAGAGCAAGTGAGCTTCTCCATCCCCTCTGGTTTGCTGAAGCGAGCCAGGGGCTTGATTTCAGAGCACACAGTGCTCTATCCCCTCAGGGTTTGCGGAAGCGGGTCAGGGGCTTGATATCTGAGCAAGTGAGGTGCTCTACCCCCTCAGGTTTGCTGAAGCGAGTTAGGGGTAAGATACGAGAGCAAGTGCAGTGCTCTATCCCCTCAGGTTTTCTAAAGCGAGTCAGGGGTTCCATACAAGAGCAAATGAGGTGCTCCATCCTGTCAGGTTTGCTGAAGCGAGTCAGGGGCTTGATATCAGAGCAAGTGAGGTGCTCCATCCCCTCAGGTTTGCTGAAGCAAGCCAGGAGCTTGATAGCAGAGCAAGAGAGGTGTTCCATCCCCTCAGGTTTCCTGAAGCGAGATAGACGCTTGATATCAGAGCAAGTGGGTCCTCTATCCCCTCAGGTTTGCTGAAGCGAGTCAGGGGCCCGATACCAGATCAAGTGGGGTGCTCTATCCTCTCAGGTTTGCTGAAGCGAGTCAGGGGCCCGATAACAGAGCAAGTGAGGTGCTCTATCCCCTCAGGTTTGCTAAAGCGAGTCAGGGGCTTGATATCAGAGCAAGTGAGATTCTATATCCCCTCAGGTTTTTTGAAGCAAGTCAGGGGCTTGATATCAGAGCAAGTGGGGTGCTCCATCCCCTCAGGTTTGCTGAAGAGAGTCAGGGGCTTGATATCTGAGCAAGTGAGGTTCTATATCCCCTCAGGTTTGCTAAAGCAAGTCAGGGGCTTGATATCGAGCAAGTGAGGTGCTCTATCCCTTCATGTTTGCTGAACCGAGTCAGGGGCTTGATATCAGAGCAATGGAGGTGCTCCATCCCCTCAGGTTTTCTGAAGCAGATCAGGGGCTTCAAACCAGATCAAGTTGGGTGCTCAATCCCCTCAGGTTTGCTGAAACGAGTCAGGGGCTTGATATCTGAGCAAGTGAGGTTCTATATCCCCTCAGGTTTGATAAAGCAAGTCAGGGGCTTGATATCAGAGCAAGTGAGGTGCTCTATCCCCTCAGGAATGCTGAATCGCGTCAGGGGCCCTATAATAGAGCAAGTGAGGTGCTCCATCCCCTCCGGTTTGCTGAAGCGGCTCAGTGGCTTGATATCAGAGAAAGGGAGGTGCTCCATCCCCTCAGGTTTGCTAAAACAAGCCAGGGACTTCATATCAGAGCAATGGAGGTGCTCCATCCCCTTCAGGTGTGCTGAGGCAGATCAGGGGCTTCAAACCAGATCAAGTTGGGTGCTCAATCCCCCCAGGTTTGCTGAAGCGAGCCAGGGGCCCGATACTAGAACAAGTGAGGTGCTCCATCCCCTTAGGTTTGCTGAAGCAAGTCAGGGGCTTGATATCAGAGCAAGTGGGGTGCTCTATCCCCTCAGGTTTGCTGAAGCGAGTGAGGGGCTTGCTATCAGAGCAAGTGAGGTGCTCTATCCCCTGAGGTTTGCTGAAGGAAGCCAGGAGCAGGAAGCCAGGAGCACGGGGTACTCTTTCACCTCAGATTTTCTGAAGCGGGTCAGGGGCTTGATATCAGAGCAAGTGAGGTGCTCCATCCCCTCAGTTTTGCTGAAGGAAGTCAGGGGCTTGTTATCAGAGCACGGGGTGCTCTTTCCCCTCAGATTTGCTGAAGCAGGTCAGGGGCTTGATATCAGAGTAAGTGAGGTGCTCCATCCCCTCAGGTTTGCTGAATCGGGTCAGGTGCTTGATATCAGAGCAAATGCGGTGCTCCATCCCCCCAGGTTTGCTGAAGCGAGCCAGGGGCTTGATATCAGCGCAAGTGAGGTGCTCCATCCCCTCAGGTTTGCTGAAGCGAGTCACGGGCTTGATATCAGAGCAAGTGAGGTGCTCCATCCCCTCAGGTTTGCTGAAGCGAGTCAGGGGCTTGATATCAGAGCAAGTGAGCTTCTCCATCCCCTCTGGTTTGCTGAAGCGAGCCAGGGGCTTGATTTCAGAGCACACAGTGCTCTATCCCCTCAGGGTTTGCGGAAGCGGGTCAGGGGCTTGATATCCGAGCAAGTGAGGTGCTCTACCCCCTCAGGTTTGCTGAAGCGAGTTAGGGGTAAGATACCAGAGCAAGTGCAGTGCTCTATCCCCTCAGGTTTTCTAAAGCGAGTCAGGGGTTCGATACAAGAGCAAATGAGGTGCTCCATCCTGTCAGGTTTGCTGAAGCGAGTCAGGGGCTTGATATCAGAGCAAGTGAGGTGCTCCATCCCCTCAGGTTTGCTGAAGCAAGCCAGGAGCTTGATAGCAGAGCAAGAGAGGTGTTCCATCCCCTCAGGTTTCCTGAAGCGAGATAGACGCTTGATATCAGAGCAAGTGGGTCCTCTATCCCCTCAGGTTTGCTGAAGCGAGTCAGGGGACTGATACCAGATCAAGTGGGGTGCTCTATCCTCTCAGGTGTGCTGAAGCGAGTCAGGGGCCCGATACCAGAGCAAGTGAGGTGCTCTATCCCCTCAGGTTTGCTAAAGCGAGTCAGGGGCTTGATATCAGAGTAAGTGAGATTCTATATCCCCTCAGGTTTTTTGAAGCAAGTCAGGGGCTTGATATCCGAGCAAGTGGGGTGCTCCATCCCCTCAGGTTTGCTGAAGCGAGTCAGGGGCTTGATATCTGAGCAAGTGAGGTTCTATATCCCCTCAGGTTTGCTAAAGCAAGTCAGGGGCTTGATATCAGAGCAAGTGAGGTGCTCTATCCCTTCATGTTTGCTGAACCGAGTCAGGGGCTTGATATCCGAGCAAGTGAGGTGCTCTACCCCCTCAGGTTTGCTGAAGCGAGTTAGGGGTAAGATACCAGAGCAAGTGCAGTGCTCTATCCCCTCAGGTTTTCTAAAGCGAGTCAGGGGTTCGATACAAGAGCAAATGAGGTGCTCCATCCTGTCAGGTTTGCTGAAGCGAGTCAGGGGCTTGATATCAGAGCAAGTGAGGTGCTCCATCCCCTCAGGTTTGCTGAAGCAAGCCAGGAGCTTGATAGCAGAGCAAGAGAGGTGTTCCATCCCCTCAGGTTTCCTGAAGCGAGATAGACGCTTGATATCAGAGCAAGTGGGTCCTCTATCCCCTCAGGTTTGCTGAAGCGAGTCAGGGGACTGATACCAGATCAAGTGGGGTGCTCTATCCTCTCAGGTGTGCTGAAGCGAGTCAGGGGCCCGATACCAGAGCAAGTGAGGTGCTCTATCCCCTCAGGTTTGCTAAAGCGAGTCAGGGGCTTGATATCAGAGTAAGTGAGATTCTATATCCCCTCAGGTTTTTTGAAGCAAGTCAGGGGCTTGATATCAGAGCAAGTGGGGTGCTCCATCCCCTCAGGTTTGCTGAAGCGAGTCAGGGGCTTGATATCTGAGCAAGTGAGGTTCTATATCCCCTCAGGTTTGCTAAAGCAAGTCAGGGGCTTGATATCAGAGCAAGTGAGGTGCTCTATCCCTTCATGTTTGCTGAACCGAGTCAGGGGCTTGATATCAGAGCAATGGAGGTGCTCCATCCCCTCAGGTTTGCTGAAGCAGATCAGGGGCTTCAAACCAGATCAAGTTGGGTGCTCAATCCCCTCAGGTTTGCTGAAACGAGTCAGGGGCCCAATACCAGAGCAAGTGAGGTGCTCTATTGCCTCAGGTTTGCTAAAGCGAGTCAAGGGGTTGATATCAGAGCAAGTGGGGTGCTCCATCCCCTCAGGTTTGCTGAAGCGAGTCACGAGCTTCATATCGGAGCAAGTGAGGTTCTATATCCCCTCAGGTTTGCTGAAGCGAGCCAGGAGCTTGATATCAGAGCAAGGGAGGTGTTCCATCCCCTCAGGTTTGCTGAAGCGAGTCAGGGGACCGATACCAGAGTAAGTGAGGTGCTCTATCCCCTCATGTTTTCTAAAGCGAGTCAGGGGCCCAATACCAGATCAAGTGGGGTGCTCTATCCCCTCAGGTTTGCTGAAGCGAGTCAGGGGCTTGATATCAGAGCAAGTGAGGTGCTCTATCCCCTCAGGTTTACTGAAGCGAGTCGGAGGCTTGATATCAGAGCAGGTGGGGTGCTCTATCCCCTCAGGTTTGCTGAAGCGAGTCAGGGGCTTGATATCAGAGCACGTGAGGTGCTCTATCTCCTCAGGTTTGCTGAAGCGAGTCAGGGGCTTGATATCAGAGCAAGTGCGGTGCTCTATCCACTCAAATTTGCTAAAGTGAGTCAGGGGTTCGATACAAGAGCACGTGAGGTGCTCCATCCTCTCAGGTTTGCTGAAGCAAGCCAGGGGCTTGATATCAGAGCAAGTGAGGTACTCCATCCCCTCAGGTTTGCTGAAGCAAGCCAGGGGCTTGATATCGGAGCAAGTGGGGTGCTCCATCCCCTCAGGTTTGCTGAAGCGAGTCAGGGGCTTCATATCAGAGCAAGTGAGATCTATATCCCCTCATTTTTGCTGAAGCGAGCCAGGAGCTTGATATCAGAGCAAGGGAGGTGTTCCATCCCCTCAGGTTTGCTGACGCGATTCAGGGGACCGATACCAGAGCAAGTGAGGTGCTCTATCCCTTCATGTTTTCTGAAGCGAGTCAGGGGCCCAATACCAGATCAAGTGGGGTGCTCTATCCCATCAGGTTTGCTGAAGCGAGTCAGGGGATTGATATCAGAGCAAGTGAGGTGCTCTATCCCCTCAGGTTTACTGAAGTGAGTTGGGGGCTTGATATCAGAGCAGGTGGGGTGCTCTATCCCCTCAGGTTTGCTGAAACGAGTCAGGGGCTTGATACCAGAGCAAATCAGCAGCACAATCTCCTAAGGTTTGCTGAAGCGAGTCAGGGGCTTGATATCAGAGCACGTGAGGTGCTCCATCCCCTCAGGTTTGCTGAGGCGAGTTAGGGGTGAGATACGAGAGCAAGTGCGGTGCTCTATCCACTCAGGTTTGCTAAAGTGAGTCAGGGGTTCGATACAAGAGCACGTGAGGTGCTCCATCCTCTCAGGTTTGCTGAAGCAAGCCAGGGACTTGATATCAGAGCAAGTGAGGTGCTCCATCCCCTAAGGTTTGCTGAAGTAAGCCAGGGGCTTGATATCAGAACAAGTGAGGTGTTCCATCCCCTCAGGTTTACTGAAGCAAGCCAGGAGCTTGATAGCAGAGCAAGGGAGGTGTTCCATCCCCTCAGGTTTCCTGAAGCGAGCCAGACGCTTGATATCAGAGCAAGTGAGGTGCTCTCTCTCCTCAGGAATGCTGAATCGAGTCAGGGGCCCGATAATAAAGCAAGTGAGGTGCTCCATCCCCTCAGGTTTGCTGAAGTGAGTCAGGGGCTTGATATCAGAGCAAGTGGGTCCTCTATCCCCTCAGGTTTGCTGAAGCGAGTCAGGGGCCTAATACCAGATCAAGTGGGGTGCTCTATCCCCTCAGGTTTGCTGAAGTGAGTCAGGGGTTCGATACAAGAGCAAGTGAGGTGCTCATCCACTCAGGTTTGCCAAAGCGAGTCAGGGGCTTGATATCTGAGCAAGTGAGGTTCTATATCCCCTCAGGTTTGCTGAAGCAAGTCAGGGGCTTGATATCAGAGCAAGGGAGGTGTTCCATCCCCTCAGGTTTGCTGACGCGATTCAGGGGACCGATACCAGAGCAAGTGAGGTGCTCTATCCCTTCATGTTTTCTGAAGCGAGTCAGGGGCCCAATACCAGATCAAGTGGGGTGCTCTATCCCATCAGGTTTGCTGAAGCGAGTCAGGGGATTGATATCAGAGCAAGTGAGGTGCTCTATCCCCTCAGGTTTACTGAAGTGAGTTGGGGGCTTGATATCAGAGCAGGTGGGGTGCTCTATCCCCTCAGGTTTGCTGAAACGAGTCAGGGGCTTGATACCAGAGCAAATCAGCTGCACAATCTCCTCAGGTTTGCTGAAGCGAGTCAGGGGCTTGATATCAGAGCACGTGAGGTGCTCCATCCCCTCAGGTTTGCTGAGGCGAGTTAGGGGTGAGATACGAGAGCAAGTGCGGTGCTCTATCCACTCAGGTTTGCTAAAGTGAGTCAGGGGTTCGATACAAGAGCACGTGAGGTGCTCCATCCTCTCAGGTTTGCTGAAGCAAGCCAGGGACTTGATATCAGAGCAAGTGAGGTGCTCCATCCCCTAAGGTTTGCTGAAGTAAGCCAGGGGCTTGATATCAGAACAAGTGAGGTGTTCCATCCCCTCAGGTTTGCTGACGCGATTCAGGGGACCGATACCAGAGCAAGTGAGGTGCTCTATCCCTTCATGTTTTCTGAAGCGAGTCAGGGGCCCAATACCAGATCAAGTGGGGTGCTCTATCCCATCAGGTTTGCTGAAGCGAGTCAGAGGATTGATATCAGAGCAAGTGAGGTGCTCTATCCCCTCAGGTTTACTGAAGTGAGTTGGGGGCTTGATATCAGAGCAGGTGGGGTGCTCTATCCCCTCAGGTTTGCTGAAACGAGTCAGGGGCTTGATACCAGAGCAAATCAGCTGCACAATCTCCTCAGGTTTGCTGAAGCGAGTCAGGGGCTTGATATCAGAGCACGTGAGGTGCTCCATCCCCTCAGGTTTGCTGAGGCGAGTTAGGGGTGAGATACGAGAGCAAGTGCGGTGCTCTATCCACTCAGGTTTGCTAAAGTGAGTCAGGGGTTCGATACAAGAGCACGTGAGGTGCTCCATCCTCTCAGGTTTGCTGAAGCAAGCCAGGGACTTGATATCAGAGCAAGTGAGGTGCTCCATCCCCTAAGGTTTGCTGAAGTAAGCCAGGGGCTTGATATCAGAACAAGTGAGGTGTTCCATCCCCTCAGGTTTACTGAAGCAAGCCAGGAGCTTGATAGCAGAGCAAGGGAGGTGTTCCATCCCCTCAGGTTTCCTGAAGCGAGCCAGACGCTTGATATCAGAGCAAGTGAGGTGCTCTCTCTCCTCAGGAATGCTGAATCGAGTCAGGGGCCCGATAATAAAGCAAGTGAGGTGCTCCATCCCCTCAGGTTTGCTGAAGTGAGTCAGGGGCTTGATATCAGAGCAAGTGGGTCCTCTATCCCCTCAGGTTTGCTGAAGCGAGTCAGGGGCCTAATACCAGATCAAGTGGGGTGCTCTATCCCCTCAGGTTTGCTGAAGTGAGTCAGGGGCCCGATAATAAAGCAAGTGAGGTGCTCCATCCCCTCAGGTTTGCTGAAGTGAGTCAGGGGCTTGATATCAGAGCAAGTGGGTCCTCTATCCCCTCAGGTTTGCTGAAGCGAGTCAGGGGCCTGATACCAGATCAAGTGGGGTGCTCTATCCCCTCAGGTTTGCTGAAGTGAGTCAGGGGTTCGATACAAGAGCAAGTGAGGTGCTCATCCACTCAGGTTTGCTAAAGCGAGTCAGGGGCTTGATATCTGAGCAAGTGAGGTTCTATATCCCCTCAGGTTTGCTGAAGCAAGTCAGGGGCTTGATATCAGAGCAAGGGAGGTGTTCCATCCCCTCAGGTTTGCTGACGCGATTCAGGGGACTGATACCAGAGCAAGTGAGGTGCTCTATCCCTTCATGTTTTCTGAAGCGAGTCAGGGGCCCAATACCAGATCAAGTGGGGTGCTCTATCCCATCAGGTTTGCTGAAGCGAGTCAGGGGATTGATATCAGAGCAAGTGAGGTGCTCTATCCCCTCAGGTTTACTGAAGTGAGTTGGGGGCTCGATATCAGAGCACGTGAGGTGCTCCATCCCCTCAGGTTTGCTGAGGCGAGTTAGGGGTGAGATACGAGAGCAAGTGCGGTGCTCTATCCACTCAGGTTTGCTAAAGTGAGTCAGGGGTTCGATACAAGAGCACGTGAGGTGCTCCATCCTCTCAGGTTTGCTGAAGCAAGCCAGGGACTTGATATCAGAGCAAGTGAGGTGCTCCATCCCCTAAGGTTTGCTGAAGTAAGCCAGGGGCTTGATATCAGAACAAGTGAGGTGTTCCATCCCCTCAGGTTTACTGAAGCAAGCCAGGAGCTTGATAGCAGAGCAAGGGAGGTGTTCCATCCCCTCAGGTTTCCTGAAGCGAGCCAGACGCTTGATATCAGAGCAAGTGAGGTGCTCTCTCTCCTCAGGAATGCTGAATCGAGTCAGGGGCCCGATAATAAAGCAAGTGAGGTGCTCCATCCCCTCAGGTTTGCTGAAGTGAGTCAGGGGCTTGATATCAGAGCAAGTGGGTCCTCTATCCCCTCAGGTTTGCTGAAGCGAGTCAGGGGCCTAATACCAGATCAAGTGGGGTGCTCTATCCCCTCAGGTTTGCTGAAGTGAGTCAGGGGTTCGATACAAGAGCAAGTGAGGTGCTCATCCACTCAGGTTTGCTAAAGCGAGTCAGGGGCTTGATATCTGAGCAAGTGAGGTTCTATATCCCCTCAGGTTTGCTGAAGCAAGTCAGGGGCTTGATATCAGAGCAAGTGGTGTGCTCCATCCCCTCAGGATTGCTGAAGCGAGTCAGGGGCTTGATACCAGAGCAAGTGAGGTGCTCCATCCCTTCAGGTTTGCTGAACCGAGTCAGGGGCTTGATATCAGAGCAATGGAGGTGCTCCATCCCCTCAGGTTTGCTGAAGCAGATCAGGGGCTTCAAACCAGATCAAGTTGGGTGCTCAATCCCCTCAGGTTTCCTGAAGCGAGTCAGGGGCCCGATACCAGAGAAAGTGAGGTGCTCTATCCCCTCAGGTTTGCTAAAGTGAGTCAAGGGCTTAATATCAGAGCAAGTGGGGTGCTCCATCCCCTCAGGTTTGCTGAAGCGAGTCAGGGGCTTCATATCGGAGCAAGTGAGGTTCTATATCCCCTCAGGTTTGCTGAAGCGAGCCAGGAGCTTGATATCAGAGCAAGGGAGGTGTTCCATCCCCTCAGGTTTGCTGAAGCGAGTCAGGGTCCGATACCAGAGCAAGTGAGGTTCTCTACCCCCTCAGGTTTGCTGAAGCGAGTTAGGGGTAAGATACGAGAGCAAGTGCAGTGCTCTATCCCCTCAGGTTTGTTAAAGCGAGTCAGGGGTTTGATACAAGAGCAAGTGAGGTGCTCCATCCTGTCAGGTTTGCTGAAGCGAGTCAGGGGCTTCATATCAGAGCAAGGGAGGTGTTCGATCCCCTCAGGTTTCCTGAAGCGAGCCAGGCGCTTGATATCAGAGCAAGTGAGGTGCTCCATCCCCTCAGGTTTGCTGAAGTGAGTCAGGGGCTTGATATCAGAGCAAGTGGGTCCTCTATCCCTTTAGGTTTGCTGAAGTGAGTCAGGGGCCCGATACCAGAGCAAGTGAGGTGCTCTATCCCCTCAGGTTTGATAAAGCGAGTCAGGGGCTTGATATCTGAGCAAGTAAGGTTCTATATCCCCTCAGGTTTGATGAAGCAAGTCAGGGGCTTGATATCAGAGCAAGTGGGGTGCTCCATCCCCTCAGGTTTGCTGAAGCGAGTCAGCGGCTTGATATCTGAGCAAGTGAGGTTCTATATCCCCTCAGGTTTGCTGAAGCAAGTCAGGAGCTTGTTATCAGAGCAAGTGAGGTGCTCCATCCCTTCATGTTTGTGGAACCGAGTCAGGGGCTTGATATCAGAGCAATGGAGGTGCTCCATCCCCTCAGGTTTGCTGAAACAGATCAGGGGCTTCAAACCAGATCAAGTTGTTTGCTCAATCCCCTCAGGTTTGCTGAAGCGAGCCAGGAGCTTGATATCAGAGCAAGGGAGGTGTTCCATCCCCTCAGGTTTGCTGAAGCAAGCCAGACGCTTGATATCAGAGCAAGTGAGGTGCTCCATCCCCTCAGGAATGCTGAATCGCGTCAGGGTCCCTATAATAGAGCAAGTGAGGTGCTCCATCCCCTCCGGTTTGCTGAAGCGGATCAGGGGCTTGATATCAGAGAAAGGGAGGTGCTCCATCCCCTCAGATTTGCTAAAGCAAGCCAAGGGCTTGATATCAGAGCAATGGAGGTTCTCCATGTCCTCAGGTTTGCTGAAGCAGATCAGGGGCTTCAAACCAGATCAAGTTGGGTGCTCAATCCCCTCAGGTTTGCTGAAGCGAGTCAGGGGCCCGATACTAGAACAAGTGAGGTGCTCCATCCCCTTAGGTTTGCTGAAGCAAGTCAGGGGCTTGATATCAGAGCAAGTGGGGTGCTCTAACCCCTCAGGTTTGCAGAAGCGAGTTAGGGGCTTGATATCACAGCAAGTGGGGTGCTCTATCCCCTCAGGTTTGCTGAAGAGAGTGAGGGGCTTGCTATCAGAGCAAGTGAGGTGCTCTATCCCCTGAGGTTTGCTGAAGGAAGCCAGGAGCAGGAAGCCAGGAGCACGGGGTGCTTTTTCACCTCAGATTTTCTGAAGCGGGTCAGGGGCTTGATATCAGAGCAAGTGAGTTGCTCCATCCCCTCAGGTTTGCTGAAGGAAGCCAGGGGCTTGATATCAGAGCATGGGGTGCTCTTTCCCCTCAGATTTGCTGAAGCAGATCAGGGGCTTGATATCAGAGCAAGTGAGGTGCTCCATCCCCTCAGGGTTGCTGAAGTGAGTCAGAGGCTTGATATCAGAGCAATGGAGGTGCTCCATCCCCTCAGGATTGCTGAAGCAAGTCAGGGGCTTGATATCAGAGCAAGTGAGGTGCTCTATCCCCTCAGGTTTGCTGAAGCGAGTCAGGGGCTTCATATTGGAGCAAGTGAGGTGCTCCATCCCCTCTGGTTTGCTGAAGCGAGCCAGGGGCTTGATTTCAGAGCACACAGTGCTCTATCCCCTCAGGGTTTGCGGAAGCAGGCCAGGAGCTTGATATCCGAGCAAGTGAGGTTCTCTACCCCCTCAGGTTTGCTGAAGAGAGTTTGGGGTGAGATACGAGAGCAAGTGCAGTGGTCTATCCCCTCAGGTTTGTTAAAGCGAGTCAGGGGTTCGATACAAGAGCAAGTGAGGTGCTCCATCCTGTCAGGTTTGCTGAAGTTCCATCCCCTTAGATTTCCTGAAGCGAGCCAGACGCTTGATATCAGAGCAAGTGAGGTGCTCCATCCCCTCAGGTTTCCTGAAGCGAGCCAGACGCTTGATATCAGAGCAAGTGAGGTGCTCCATCCCCTCAGGTTTGCTGAAGTGAGTCAGGGGCTTGATATCAGAGCAAGTGGGTCCTCTATCCCCTTAGGTTTGCTAAAGCGAGTCAGGGGCTTGATATCTGAGCAAGTGAGATTCTATATCCCCTCAGGTTTGATGAAGCAAGTCAGGGGCTTGATATCAGAGCAAGTGGGGTGCTCCATCCCCTCAGGATTGCTGAAGCGAGTCAGCAGCTTGATATCTGAGCAAGTGAGGTTCTATATCCCCTCAGGTTTGCTGAAGCAAGTCAGGAGCTTGATATCAGAGCAAGTGAGGTGCTCCATCCCTTCATGTTTGCTGAACCGAGTCAGGGGCTTGATATCAGAGCAGTGGAGGTACTCCATCCCCTCAGGTTTGCTGAAACAGATCAGGGGCTTCAAACCAGATCAAGTTGTTTGCTCAATCCCCTCAGGTTTGCTGAAGCGAGCCAGGAGCTTGATATCAGAGCAAGTGAGGTGTTCCATCCCCTCAGGTTTGCTGAAGCAAGCCAGATGCTTGATATCAGAGCAAGTGAGGTGCTCTATCCCCTCAGGAATGCTGAATCGCGTCAGGGGCCCTATAATAGAGCAAGTGAGGTGCTCCATCCCCTCCGGTTTGCTGAAGTGGCTCAGGGGCTTGATATCAGAGAAAGGGAGGTGCTCCATCCCCTCAGATTTGCTAAAGCAAGCCAGGGGCTTGATATCAGAGCAATGGAGATGCTCTATCCCCTCAGGTTTGCTGAAGCAGATCAGGGGTTTCAAACCAGATCAAGTTGGGTGCTCAATCCCCTTAGGTTTGCTGAAGCGAGTCAGGGGCCCGATACTAGAACAATTGAGGTGCTCCATCCCCTTAGGTTTGCTGAAGCAAGCCAGGGGCTTCATATCAAAGCAAGTGAGGTGCTTTATCCCCTGAGGTTTGCTGAAGGAAGCCAGGAGCAGGAAGCCAGGAGCACAGGGTACTCTTTCACCTCAGATTTTCTGAAGCGGGTCAGGGGCTTGATATCAGAGCAAGTGAGGTGCTCCATTCCCTCAGGTTTGCTGAAGGAAGCCAGGGTCTTGATATCGGAGCACGGGGTGCTCTTTCCCCTCAGATTTGCTGAAGCAGGTCAGGGGCTTGATATCAGATCAAGTGAGGTGCTCCATCCCCTCAGGTTTGCTGAAGTGAGTCAGAGGCTTGATATCAGAGCAATGGAGATGCTCCAACCCCTCAGCTTTGCTGAAGCAGATCAGGGGCTTCATACCAGAGCAAGTGGGTCCTCTATCCCCTCAGGTTTTCTGAATTGGGTCAGGGGCCCAATACCAGATCAAGTGGGGTGCTCTATCCCCTCAGGTTTTCTGAAGCGAGTCAGGGGCTTGATATCAGAGCAAGTGAGGTGCTCTACCCCCTCAGGTTTACTGAAGCGAGTTAGGGGCCCAATACCAGATCAAGTGGGGTGCTCTATCTCCTCAGGTTTGCTGAAGCGAGTCAGGGGCTTGATATCAGAGCAAGTGAGGTGCTCTATCCCCTCAGGTTTACTGAAGCGAGTTAGGGGCTTGATATCAGAGCAAGTGCGGTGCTCTATCCACTCAGGTTTGCTAAAGCGAGTCAGGGGTTTGATACAAGAGCAAGTGAGGTGCTCCATCCTCTCAGGTTTGCTGGAGTGAGTCAGGGGCTTGATATCAGAGCAAGTGAGGTGCTCCGTCCCCTCAGGTTTGCTGAAGCAAGCCAGGGGCTTGATATCAGAGCAAGTGAGGTGTTCCATCCCCTCAGGTTTGCTGAACCAAGCCAGGAGCTTGATGTCAGAGCAAGTGAGGTGCTCTATCCCCTCAGGAATGCTGAAGCCAGTCAGGGGCCCGATACCAGATCAAGTGGGGTGCTCTATCCTCTCAGGTTTGCTGAAGCGAGTCAGGGGCTTCATACCAGAGCAAGTGGGGTCCTCTATCCCCTCTGGTTTGCTGATGCGAGCCAGGAGCTTGATATCAGAGCAAGGGAGGAGTTCCATCCCCTCAGGTTTCCTAAGCGAGTCAGGGGACCGATACCAGAGCAAGTGAGGTGCTCTATCCCCTCAGGATTGCTGAAGCAAGCCAGACGCTTGATATCAGAGCAAGTGAGGTGCTCCATCCCCTCAGGTTTCCTGAAGCGAGCCAGACGCTTGATATCAGAGCAAGTGACGTGCTCCATCCCCTCAGGTTTGCTGAAGTGAGTCAGGTGCTTGATATCAGAGCAAGTGGGTCCTCTATCCCCTTAGGTTTGCTGAAGCGAGTCAGGGGCCTGATACCAGATCAAGTGGGGTGCTCTATCCCCTCAGGTTTGCTGAAGCGAGTCAGGGGCTTGATATCAGAGCAAGTGAGGTGCTCTACCCCCTCAGGTTTACTGAAGCGAGTTAGGGGCTTGATATCAGAGCAAGTGGAGTGCTCTATCCCCTCAGGTTTGCTGAAGTGAGTCAGGGGCTTGATATCAGAGCAAGTGGGTCCTCTATCCCCTTAGGTTTGCTCAAGCGAGTCAGGGGCCTGATACCAGATCAAGTGGGGTGCTCTATCCCCTCAGGTTTGCTGAAGCGAGTCAGGGGCTTGATATCAGAGCAAGTGAGGTGCTCTACCCCCTAAGGTTTACTGAAGCGAGTTAGGGGCTTGATATCAGAGCAAGTGGAGTGCTCTATCCCCTCAGGTTTGCTGAAGCGAGTCAGGGGCTTGATACCAGAGCAAGTCAGCTACACTATCTCCTCAGGTTTGCTGAAGCGAGTCAGGGGCTTGATATCAGAGCAAGTGAGGTGCTCTATCCCCTCAGGTTTACTGAAGCGAGTTAGGGGCTTGATATCAGAGCACGTGATGTGCTCTATCCCCTCAGGTTTGCTGAAGCGAGTTAGGGGTGAGATACGAGAGCAAGTGCGGTGCTCTATCCACTCAGGTTTGCTAAAGCGAGTCAGGGGTTTGATACAAGAGCAAGTGAGGTGCTCCATCCTCTCAGGTTTGCTGGAGTGAGTCAGGGGCTTGATATCAGAGCAAGTGAGGTGCTCCATCCCCTCAGGTTTGATGAAGCAAGCCAGGGGCTTGATATCAGAGCAAGTGAGGTGTTCCATCCCCTCTGGTTTGCTGAAGCGAGCCAGGAGCTTGATAGCAGAGCAAGGGAGGTGTTCCATCCCCTCAGGTTTCCTGAAGCGAGCCAGATGCTTGATGTCAAAGCAAGTGAGGTGCTCCATCCCCTCAGGTTTGCTGAAGTGAGTCAGGGGCTTGATATCAGAGCAAGTGGGTCCTCTATCCCCTCAGGTTTGCTGAAGCGAGTCAGGGGCCTAATACCAGATCAAGTGGGGTACTCTATCCCCTCAGGTTTGCTGAAGCGAGTCAGGAGTTCGATACAAGAGCAAGTGAGGTGCTCATCCACTCAGGTTTGCTAAAGCGAGTCAGGGGCTTGATATCTGAGCAAGTGAGGTTCTATATCCCCTCAGGTTTGCTGAAGCAAGTCAGGGGCTTGATATCAGAGCAAGTGGTGTGCTCCATCCCCTCAGGATTGCTGAAGCGAGTCAGGGGCTTGATACCAGAGCAAGTGAGGTGCTCCATCCCTTCAGGTTTGCTGAACCGAGTCAGGGGCTTGATATCAGAGCAGTGGAGGTGCTCCATCCCCTCAGGTTTGCCGAAGCAGATCAGGGGCTTCAAACCAGATCAAGTTGGGTGCTCAATCCCCTCAGGTTTCCTGAAGCGAGTCAGGGGCCCGATACCAGAGAAAGTGAGGTGCTCTATCCCCTCAGGTTTGCTAAAGCGAGTCAAGGGCTTAATATCAGAGCAAGTGGGGTGCTCCATCCCCTCAGGTTTGCTGAAGGGAGTCAGGGGCTTCATATCGGAGCAAGTGAGGTTCTATATCCCCTCAGGTTTGCTGAAGCGAGCCAGGAGCTTGATATCAGAGCAAGGGAGGTGTTCCATCCCCTCAGGTTTGCTGAAGCGAGTCAGGGATCGATACCAGAGCAAGTGAGGTTCTCTACCCCCTCAGGTTTGCTGAAGCGAGTTAGGGGTGAGATACGAGAGCAAGTGCAGTGCTCTATCCCCTCAGGTTTGTTAAAGCGAGTCAGGGGTTTGATACAAGAGCAAGTGAGGTGCTCCATCCTGTCAGGTTTGCTGAAGCGAGTCAGGGGCTTCATATCAGAGCAAGGGAGGTGTTCGATCCCCTCAGGTTTCCTGAAGCGAGCCAGACGCTTCATATCAGAGCAAGTGAGGTGCTCCATCCCCTCAGGTTTCCTGAAGCGAGCCAGACACTTGATATCAGAGCAAGTGAGGTGCTCCATCCCCTCAGGTTTGCTGAAGTGAGTCAGGGGCTTGATATCAGAGCAAGTGGGTCCTCTATCCCCTTAGGTTTGCTGAAGCGAGTCAGGGGCCCGATACCAGAGCAAGTGAGGTGCTCTATCCCCTCAGGTTTGTTAAAGCGAGTCAGGGGCTTGATATCTGAGCAAGTGAGGTTCTATATCCCCTCAGGTTTGATGAAGCAAGTCAGGGGCTTGATATCAGAGCAAGTGGGGTGCTCCATCCCCTCAGGTTTGCTGAAGCGAGTCAGCGGCTTGATATCTGAGCAAGTGAGGTTCTATATCCCCTCAGGTTTGCTGAAGCAAGTCAGGAGCTTGTTATCAGAGCAAGTGAGGTGCTCCATCCCTTCATGTTTGTGGAACCGAGTCAGGGGCTTGATATCAGAGCAATGGAGGTGCTCCATCCCCTCAGGTTTGCTGATACAGATCAGGGGCTTCAAACCAGATCAAGTTGGGTGCTCAATCCCCTCAGGTTTGCTGAAGCGAGCCAGGAGCTTGATATCAGAGCAAGGGAGGTGTTCCATCCCCTCAGGTTTTCTGAAGCAAGCCAAACACTTGATATCAGAGCAAGTGAGGTGCTCCATCCCCTCAGGAATGCTGAATCGCGTCAGGGTCCCTATAATAGAGCAAGTGAGGTGCTCCATCCCCTCCGGTTTGCTGAAGCGGATCAGGGGCTTGATATCAGAGAAAGGGAGGTGCTCCATCCCCTCAGATTTGCTAAAGCAAGCCAGGGGCTTGATATCAGAGCAATGGAGGTGCTCCATGCCCTCAGGTTTGCTGAAGCAGATCAGGGGCTTCAAACCAGATCAAGTTGGGTGCTCAATCTCCTCAGGTTTGCTGAAGCGAGTCAGGGGCCCGATACTAGAACAAGTGACGTGCTCCATCCCCTTAGGTTTGCTGAAGCAAGTCAGGGGCTTGATATCAGAGCAAGTGGGGTGCTCTATCCCCTCAGGTTTGCAGAAGCGAGTCAGGGGCTTGATATCACAGCAAGTGGGGTGCTCTATCCCCTCAGGTTTGCTGAAGGAAGCCAGGAGCAGGAAGCCAGGAGCACGGGGTGCTTTTTCACCTCAGATTTTCTGAAGCGGGACAGGGGCTTGATATCAGAGCAAGTGAGTTGCTCCATCCCCTCAGGTTTGCTGAAGGAAGCCATGGGCTTGATATCAGAGCATGGGGTGCTCTTTCCCCTCAGATTTGCTGAAGCAGATCAGGGGCTTGATATCAGAGCAAGTGAGGTGCTCCATCCTCTCAGGGTTGCTGAAGTGAGTCAGAGGCTTGATATCAGACCAATGGAGGTGCTCCATCCCCTCAGGATTGCTGAAGCAAGTCAGGGGCTTGATATCAGAGCAAGTGAGGTGCTCTATCCCCTCAGGTTTGCTGAAGCGAGTCAGGGGCTTCATATTGGAGAAAGTGAGGTGCTCCATCCCCTCTGGTTTGCTGATGCGAGCCAGGGGCTTGATTTCAGAGCACACAGTGCTCTATCCCCTCAGGGTTTGCGGAAGCAGGCCAGGAGCTTGATATCCGAGCAAGTGAGGTTCTCTACCCCCTCAGGTTTGCTGAAGAGAGTTTGGGGTGAGATACGAGAGCAAGTGCAGTGCTCTATCCCCTCAGGTTTGTTAAAGCGAGTCAGGGGTTCGATACAAGAGCAAGTGAGGTGCTCCATCCTGTCAGGTTTGCTGAAGTTCCATCCCCTCAGATTGAAGCGAGCCAGATGCTTGATATCAGAGCAAGTGAGGTGCTCCATCCCGTCAGGTTTCCTGAAGCGAGCCAGACGCTTGATATCAGAGCAAGTGAGGTGCTCCATCCCCTCAGGTTTGCTGAAGTGAGTCAGGGGCTTGATATCAGAGCAAGTGGGTCCTCTATCCCCTTAGGTTTGCTGAAGCGAGTCAGGGGCCCGATACCAGATCAAGTGAGGTGCTCTATCCCCTCAGTTTTGCTAAAGCGAGTCAGGGGCTTGATATCTGAGCAAGTGAGATTCTATATCCCCTCAGGTTTGATGAAGCAAGTCAGGGGCTTGATATCAGAGCAAGTGGGGTGCTCCATCCCCTCAGGATTGCTGAAGCGAGTCAGCGGCTTGATATCTGAGCAAGTGAGGTTCTATATCCCCTCAGGTTTGCTGAAGCAAGTCAGGAGCTTGATATCAGAGCAAGTGAGGTGCTCCATCCCTTCATGTTTGCTGAACCGAGTCAGGGGCTTGATATCAGAGCAGTGGAGGTACTCCATCCCCTCAGGTTTGCTGAAACAGATCAGGGGCTTCAAACCAGATCAAGTTGTTTGCTCAATCCCCTCAGGTTTGCTGAAGCGAGCCAGGAGCTTGATATCAGAGCAAGGGAGGTTTTCCATCCCCTCAGGTTTGCTGAAGCAAGCCAGACGCTTGATATCAGAGCAATTGAGGTGCTCTATCCCCTCAGGAATGCTGAATCGCGTCAGGGGCCCTATAATAGAGCAAGTGAGGTGCTCCATCTCCTCCGGTTTGCTGAAGTGGCTCAGGGGCTTGATATCAGAGAAAGGGAGGTGCTCCATCCCCTCAGATTTGCTAAAGCAAGCGAGGGGCTTGATATCAGAGCAATGGAGATGCTCTATCCCCTCAGGTTTGCTGAAGCAGATCAGGGGTTTCAAACCAGATCAAGTTGGGTGCTCAATCCCCTCAGGTTTGCTGAAGCGAGTCAGGGGCCCGATACTAGAACAAGTGAGGTGCTCCATCCCCTTAGGTTTGCTGAAGCAAGTCAGGGGCTTTATATCAGAGCAAGTGGGGTGCTCTATCCCCTCAGGTTTGCAGAAGCGAGTCAGGGGCTTGATATCAGAGCAAGTGAGGTGCTTTATCCCCTGAGGTTTGCTGAAGGAAGCCAGGAGCAGGAAGCCAGGAGCACAGGGTACTCTTTCACCTCAGATTTTCTGAAGTGGGTCAGGGGCTTGATATCAGAGCAAGTGAGGTGCTCCATTCCCTCTGGTTTGCTGAAGGAAGCCAGGGTCTTGATATCGGAGCACGGGGTGCTCTTTCCCCTCAGATTTGCTGAAGCAGGTCAGGGGCTTGATATCAGATCAAGTGAGGTGCTCCATCCCCTCAGGTTTGCTGAAGTGAGTCAGAGGCTTGATATCAGAGCAATGGAGATGCTCCAACCCCTCAGCTTTGCTGAAGCAGATCAGGGGCTTCATACCAGAGCAAGTGGGTCCTCTATCCCCTCAGGTTTGCTGAAGCAGATCAGGGGTTTCAAACCAGATCAAGTTGGGTGCTCAATCCCCTCAGGTTTGCTGAAGCGAGTCAGGGGCCCGATACTAGAACAAGTGAGGTGCTCCATCCCCTTAGGTTTGCTGAAGCAAGTCAGGGGCTTCATATCAGAGCAAGTGGGGTGCTCTATCCCCTCAGGTTTGCAGAAGCGAGTCAGGGGCTTGATATCAGAGCAAGTGAGGTGCTTTATCCCCTGAGGTTTGCTGAAGGAAGCCAGGAGCAGGAAGCCAGGAGCACAGGGTACTCTTTCACCTCAGATTTTCTGAAGCGGGTCAGGGGCTTGATATCAGAGCAAGTGAGGTGCTCCATTCCCTCAGGTTTGCTGAAGGAAGCCAGGGTCTTGATATCGGAGCACGGGATACTCTTTCCCCTCAGATTTGCTGAAGCAGGTCAGGGGCTTGATATCAGATCAAGTGAGGTGCTCCATCCCCTCAGGTTTGCTGAAGTGAGTCAGAGGCTTGATATCAGAGCAATGGAGATGCTCCAACCCCTCAGCTTTGCTGAAGCAGATCAGGGGCTTCATACCAGAGCAAGTGGGTCCTCTATCCCCTCAGGTTTTCTGAATTGGGTCAGGGGCCCAATACCAGATCAAGTGGGGTGCTCTATCCCCTCAGGTTTGCTGAAGCGAGTCAGGGGCTTGATATCAGAGCAAGTGAGGTGCTCTACCCCCTCAGGTTTACTGAAGCGAGTTAGGGGCTTGATATCAGAGCAAGTGGAGTGCTCTATCCCCTCAGGTTTGCTGAAGCGAGTCAGGGGCTTGATACCAGAGCAAGTCAGCTGCACTATCTCCTCAGGTTTGCTGAAGCGAGTCAGGGGCTTGATATCAGAGCAAGTGAGGTGCTCTATCCCCTCAGGTTTACTGAAGCGAGTTAGGGGCTTGATATCAGAGCAAGTGCGGTGCTCTATCCACTCAGGTTTGCTAAAGCAAGTCAGGGGTTTGATACAAGAGCAAGTGAGGTGCTCCATCCTCTCAGGTTTGCTGGAGTGAGTCAGGGGCTTGATATCAGAGCAAGTGAGGTGCTCCATCCCCTCAGGTTTGCTGAAGCAAGCCAGGGGCTTGATATCAGAGCAAGTGAGGTGTTCCATCCCCTCAGGTTTGCTGAACCAAGCCTGGAGCTTGATAGCAGAGCAAGGGAGGTGTTCCATCCCCTCAGGTTTCCTGAAGCGAGCCAGATGCTTGATGTCAGAGCAAGTGAGGTGCTCTATCCCCTCAGGAATGCTGAAGCCAGTCAGGGGCCCGATACCAGATCAAGTGGGGTGCTCTATCCTCTCAGGTTTGCTGAAGCGAGTCAGGGGCTTCATACCAGAGCAAGTGGGGTCCTCTATCCCCTCTGGTTTGCTGATGCGAGCTAGGAGCTTGATATCAGAGCAAGGGAGGAGTTCCATCCCCTCAGGTTTCCTAAGCGAGTCAGGGGCTTGATTTCAGAGGACACAGTGCTCTATCCCCTCAGGGTTTGCGGAAGCGGGCCAGGGGCTTGATATCCGAGCAAGTGAGGTTCTCTACCCCCTCATGTTTGCTGAAGCGAGTTAGGGGTGAGATACAAGAGCAAGTGAGGTGCTCCATCCTGTCAGGTTTAATGAAGCGAGTCAACGGCTTGATATTAGTGCAGGAGAGGAGTTCCATCTCCTCGGGTTTTCATGAAGCAAGCCAGACGCTTGATATCAGAGCAAGTGAGGTGCTCCATCCCCTCAGGTTTCCTGAAGCGAGCCAGACGCTTGATATCAGAGCAAGTGACGTGCTCCATCCCCTCAGGTTTGCTGAAGTGAGTCAGGGGCTTGATATCAGAGCAAGTGGGTCCTCTATCCCCTTAGGTTTGCTGAAGCGAGCCAGGGGCCTGATACCAGATCAAGTGGGGTGCTCTATCCCCTCAGGTTTGCTGAAGCGAGTCAGGGGCTTGATATCAGAGCAAGTGAGGTGCTCTACCCCCTCAGGTTTACTGAAGCGAGTTAGGGGCTTGATATCAGAGCAAGTGGAGTGCTCTATCCCCTCAGGTATGCTGAAGTGAGTCAGGGGCTTGATATCAGAGCAAGTGGGTCCTCTATCCCCTTAGGTTTGCTGAAGCGAGTCAGGGGCCTGATACCAGATCAAATGGGGTGCTCTATCCCCTCAGGTTTGCTGAAGCGAGTCAGGGGCTTGATATCAGAGCAAGTGAGGTGCTCTACCCCCTCAGGTTTACTGAAGCGAGTTAGGGGCTTGATATCAGAGCAAGTGGAGTGCTCTATCCCCTCAGGATTGCTGAAGCGAGTCAGGGGCTTGATACCAGAGCAAGTCAGCTACACTATCTCCTCAGGTTTGCTGAAGCGAGTCAGGGGCTTGATATCAGAGCAAGTGAGGTGCTCTATCCCCTCAGGTTTACTGAAGCGAGTTAGGGGCTTGATATCAGAGCACGTGAGGTGCTCTATCCCCTCAGGTTTGCTGAAGCGAGTTAGGGGTGAGATACGAGAGCAAGTGCGGTGCTCTATCCACTCAGGTTTGCTAAAGCGAGTCAGGGGTTTGATACAAGAGCAAGTGAGGTGCTCCATCCTCTCAGGTTTGCTGGAGTGAGTCAGGGGCTTGATATCAGAGCAAGTGAGGTGCTCCATCCCCTCAGGTTTGCTGAAGCAAGCCAGGGGCTTGATATCAGAGCAAGTGAGGTGTTCCATCCCCTCAGGTTTGCTGAAGCGAGCCAGGAGCTTGATAGCAGAGCAAGGGAGGTGTTCCATCCCCTCAGGTTTCCTGAAGCGAGCCAGATGCTTGATGTCAAAGCAAGTGAGGTGCTCTATCCCCTCAGGAATGCTGAAGCCAGTCAGGGGCCCGATACCAGATCAAGTGGGGTGCTATATCCTCTCAGGTTTGCTGAAGCGAGTCAGGGGCTTCATACCAGAGCAAGGGGGTCCTCTATCCCCTCTGGTTTGCTGATGTGAGCCAGGAGCTTGATATCAGAGCAAGGGAGGAGTTCCATCCCCTCAGGTTTCCTAAGCGAGTCAGGGGACCGATACCAGAGCAAGTGAGGTTCTCTATCCCCTCAGGTTTTCTGAAGCGAGTCAGAGGCTTGATATCAGAGCAAGTGAGGTGCTCCATCCCCTCTGGTTTGCTGAAGCGAGCCAGGGGCTTGATTTCAGAGGACACAGTGCTCTATCCCCTCAGGGTTTGCGGAAGCGGGCCAGGGGCTTGATATCCGAGCAAGTGAGGTTCTCTACCCCCTCATGTTTGCTGAAGCGAGTTAGGGGTGAGATACAAGAGCAAGTGAGGTGCTCCATCCTGTCAGGTTTACTGAAGAAAGTCAAGGGCTTGATATCAGAGCAGGAGAGGTGTTCCATCTCCTCAGGTTTTCATGAAGCAAGCCAGACGCTTGATATCAGAGCAAGTGAGGTGCTCCATCCCCTCAGGTTTCCTGAAGCGAGCCAGACGCTTGATATCAGAGCAAGTGAGGTGCTCCATCCCCTCAGGTTTGCTGAAGTGAGTCAGGGGCTTGATATCAGAGCAAGTGGGTCCTCTATCCCCTTAGGTTCGCTGAAGCGAGTCAGGGGCCTGATACCAGATCAAGTGGGGTGCTCTATCCCCTCAGGTTTGCTGAATCGAGTCAGGGGCTTGATATCAGAGCAAGTGAGGTGCTCTACCCCCTCAGGTTTACTGAAGCGAGTTAGGGGCTTGATATCAGAGCAAGTGGAGTGCTCTATCCCCTCAGGTTTGCTGAAGCGAGTCAGGGGCTTGATACCAGAGCAAGTCAGCTGCACTATCTCCTCAGGTTTGCTGAAGCGAGTCAGGGGCTTGGTATCAGAGCAAGTGAGGTGCTCTATCCCCTCAGGTTTACTGAAGCGAGTTAGGGGCTTGATATCAGAGCACGTGATGTGCTCTATCCCCTCAGGTTTGCTGAAGCGAGTTAGGGGTGAGATACGAGAGCAAGTGCGGTGCTCTATCCACTCAGGTTTGCTAAAGCGAGTCAGGGGTTTTATACAAGAGCAAGTGAGGTGCTCCATCCTCTCAGGTTTGCTGGCGTGAGTCAGGGGCTTGATATCAGAGCAAGTGAGGTGCTCCATCCCCTCAGGTTTGCTGAAGCAAGCCAGGGGCTTGATATCAGAGCAAGTGAGGTGTTCCATCCCCTCAGGTTTGCTGAAGCGAGCCAGGAGCTTGATAGCAGAGCAAGGGAGGTGTTCCATCCCCTCAGGTTTCCTGAACCGAGCCAGATGCTTGATGTCAGAGCAAGTGAGGTGCTCTATCCCCTCAGGAATGCTGAAGCCAGTCAGGGGCCCGATACCAGATCAAGTGGGGTGCTCTATCCTCTCAGGTTTGCAGAAGCGAGTCAGGGGCTTCATACCAGAGCAAGTGGGGTCCTCTATCCCCTCTGGTTTGCTGATGCGAGCCAGGAGCTTGATATCAGAGCAAGGGAGGAGTTCCATCCCCTCAGGTTTCCTAAGCGAGTCAGGGGACCGATACCAGAGCAAGTGAGGTGCTCTATCCCCTCAGGTTTGCTGAAGCGAGTCAGGGGCTTGATATCAGAGCAAGTGAGGTGCTCCATCCCCTCTGGTTTGCTGAAGCGAGCCAGGGGCTTTATTTCAGAGGACACAGTGCTCTATCCCCTCAGGGTTTGCGGAAGCGGGCCAGGGGCTTGATATCCGAGCAAGTGAGGTTCTCTACCCCCTCATGTTTGCTGAAGCGAGTTAGGGGTGAGATACAAGAGCAAGTGAGGTGCTCCATCCTGTCAGGTTTACTGAAGCGAGTCAAGGGCTTGATATCAGAGCAGGAGAGGTGTTCCATCTCCTCTGGTTTTCATGAAGCAAGCCAGACGCTTGATATCAGAGCAAGTGAGGTGCTCCATCCCCTCAGGTTTCCTGAAGCGAGCCAGACGCTTGATATCAGAGCAAGTGACTTGCTCCATCCCCTCAGGTTTGCTGAAGTGAGTCAGGGGCTTGATATCAGAGCAAGTGGGTCCTCTATCCCCTTAGGTTTGCTGAAGCGAGTCAGGGGCCTGATACCAGATCAAGTGGGGTGCTCTATCCTCTCAGGTTTGCTGAAGCGAGTCAGGGGCCCGATACCAGAGCAAGTGAGGGGCTCTATCCCCTCAGGTTTGCTAAAGCGAGTCAGGGGCTTGATATCTGAGCAAGTGAGGTTCTATATCCCCTCAGCTTTGATGAAGCAATTCAGGGGCTTGATATCAGAGCAAGTGGGGTGCTCCATCCCCTCAGGTTTGCTGAAGCGAGTCAGCGGCTTGATATCTGAGCAAGTGAGGTTCTATATCTGTGATGCTGGAAATGCATCAGAGGGACAGGGCCTCTGAATCCTTGTCCTTTACTGCTTTTTATCGTGTGTTCTGTCATGTTTTCTGCCCAGGAGTCCATGTGGGACTCCTGGCAGTGCAGCTCTCTCTTTTGGTTTGGTGAACAGACCCATGGGATACCCTTATGGCACCCATGGGTAGGGGTACAACCCTGTGCCCCTAGTGTATGTTTTGGGCACCTGTGGGTGGCCCACAGAGCAGGATATGGGCTGGTGGCAGCTCCATGCTGAATTTGACAGGTGCTCTGGATGTCCTCCATTTTGGGATACCCAGGCCCTGCCATTGGGGTCAGTTGATTCCTGATAGGAAACAAGATGGCCCCTGTGGCCTCTTGCTTTCTATTGTCTGTTACCTTGTTTCCCAAAGTCCTGGGAAACCCTGACTCTGTCCCTTCCCCCTGACTGGCTGTTGGGTGGAAGTTCCATATATGGTGTTGTTGTGAAGGCCCAGCTAGACTGACTGGAGCCTTCCCAGTGACTGTATGTTGTGGGTACCTCCTGTGGGAAGGACCTGGGTGAATGGAGTGTGTGACCAATATACACTCCTTGTTGTGGTTGTCTGGTTTCTGGCATGAGAGACAAAGACTGAGACAGCCCTGCCCGAAACTGGCCTGAATGCAGTGTGTAGTGTTGAATGGCTGGGTACTTGTCCCAATCCACATTCCTTGTTGTGAGTGTCTGAAAGGGAGGAGTGTGGCCTGAATGCACTGTGTGCCTGATTGGCTGACTGACTGCATGAATGCCCTTCTGTATGATTGGCTGCTGAGTGTGGGCCAGCAGTGTGGATGAGAGACAGAATAGTATATCTGGGGACCTCTCACCACTGGTAATTGTTCAGGAACGTTCAGAAGCGTTCTGGAGCTGAGTCTCCACTCTAAGAGTAACTGGAACTGCTGATCCTCGACGTCCAGCTGGAAGAAGAAGACTTGCTGCTGCATTTGCTTCGACCAATCCGAAGGCTGCCGAAATCGTCGAAGACTGACCCGAGAGAGGACCTGGTAAGGCGCCCTCTTCCCGTGCTCCGAGGGACCATCGAGCACCGCTCCATCTTCGCCGAAGCGCCCTGGAAGACAGACCCTCAAAAGGCTGCCGACCCGAGATGGGACCGCCGAGGAGATCGAAGTGAAGCACCCGGACATCGCCGCCGTCGAAGTCCATTGCCGTCGACCAGGGTTCGCAGGTTTGTGTAACCGCTGGAGGCCCGTCGAAGTTGTGTTGCCCAGCCGTGGGAACCACTTGACGCCGTGCCGCCGACGACCGGAGCCGTCCGCTCCTTTGCCTAAGAACATTTCAATCGAAGGACTCCCTCGTCCGCACCGTCGACCGCTTTATCCTGCCGGAGAAAGTCGAGAACGACCAACGCGCCAAGGAGAAACCTGCCGGTGGGTTTCCCGCCACCCGAAGACCACAAAGACTCGAACGACTCGACGCCCTTGCTGGGCCTCCGTCTCCACAATCTTTGCGGTCCAGAACTATTGTCACCGAGGTGCCCCGCACGCCTCTGCCTGGCAGGACGCCGACGCTCTGACGCCGACGAGCACCGCTCGGACGAAGCTGCCGCCTCATCGACGCCGTTCTACCCTGTTTGTCGACGGACGTTCAACGCCCCGTGCCTCCTGCTTGAAAAGGAAGGCATGCAAGAAGGGCCGTCGATTCCCCGCCGCCGAACGCCGAGTTCCTCGACGTTCCTCGACGATCCGTGACTTCCGCTTGAAAGGGGGTCGCTCAAGAAGGATCTGTCGACGCCTCTTCGAAGAACTCGACTCCGCCAGGTACATTGGGGGGGTAAAAACATTATAGGAGGGAATAAGACTTAGAGAACATTATATGGACTGGGCTTGTGCTATATCTTTATTTTACAGGTTGCCCAGGTGGGGGGATCTCCACACAGAACTGTGTCTAGTGGTAGGGGCCAGTATTCTGCCTATTGCTCAACCATCTTATTTTCTCTCCTCTCTCTATTGTTGGTTTCCCTCTATTGATCTGTGTGACATTGTTACACTATTGTTGATGCACTTTAATGAGATCTAATACAAAGGGTGGTACCACTTTAGAATTGTATATATTTGTCATTGTTGATTTCCCTAAGTACAAAGTGAGTTATTATGATAAGTGTACATAACCTTGAATATTGATTATATAAAGACTGTGTTCTAACCAATACAGTGTGTGGACATTCCTTTGTGGGGGCTTGGGGACTACACTGTACTTAAGAACCAGCCTGCATCACCTCCTGAGAAGCTAGGCCTTGATTGCTCGTCCATTGCTACCGTAATAGAGAATCTTGGCTGGGGTCTTCTGTGCCTCTCTTCTACCATATAGAGAGCAGAAGTACAGACACCCCCTACCAGTCTTTACAATATCCCCTCAGGTTTGCTGAAGCAAGTCAGGAGCTTGATATCAGAGCAAGTGAGGTGATCCATCGCTTCATGTTTGCTGAACCGAGTCGGGGGTTTGATATCAGAGCAATGGAGGTGCTCCATCCCCTCAGGTTTGCTGAAACAGATCAGGGGCTTCAAACCAGATCAAGTTGGGTGCTCAATCCCCTCAGGTTTGCTGAAGTGAGTCAGGGGCCCGATACCAGAGCAAGTGAGGTGCTCTATCCCCTCAGGTTTGCTGAAGCGAGTCAGGGGCCCGATACCAGATCAAGTGGGGTCCTCTATCTCCTCAGGTTTGCTGAAGCGAGCCAAGAGCTTGATATCAGAGCAAGGGAGGTGTTCCATCCCTGTTCTCAATCGGCCTGGAACGTGTAGAGGGGGATCATACGCTTCTTACCACACGGTTAAACTATATATTATCCAAAAAAGAAGGTATGCTGATATGCGTCTAAAAACCACAATTTCCTATGAAAAAGGTATATCTATTACCCCAAACTTCTCTTATAAACCTTAAAATGTCTTTTTATTAAACACATAGATAATAGTACTCATAAAATGATCACATTACATAAAACTCCATAAAAACATGAAAACAAATTTTTCACAAAACAAGAACAAGAATAAACACATACTGTAGGTTACTTCTCTTGATCACTAGATCAACATCATGTGAAACTTCACATTGGCGTTGTATTTCTTTTTTTTTTTTTTTTTTTATATCACACACTGATTTTCTGATTGTTTCCTAGACCCTACTTGCACAAGTTTCTGTCCCTAAAACCACATATAAATGTAGGACATTCATCAGGGGTATTTCGTTACTTGTGTTCCTATAACCGTGATAGTCTTCTTTCCTATCACTTATTTTCTTTGTCAGATGCGTTCAGTGATTTGTAAATCCTGTGGGTTAAAGACAACCTATTAGGGTTTTTATTTTTATATGCACATATCTACTATCATAGAAATCTTATAAATAGACTCCGATAGTAACACCCCCGATCCACCAAGGGGGATATGTATGCTTCACTCTTACATACCTTCCAATCTGTGGTGACCACGTCCCACAGACGGCGAATTACCACCAAATGGTAACCAAAAACGAGATTTCCTTTTCTTTGGGAATATCTCTCCAAAATGTCTTCTATTCTAGAAAAGATTGGATAAACATCAAGGATACTGTTTCAGCGAGGGAGAATGTATATTGTGTATAAATAATTCTTTTACCACCACCAACAAGGTCCTCTTACCTGCGTTGGATAGAGGTGAAAAAATCTATAAGATTCCTTCAATATTTCCACTGTACCCTTCAGATGGGACACGTGGCTCAACGATGCATCAGAGGACAAACTACGAGAGATAAATGAAAAAAACCCAAACAATGGCTTCAGTCAGTGTCAAATCCCAAAGCCACTCTATATTACATGTCCTACTCTTGAAAAATATATAATAAAATGTAATAAGCGCCCCTTCACTTACTATTAGGCTGCTTATTTAGTCTGTATTTTGTAGCTGGTCTTCTGCAGGTTCTACAGAGCTTGCATCAAAAGGCATGAATCTGTCCCAGAGTAGATCTAAATACATCAAAAAATGTATTCCATTTTAGTATTTTGGGCTACATCATTCCATAATTACACTAGGCCCCAACAGAATTCGCCTTTAAAACACCCTAAAGTAGTATTGGGTTTCATTTCTCCAGCTTACCTCAATTTGACATCCCTCCATCGATCATAAGTTCCCTGCTCGCCAACCGCGATAGCAGGATGGCCGTTCTCTTTTAAATATGGCCATATGTGCGGACGCCATGACGTCATCACGCTGTGTACGCGACGACGTCATCACGTTTAATGCGCGATGACGTCATCACGTTATGTGCGCGACGACGCCATCACGTTATGTGCGCGACGACGCCATCACGCCGCGACGCATGCCATCATGACCTAACTGCTTGTATGCGAGCCATAGAGTGCCTGTGAACCATGTAATGATTCTGCCATAGGTGCGAACAAAGAAAAAGGAAAATACATGCATACACCCCTACTAATGGGGGCGAAAAAGAGTAAACAGCTCCAGCAAGTACACCCACATCACTTTCCAACAGAAGGAAAAGGTACGGGTAAAACAAAATGCCTATTACATAAAGTGTCATGAACGGGTAGACTGAGCGACAAAAACATGCATCCCATCTAGGCATTATGCCATTCAATATTATCATTGAGTCCATGGATATGGCTCTGGGTCAAAAAAATAAGTTTCTGTTCAAGGCTTAGTAATTTTTTGTTTACTTGTTCTTGTGTTTTGCCTCTTATGTGTTTTAAGATGGTCCAATTGAAATCACTATATTTGTGATTGTTTTCCACAAAGTGTTTTACTAGTGGTGCTTGAGCCACCCTGTTTCCGATGCAGCTTTTGTGCTCTATCATTCTCGTTTTACATTTTCTCATTGTTTGGCCAATGTAAATCAATTGACATGGGCATTTGATAACATATACCACATTTTCTGTGTTACAATTGGTATGTTCAATAATCTTCCATTCCCTTTCAAGACCTAAGTCTACTGTTGTTGTTTTTCTGGTCTGTGCGCACATAGTGCAATTGCCACACGGATGGTGCCCTATTACTGGTGGGAGGTCCCATAATCTTGTCTGTTGGGGTTCCCTTATTCTGGTGCTACCTATCTCGTTTCTCATCACTAGATTGCGTATCGTGGTACTTTTTTTGAACGCTATGAGGGGTTTTGCACATTCTTTAGTCATCACTTTCTTCCAATTCCTGTTTATAATGCCCTTAATCTTATAAGATAGGTTACTAAAGGTGTTCACAAATACCAGATGGGTTTCCTTATTCTCTCGATTTCTGTGAAGTTGTTGGTCTAAGAGGGCCTCCCTGTTGTTGTTGAATGCCCTTCTTGCTGCGTCCTTCACTATTCGTTTAGGATAGCCTCGCTTGGTTAATTTCTCAATCAGTTTGTTAGCCCCATCTTCATAGGATTCATTTGTACTGCTGTTTTTTTTAATACGTACAAATTGTCCAAACGGTAAATTAGTCTTTACATGTTGAGCATGGTGACTATTGAAATGGAGGAGAGCATTTTTATCTGTATCTTTGGTGTAGGGTTTGATCAGCAGGAGACCTTGATGATGGTATATGGAAATGTCTAAAAAATTGACTAGAATGTTACTCATATTCATAGTGAATTTTAGATATCTGTTTTGTTCATTCAACCAAGTAAGAAATTGCTTGGCTTCATCCCTGCTTCCCTTCCAGATAATAAAGATATCATCTATGTATCTCAACCAGCACAGAATGTTATTTTGGTATGGGTTTAAGCTACGATAGATGACAGTCTCCTCGAACATGTTGACATAAAGGTTTGCTAAATTGGGAGCCATAGCGGCTCCCATAGCAGTACCTTCCACTTGCATGTAGAATTGGCCCATAAACTGAAAAAAATTCTTAGTAAGTGCCATCTCTGTGCACCATTTGATGAAAGAATTGGGAACAGGGTGGTCGTCCTCCCTTTGTAGAAGTGTTTCCTCAACCACTTCTAGCGTGGCACGTTGTGGTGTGTTGGTATAAAGGGCTTGTATATCCAAACATATTAATAGATTGACGTCGGGATCAAACACATTTCCCTCTATCCTGTTAATGGCATCCGTCGTATCTTTGACATAGCTCCTCATAATGGGTATGAAAGGTCTAAGATAAAAGTCAACGTATTTGGATAGAGGTTCTAAAAGGGAGTTAATACCCGAGACAATGGGTCTACCCGGAGGGTTTCCCAAGCTTTTATGAATCTTCGGCAATATGTAAAAAATAGGTACTCTGCCATTGTTCCTCATAAGGAATTCCCCTTCTTGTTTACTGATAAATTTCATATCTATAGCTTTGATGACTTTGTCTTTGATAATAACCGATAGTTCCTCGCTAGGATCCCTATCAATTTTCAGATAGTGGTTGGTATCTGAAAGGAGTTTAAGACATTCTGCTACATAATCAGTTCTGTTTAACACTATTATGGCTCCTCCCTTATCCGCCTGACGGATGACAATGTTTTGATGGGTGCCGAGAGATTTAAGAATGACTTGTTCATTTCTACTCAAATTTGAGTGTTTTGGAACCCCTTTGGATTCCAAAGCTCTAACCTCTTCTAGCACTTTTTTTTCAAAAACAATGGACTCCGGAGAGTACGAGGAGGATGGAGCGCAAAAAGTGGAAGGGTTTCTAAGACCACTATGGTTGCTATTTTCACCGAATGAATTCTCCATGAAAAACTCTTTGAGATGGACTTTTCTCATAAACTGTTGGAACTCAATTCTAAATTCAAAAGGATTATGATATTTCGATATTACAAAATTTAAACCCTTGTTTAGAACCGATATTTCTTTATCTGTGAGAGATATGGAGGAAAGGTTAACTACCAACCCCTGTGGCTCCTGGTCTGCATTCGGTCTGGAGCCCACTGTCTTTGAGCATCGCCTCTTTCTAAAAAAGGCTGTCTTTGTCCATTTCTTCCACGGTTATTACCTCTTGTGCCACGTGCTCGATTAGATCTATTGTCTCCTTCACCATTAGTACCACCCCTTCTGTTGTATTCTTCATTATCCTCCGAGCCACCACTTGAACTATAGGAGGTATTTCTGAAACGGACTCTACGGTTTTGTTTTTGGTTGGGATATTGCCCTGGTTTAGGATCTCCAAATCTGTGGTCTTTATCAGTATATACGAAAGCCTTTTCATGTGTGAAGGTCTGTATATCCTTTTTCATTCGTTTCACTCTCTCTGTGATTGTCTCTGTCTTGAAGTCTTGCATTTCTTTCAAATGTTTTTCTAAACTACTCTTGAACGCTTCCACCTCAAATTTCTTTTTGATTTCTTCTTCTACTGACTTCAGATCGATTTCAATTTTCTTTGCAGTTTCCTGTGCTGTCTCTAGTATTAAGATTAGCCAATCTCGACCGCATTTATTGGAGATATAACTCCATTTAAGTTTGAAGTCATTGTTGTCCAAGAATAATCTTGGTTCATTTTTCACAATCAGTCCTTGTGGTAGTGCCTGATTTTTGACATATTCTAACATGATGATGGCATGAAGTTCGGTTCTTATTAATCTCTTCCTTAATTGGGCAAGTTCATCCCATTGATCGTCTTTATTCAGAATGTCTAGATCTTTATCAAGGCCCATTATTGGTAATGATTCCATCAGTTTGCGCACATATTCGTCATTATATGCTAAGCATTTTTCAGATTGGGAGGCCATCACTCTATAATGCCCCCAACCGTTACAAACGTATCCTG
This sequence comes from Ambystoma mexicanum, assembly GCF_040938575.1. Classification (NCBI taxonomy): domain Eukaryota; kingdom Metazoa; phylum Chordata; class Amphibia; order Caudata; family Ambystomatidae; genus Ambystoma; species Ambystoma mexicanum. Next base: position 1,467,224,064 of record NC_090924.1, on the reverse strand, counting down.
TTGTAGTACCCAAAACAATAGAGAAGACAAGGGAATAATTATTAGACTATAGACCACCGAGACCAAAAGGTCTCTAAATACACTGTTCTCAATCGGCCGGGAACGTGTAGAGGGGGATCATACGCTTCTTACCACATGGTTAAACTATATATTATCCAAAAAAGAAGGTATGCTGATATGCGTCTAAAAACCACAATTTCCTATGAAAAAGGTATATCTATTACCCCAAACTTCTCTTATAAACCTTAAAATGTCTTTTTATTAAACACATAGATAATAGTACTCATAAAATGATCACATTACATAAAACTCCATAAAAACATGAAAACAAATTTTTCACATCCCCTCAGGTTTGCTGAAGCCAGTCAGGGGACCGATACCAGAGCAAGTGAGGTGCTCTATCCCCTCAGGTTTGCTGAAGCGAGTCAGGGGCTTGATATCAGAGCAAGTGAGGTGCTCCATCCCCTCTGGTTTGCTGAAGCGAGCCAGGGGCTTTATTTCAGAGGACACAGTGCTCTATCCCCTCAGGGTTTGCGGAAAAGGGTCAGGGGCTTGATATCCGAGCAAGTGAGGTTCTCTACCCCCTCAGGTTTGCTGAAGCGAGTTAGGGGTGAGATACGAGAGCAAGTGCAGTGCTCTATCCCCTCAGGTTTGCTAAAGCGAGTCAGGGGTTCGATACAAGAGCAAGTGAGGTGCTCCATCCTCTCAGGTTTGCTGAAGCGAGTCACAGGCTTGATATCAGAGCAAGTGAGGTGCTCCATCCCCTCAGGTTTGCCGAAGCAAGCCAGGAGCTTGATAGCAGAGCAAGGGAGGTGTTCCATCCCCTCAGGTTTCCTGAAGCGAGCCAGACACTTGATATCAGAGTAAGTGGTCCTCTATCCCCTCAGGTTTGCTGAAGCGAGTCAGGGGCCCGATACCAGAGCAAGTGAGGTGCTCTATCCCCTCTAGACTTAGGGACAGGAGGATTCAATCCACTCCTGGATGGTTCTCATACCTCTAGTCGGTTACAAACATCCTAGAGTGACCATCAGCATTTTGGTGGTGACATTCTGCTCTGTGCTCAATGGAAAAATCAAATCCGTGGAGGCAGAGTGACCATCTAAATAACTTTGGGATTTCCCCTTTCATTTACAACAGCCATCTCAAGGGTTGGTGGTCAGTCCGTATGATGAAAGTAGACCCATACAAATATGGTCTAAACCTCTTCAGTGACCACACAATAGCAAAACATTCACATTCTATTGTTGCCCACCTTGTCTCAGGATCATTTAACTTCCTGCTGATGAAACAAATGCGGTGTTCCCTACCTTTCTCATCCGGTTGACAAAGGACTGCACCTATACCTATATTAGAAGCATCAGTTTGTACAATGAAGGGTTGGTGATAGTTAGGAGCTCTTAGGAATAGAGCTTGACAAAGGGCTTTCTTTAGACCTTCAAAGGCTTGATTGCACTCCTCATTCCACCTAACCTTTTTAGAGAATTTGGGAGAGGAGATGAGAATCAAAGGAGAAGCTATGGTCCCATAGTTCTCTATGAAGTTCATGTAATACACAGTGAGACCTAAGAAGGCTCTCACTTGGGTTTGAGTAGTAGGGGTGGCCCAGTTTTGTACAGCTTGTACTTTGCTAGGCAGTGGCCTTATTTCACCTCCTCCTACCTCATGTCCAAGGTAGACCACTGTACTCTGACCAATTTGACATTTGCTTGCCTTTATGGTCAGATGGGCCTGTTCCAGAGCCTGCAATACATAGCCTAGGTGTTCAATATGTTCTTTCCATGTAGGGCTGAACACTGCAATGTCATCCAAGTATGCCATGCAGAAGTCCTCCATCCCAATCAGAACTTGATTGACCATCCTCTGAAATGTAGCAGGTGCATTCTTTAGTCCAAAAGGCATGACCTTAAATTGGTAGAGGCCAGCTGGGGTGGAGAATGCAGTTTTCTCCTCGGCATGGTCTGTCATGGCTATTTGCCAATAGCCTGACATTAGGTCAAATGTGCTGAGGTACTTGGCTGCACCAAGTTTGTCCACCAGCTCATCTGTCCTAGGCAAAGGATGGGCATCATTTGTGGTGACTGCATTTAGAGCTCTATAGTCCACGCAGAATCTCAACTCCTTGGATCCTGCCTTTGGTACAAGCACAACTGGGCTAGACCATGGGCTAGTAGAGGGCTCTATAACCCCGAGATCAAGTATCTTGTTGACCTCATTCCTTATATGGGTTCTTACATTGTCTGACATTCTGTACCCCCTGCTTTTGACAGGCAAACATTCACCAGCCAGGATATCATGCTGTCCCCAAGGGGTCAAGCCTGGTGAAAGTGAGAACAGGGAGGCAAACTGATTCAACAGTAACTTGCACTCATCCTGCTGGTCAGATGTGAGACTGGAAGAGAGATTAGCTCCTTCCACTTGCTCATCTAAAGGTAAGCCTCTGAGGAGGTCAGGCAGAGGTTCACTCTCCTCCTCCTGAGCTGAAGCTAGAAGCAGAGCTCCTATGTCAGGTCTGGAGACATAAGCCTTTAAACGGATGGTGTGAAAGACTCTGGGAGCCTCCTTAGGGTTGCCTAAGTCCACCAGATAGTTCACATCTCCAAGTTTACCCACAACTTTGAAGGGTCCTATCCATTTGTCCTGCAAGGCCCTCTGCCTTGTGGGGACCATAACAAGAACAAGCTGGTCTTGAGAGAACTCAACCATGTTAGCCTTCTGGTCATGCCAATGTTTGACCAGAGCTTGACCAGCCTTCAAGTTATCACCTGCCTCTGCCATCATGTGTGACATTCTCCTCCGGAGACCTATCACTTAGTCAGTCACTCTGACTGGCTTGGGGGAAGGAGCACTCTCCAACCCCTCCTTAATCAGGGCCAATGGACCTCTCACTGGATGGCCATAGAGAAGTTCGAAGGGACTGAATCCTACTCCTTCCTGAGGGACTTCTCTATATGCAAAGAGAAGTCATGGCAGTAGAAGGTCCCACTTTCTTCTAAGGGGTTCCTCTAAAGCACATATCATGCTCTTCACAGTCGGAGCCGTAACAGTCCTCATAGGTATGGCTTCAGGAAATCTAGTGGCATGATCCACTACAAACAGGATAAACCTGTTGTCTGAAGATGTGGGAGGGTCAAGATTACCAACAATGTCAATCCCCACCCTCTCAAAAGGAACTCCCATCACTGGGAGAGGCACCAAGGGTGCCACATTCTTGGCTCCACTCTTGCTAGAGGTTTGGCAAGTGTGGCAGCTTCTGCAGAATTTGTCTACTTCTGAGCCCATTTTAGGCCAGTAGAAGTAAAGAGAGATCCTTTCCTTGGTCTTTTTGAAGCTTAAGTGACCAGCCAAAGGTATCTCGTGGGCTAACTGCAGAAACTGGAGTTGGTTCACTAGAGGTACTACACGTTTTTTGCAGTCCCCAGGGCTTGACTCAGTCGGTTCACTGTAGAAGAGGCCATCTTCCCTGTGTAACCTATGCTCAGTCCCATTGAGCTGAGAAGCTGCCTGTAGGCGAAGACCTTCCAAGGAAGAACACTCTCTTTGTCCCTTGCTGAAATCCTCCCTGTTGGGCCCACCTTCTGCCAGTAAATACTGCAGATCAGGATGGTCAACAGGGTCAAGATCTCCCACCAGAGTAAGATCTTCTTCTAGATCTGATTCCTCAGTATCTAGCTGAACCATACAAGGTTGAACCTCACACTTAGCCTCAGCTGGTGGAGGGGTCACAGATGTGACCTTGGACAGTCTTGGAGATGTCCTTCTGGGCACAAGAGTGCTTGCTGGTTTCTTGCTGGCAGACTTGGGTTTCCCCTTTGTCTCTTTCTGACCTGCAATAGCAGTAAGTAAGTCCTGTGGACTTGGGGTGATAGTTTCTTCTATCATGTCCCCAGGAGAGCCTCTCAAGGTTCTCTCCCTTGCAGACCTTGTGAGCTCCTGTTTCCTTCTGCTGGAGGGCCTGGGGGTACTGGACACAACTCCAAGAGTTTTAAGGTCATTACCCAGCAGGACCCTTCTAGGTACGTAATTCAGCACACTTAAGGGTATTCTGACAGTCATGTCATTACACTGGATGAGAGCTGGTAACTGGGGAACCATTTGCACAGGGCTTCCAGCTAACTTGGTTAGGTGTTTGGGTGCCTTAGCAACATCCTCCACCTTGAAAAAACATTCATCAACCACATTGATGCTGGCTCCAGTGTCTCTGATGGCTGGGGTTTCCTGACCATTCACAAGAACACTATCTTTGTAATACTTGTTAGTATTATCTGGGATTGAGTTATAGACGTCTAAGTTCTGTTGTTCTCAAAGACCCAAGGACACTAAAGAAACACTGACTGAGACTCTCATGGGCTCATCAGCTAGTAACTGAAGGTTTCCACTGGTCATAGATACTTCATCCACCTGGGAGAAGGCTAAGGAGACAGCGTTGACCCCTGAAGGTTTACCCTTACATCTGGGATCTCCTCTCACATGGTCAGGTAGCCCCCAGCATTTATGCAAAGACTCCGACCGAGCATTGGGCTATTAATAGAATCAGGTAAACTCAGCTCGAAAAGTTTCTCTACATTATACGACGCCAACATTGGCAGCGATTACACAATTGCAAAACCATAGTATTGAGACTACTTTATATTCCCCCCACCAACACCCCTGCAGCAGGCAATACTTCGGTAACAACGAGTGGAACCCGAACAAGATGAAAACCCTATATATGCATGGCTCAAGGAAATAACTATAAATAGCGATTATCTTGCAAAACAGGAATCCCTTTACAGTATTAAACTGGTAAGCAGTTCTTGCATTTCTACTTCAAGTAGCACGTCTCACAAATGCGATACAGGACCACATGTAACTGAGAATCACTCTTAGCCATTTACAGCATACATTAGGTCGTTCCGGAACAGTCATATTTCCAACTGTCTTTGGTCTTGATTTCAAGCAGCTCCATCTAGAAACAGTAAATCACGTAACTGTAATAAATAGGTAAGCAGGCTTTAGGCTTCAATGTGCTGTTTTATTTATTTATTTATTTTTATGACTTGATTTAACTGTTTTTTTTTAAACTGTTTTTACAAGGAGTCATTCATCATTCCTTTAGATCTGTGTTATCAGGGTTCCCTTTGTTTCGCTTTCAGTTTCAGTTCAGTTAATCCTTGAGGGCGAACTTTCTCCAGTGGTTAAGTTTATGTTGCACCAGTGTTCTTCATCCCAGCATCGTGTGTTCTTAAACAAGTGTCCCATGTGCGTCAATTTTTTCGAACTCAGACCTGGACAAGACAGTAGAAGATGTCTGAGAGTCTCAATGATGTCAGACTTGGCACAGAATCTGCAATTTCTTTTTCTGTTAAACCTCTGATCGTATTTCTTTAGTTTTCAAGTGGTTCAACCTTGCCCTCAGATACATGTCTGTTTTTTTTGTTGGGGCATTTTAGCAGGTAACCCATGGGTTTGTTTGCTTTTTGAGAGTTAATGATTGTCAGGTCAATAGTTAGCTTGTCTTTTGAGGCAATTTCTAAGGTTATGATCCAATCAGATTGTTTAAGTTTTTTTGCCATTTTATTTGGGTTGGATTCCAGTTCCACCCAGGAACGTTCTGCTTCCTCCAAAAGTAGCAAATTTCTATGTTCCCACATGGTCAGAATTTTATTGGAACCTGCATTTAGTTCTTCTTGAATCACCTCAAAGATTTATTGGGTTTAGAGTCTTATTTTTCTGTGCAGCATCAGACCGTTCAGTTTCACTGTTCCTTTTAGGGATGTCTGGCTGAGTTCTCTTCGTATGGAGGCCATATGAGTTGACTGCGAGAGTGTTAGCACTTTCCTCCAAAAGAGCCCTTCTAATTTAACCCAGATGTTTTGGGGTATCAGAGGCATAGCAACCACTCCGTAAGTGATTGCTGGAACAGCCTTCGCCTTATAGAAGTTTGTGCTGGTTTTAATGATAATCTGCCACATTATTTGTCCAAGATTCGCGTTTGGATTGACATGCTTTTAGTTTTGGATAGCATTGTTTCTTGCATTGGGAGTTCCGTATGAGTGAAATTGATTTTAACTCCCAAATATCTGAACGCCTTGATTTTTTCCAGTCGGTCACCTGCTATATGCCATTTTGGTGGAAGTTTTTTCAAGTGTCATCGCCTTAGTTTTTGTAGAGTTGAGTTTCAAATCATTTGTCTGCGGATATGCTAGCAGGGATCAAGCAGGAGAATCTCGTCAGCGTACAGCATTCTGCTTATCCGTTCCGTCCCTACAGAGGGAGGGAAGGCTCTGATGGTATTTTCCCATATCTGGTAGTCACCAATGTATGCATTGTACATTGCCGGCACCAAAGGACATCCTTGTTTTACGCCTCTGTGCGTTTCAATGCCTTCAGAAAGTTGCCCAGCCCCTTTCAACCGTACTCTCATAGATGTTCCGGAGTGTAATTCAATTATCGGGTTGAGAATAGCGGGAGGGCAATTCCAGCTCTTCAATTTGGATCATAGGTTCTCCCTGTTGACGGTATCGAATGCTTGGAGAGGTCAATGAATGCCAGATGTATTTTAGGGCTTCCCTCCAGTACCTTTGCTTTTAAGATGCATAACAGCAGTACATTTTTAAGGGAAGACCAACTGCAGAGGGAACTGGCACCACGTGGGTTCCCACTTGAGAGACTCTGGTTAATCCCATGTTAATCGGTACTACTGATACCACAAGGACATAGGAGAACCGCTAAGAAAGGTCAAAGTGGTCATACAGGAGTCTTGCAAAATCCCTGTACAGTCAAAAGTCTGTGACCGACAATAGAGAACGCAAGGGAAGTGAATCCCATATCAGAAGAAAGTAAAGGGAATTGTGAAATGCCAAGAGTGAACCTGACGAAAGGATGCCAATAAAGAGGGGCAAAGTCTAAAGTCCTATGAAACAGTGTGTTGACAAAAGTGAACCCGGCAGAGGGACGTCCACAGAGAACTGTTTAAAAAGGGCATTAAGATTTGTGAACGCCAAGGAGAAAATATCTTTGCAAAAGCCAGAGTGAATATGACGGAGGGAAGCAATGTTTGAGAAAGCCCTGAGCCCGATTCAGGGAGGCCAGAAAGACCAAGGGAAGTGGATTGTCCGTCCCCCTTGGAACTCAGCAAATAGGAGATCAAGAAAGACCAGGGGAAGAGGATTATCCCCCCGTCACTTGAGAAAATAATATTCAGTGGATGATTGTTTTGTTTGTTTATTTGTTATGCGCACCGGACCCTGAGGTAGCAGGGCGCAAGAGACAAGGAAGTTTACAGCTTGGTTACAGAAGTTACAAGTTACAGAACAAGCAAGTTACAGAGTAGACAGTTTTTTGGCTCTACAGGTGAGACAAGTACAAGTGCACCAAACAGTCAATCAATGGCGAACAAAATAGCAAGTCAGGTAGAGTACAAGTGGAGGTGCGAGAGGTAGAGTGCCATTTATGTTGCATTCTCGGTGAGCCATTTTATGGTGTTCTTTCTGAAGTTGTTGAACGTTTGGTCGGATCTAAGTGCAAGAGGTAGGGCGTTCCATAACTGAGCAGCCTTGACTGGGAAGCTGGATCCTCCAATAGTGGTAAGTTTAAATCTGGGCACTAGGAGGCAGTTAGGGCTGACTGTCCTTGTAGGTCTGGAGGGATCTTTCCTATTGAAGCGTTCTGAAAGGTAGCTGGGGGCTTTGTTATTTAAACATTTGTGGATGATGGAGGCAGATTTAAGGTTAATTTTTTCTTGAGTAGAAAGCCATTTGTGTTTACGTCTTATTTCTGAGATATGTGCTCTTCTAGGGATGCTTAAGGCCGCTCTAAGTGCATTATTTTGGAGCACTTGAATTCTATTGATGATTTGTTTGGTTGTCCCTATGTAAAGGGCGTTACAATAATCTAATTTTAATAAGATGAGGGCTCTGGCTAGGATAAGACAACTGTCATCTGATAAGAAATGTTTCCCAGCTCTTATTAATTTACATGTATAGGCCGTGGATGAGGCCAGTGAGTTCACCTGTTTGGTTAAAGATAGTGTTGCATCAAGGTAGAAACCTAAGGTTTTTACTTCTCTGGCGACCTTGATAGTGTTGCCATCGATGATGAAGGCTGAGTAGTTTTGGTTGAGTTTGGAGATGCGGGCTGCAGTGCCCAGGATGGTAAGGTCTGATTTGTCATCGTTCAAGCATAGGCCATGGTTGGCCATCCATGCTTGAACGATGCTATAGACTCTGTTCACCAGAGCCACGTCTTCAACATAATCCCCAGTGAGTGGTAGGAGAATCTGGGTATCGTCTGCGTAGTTGGTATAGGTGATACCCAGATTATCAAGATCGTCGAAGAGTGGCTTGGTGAAGATGTTATAGAGTGTTGGCGAGACACAGGATCCCTGTGGCACTCCGCAGGTGATAATCGGGTCTGCTGCCGCTGCGGGGGAGTACACCCTCATGGTCCTGTCACTAAGGAATGACTGTATCCAGACTATAGCCTCCCCTGAGAAGTGGGCCGCCGAGTCCAAGTGATTGCATAGGACTCTGTGGTCCACCAAATCAAAGGCGGCTGAGAGGTCCAGAAGGAGGAGAGCTAGTTTGCCTTTGTCTCTGAGTGAGTTTATTTGGGCCTTTAGGTCAATAAGGGCTGTTTTTCTGCCGTGTTGCGGACAGAAACCAGATTGGCGTGTTCCAAGGAGATGGTTTATCTCAAGGAAGTTCTGGATTTGGGTGTACGCTACCTCGTCTAAAAATTTTTGTAAGAAAGGCACTGTGGTGATGGGTCTATAATTTGTGGGAATGTTGGGGCCCAAAGTTTGTTTTTTCAGGAGGGGGAGTACCCAAGATTCTTTTAGGTTGCGAGGGATGGTGCCCGTAGTGAAGGAGGCATTAATAAATTTTGTGATGAAGGGGGCTAGATCTCTAGCCGCGTCCTTTATCAGTTGTGCGGGGCATTGGTCACCTTTGCAATTAGACGGTTTAAGAGTCAGAATGGTCTTTTCTACCTCAATTACTGAGACCTTGGAGAAGCGGAATTGGGTAGATTCTTTGGGTTTGGGTGTGGGGGTTCTGTCCACAGGATGTTGGGTTGGTAATGAGGCTTTCTTTAGGGCAATTTTAGTTTGGAGGTTGGCCACTTTGTTGGTTAGTGCCAGTTGTATGTCAGTACACCAGGTTTTATCTTTGATGGAATCATCCTGTGCTGCGATAGGAGTTTCCAGTTCTTTTAGGATGGAGAATAGCTCCTTCATAGTGGAGTTGGCTTGGGTGATCTTATTATTATAGGTTTCTTGTTTGGTCAGGATGATATCTTTTTTGCCTTGAAACACTTGTGTATAGGCGCGTTACAAATACCATATCATATCATATCATATTGCGAGGAGATGTTTATTAGGTTGGTTTTATTTTCAGCGGTAGGATGCTGGTTCCATGCTGTTTCACATTTTCTCTTCTGTAGTCAAGTTTTGTAAATGGGGTGTAAACCAGGAGTTTAGATGCTTTTTTGGTTCACTGTTTCTAAGTTTAAGCGGAGCAACTCTGTCAAGGGCAGTGGACATAGCGTTATTGAATTCCTCCACTAGGATGCCTGGGTTGGTATGGTCAGGTAGAGAATTAAGTTTGGGTAGGATGTGGGGCAGAATATTATCAGCTGTGATATTTTTCTTATTTCTGGTTAAAGTGGGTATGGCGGGAGTGAGTGTTAGAACTGTGGTTCTTTTAGTGTTGAGGGTAAAGGAGATAAGGTGATGGTCTAACCATATTTGGGGGTAATGGCTGTTATAGAGGGGTTACAGCTTTGACTGGCAATCCAGTCTAGAGTTCTCCCTTTGGTATGTGTGGGAATATTCACGATCTGCGTGAAACCTAGTTCTGACAAGGTATTAGCTGTGGCAGTAGCCTGGAGGTCATTGATATCGTTGTACCCTAGGTTGAAGTCTCCTAACACTAAGGTTTGAGAGGAATTTTTTAGCTTCTCAGAGATAACAGATGTGATATCTTCATTGAAGGTATTGGTGGGGCCCGGGGGTCTATAGAGGAGGTAAATATTAAGTGTTTGGGAATTGGCGGTGGGTAGGTTGATAGAAAGAAGCTCACAGGATTTAAGGTAGGGTGTGGAGGTGATTCTCATAGAGGTTGGATTTGGCGATAATTGCTATTCCTCCACCTCGTGCGTCTGGTTTGTCAGCTCTAAGGATGGTATACTTTTCTGGGACTGCTAGAGTGAGTGCAGGACCTGCTGCCTCATGGAGCCATGATTCAGTAATGGCGATGAAATCAAGGTCGTTTTCGCGTATGACATCTGCTATGTCAGTAGCATGAGCGACTAAAGATCTGGCATTGATCAATGCAGCTTTTAATTCTGGTTCTGGCTGCACTGTGAGAGGGAGGTTGGCTATATGTTTATTAATTTTATGGTGGAGTTTGCACCTGAGAGGGACGGTGGTTTCCAATGGTGGGAGTAATTTGGGTCGGAGGTGTTCCAGGTTGATGTTGTATTTGATGATGGGTTCGAATATTTTGGGTAGTCGAGCCCGGAGTCTAAGGTTCCTCTGTGCTAGGTTACAAGGTTTGGAGGTAGGTTGTATGTGGGCTCCTGTGCCCTCTATGGGCAGAAATGTAGGCATGGTCATATAGACGATAGTAAGTATAGCTATCAGATTGGTGAGTAATGCTTGGTGGACTAGGTTAGGCAGGTAAGAGTACATAGTGTTACTTCTAGTTAAGCTAAGGGGACTAGACTTAAATGTTGTGGTTGGATACTGGGCAGAGTAGGCTAAGTACGGTCATCAAATACTAGGCAGGATGAATGCAGTAATCAAACATTGGGTTAAAAGCAACAGTCAAGTGCTGGGCTAAATGCAGCAATCAAATAATGGGCTAAATGCAACAGTCAAATACTGGGCTAAATGCCGCAATCGAATACTGGGCTAAATGCAGCAATCAAATACTGGGCTAAATGCAACAGACAAATACTGGCCTGAATGCAGAAATCAAATACTGGGCTAAATGCAAGAGTCAAATACTGGGCTAAATGCAGCAATCAAATACTGGACTAAATGCAACAGACAAATAATGGCCTGAATGCAGCAATCAAATACTGGGCTAAATGCAACAGACAAATACTGGCCTGAATGCAGCAATCAAATATTGGGCTAAATGCAACAGACAAATACTGGCCTGAATGCAGCAATCAAATACTGGGCTAAATGCAAGAGTCAAATACTGGGCTAAATGCAGCAATCAAATAATGGGCTAAATGCAACAGTCAAATACTGGGCTAAATGCAGCAATCAAATACTGGGCTAAATGCAGCAATCAAATACTGGGCTAAATGCAGCAATCAAATACTGGGCTAAATGCAACAGACAAATACTGGCCTGAATGCAGCAATCAAATACTGGGCTAAATGCAAGAGTCAAATACTGGGCTAAATGCAGCAATCAAATAATGGGCTAAATGCAACAGTCAAATAATGGGCTAAATGCAACAGTCAAATACTGGGCTAAATGCAGCAATCAAATACTGGGCTAAATGCAGCAA